>NC_047091.1:9971800-10277425 GCF_902459505.1 Geotrypetes seraphini
T
This sequence comes from Geotrypetes seraphini, assembly GCF_902459505.1. Taxonomy (NCBI): domain Eukaryota; kingdom Metazoa; phylum Chordata; class Amphibia; order Gymnophiona; family Dermophiidae; genus Geotrypetes; species Geotrypetes seraphini. The sequence goes on from NC_047091.1 coordinate 9,971,802, forward strand.
GCTATTTCACTTATCACATTTTCAATAGTGAGGGATAGGTAAGCTCTGCAGGACTCCAGGGAAACTGCCAGTTTCTAGTGACTGAAAATAGAGAATGACACGGGGAAAAAATTTGTCCCCATCTCCACTCTGTCCCGTCACCGCGAGCTTGGTCCCCATCCTCACATATATTCCCCACCAAAGCGTACAGCGTCTGTTCCTTCTCCTTACCTGCACTGGCTTACTCTAATTTTCATCTTAACAAGCCGCCGGAGCCCTGAAGTCGCATGCGGCTGCCGGAAAGTCCTCCTCTGACGCAACTGGAAACAGGAAGTTGCATCAGATAAGGATTTTCCGGCAGCCGCTCATGACTTCAAGGCTCTGGCGGTTTGTTAAGATGAAAATTAAAGTAAGGCCAGCGAAGGTAAGGGGAAAGAAAGGAGGGATGGGAAATGCCCGGACCACGATTAGGAGGCAGGAGGGGGGGTCTGCTGGACCACGCGATCATCAGCGCGATCCTCAGTTAACCTGCAGGGACAAGACCATTCATTGCTCTACGGGGCGGTGAATGGCCTTCGCCCATACCCGCAGCGACCATTTTTTTTAATGTCCCCATTTCGGCGGGTTACCCGCGACTACCGTGTCATTCTCTAATTGAAAACACAGTATTGAAGCCCACACACACACGCTGTTAGACTTACGCTCAGCTTAGAGGGAGCATTGCTTCTGAGTGTTAAAGGATGGGAAAAAGGAATCACTGCTGGAGGAATTTGGTCCTTTCTAAGCTTTGCATCCTTTTTCTTTTTTTTTTTTGCCAGGAATGGGGGAGGCCGCAGTGGCACATTTTGTGCCTGTGCCATGATCCTGGAGATGATCAGATGCCACAGCATGGTGGATGCTTTCTTTGCAGCTAAAACGCTCCGTAACTACAAGCCAAATATGGTGGAGACTTTGGTAAGTGCTGCCTCTTGCTAGCAGGGTGAGGGCTATGTTTGCTACTGTAGCAAAAGTGGAGCGGTTTACTTTATTCATTCCTCCTCCTCCCCCCCCACCTCCCCCGTAGCTCAGATGTTCCTTTCCTTTTTCTTTTCACTGTTATCTTCTTACTTTTCATAGTGAAATCAGAACTACAAGTCCATGCATGCAATGGGGTGAAGCCAGGACTGAATCAGTCGGTCCCCCCCCAAAAAAAAAATGGAATCAATATAATACCAGGGAAGGGCATATTTCAGAAACATTATAAGTAGGGTTACCAGACGTCCGGGAAAACCTTTTTTTAGAAGTCTGTCTGGGTGCCAGGACGGACTTTCCAAACCCCGGTAGTTTGTCTAGGTTTTGGAAAGCCCTGACCTCCTGGCCGCGTCTGGAGGGCCTCTGAGCGTGCGTGGATGATGTCACATTCAGCCACGCATGCTTGGAGACCCTCCAGACATGGCCTGGAGGTCAGAAAACAAAGATGAGCCTTTGGGGGCGGGCGGGGCTAGAGGCAGAATGGGGCAGGGCTAGAGATAGAACAGGGCGGGGCTAGGGGAGGAACAGGGCGGGGCCATGTGTCCGGGTTTCTCCGGACAAAAATCTGGTAACCCTAATTATAAGCAGTGCAGGGTAATTTCTAGAGACAAAGTAAAAATCTGAATTTGGTATCCTAATCTCCTGAGAAGTGTTGCAATGCAGAAGTATAATTACGGCCTATGGCATTGTTAGGTTATAGAACAGGGATAGTATTTTCATTACAAATTTTCTTCCATTTATTGGAGGCTTCTTTCCTCTGTTTATTATTCCACTACAGCAGGACTCTGAGCTGTCCACCTCAATACACTTGACGTACCAAAGCCATATCCTAAGCCTGCATGGTCATACTCTATATCCACCATGCAGTGGTAAAGCATAACAGTGATTCTTTATTTACTCTGTCTCTCTAGGAACAATACCATTTCTGCTACGATACAGCTCTGGAATACCTGGAGTCTTTGGAGACCAGATAGCACTGGCCAAGTCAGGCAGAACAATGCGTTTGTGTGGTTGTGCCAAACATGCCTCGTATACTTGGATTACAAACATAAAGCTTACTGTGGATAAGACAATTAAATGAATGCTTAAAAGAAACAAACAAACACAAAAAAAACCCATACATGAAACCTACAGCAAAAAAAGAAGGCAGTGACAGCAGCGTTGGTTGGAGCAGCAGTCATTCCTAGTAAATTTTTCCTGCAGTGCTCTTGCTTGTGCAGTGGACAAAACGAGGTTTGGATGTGGGTCATTGGGCAGCCCACTCCTCTGGTCCTGTATCTGTTGACTTGCCAATAGGCATTGCAAAGACAGAACCTTTTCCCTCCTCCTGCTCAGTCTGCTCCTTCAAGACATGCACTAGAAGCTCATCGGTGATCTGAATGACCGCGGGACTGTCCTGCCTTCAGAAGATGGCATTTCCCATTATTCTGCCTAGGCAAGCAGGAGAACATCGCAACCAGCCCTAGAGTGATCACATGGGGCAACGAAGCAAAACAGCAGCTGTAAATATCCAAGGATGTCATCAAGAGTGAACCACTCTGCCTGAAAATCTTCAGGAGCCAATGCTGTATTTCCTCTTTCTGAAAACTGCCCTGTAATGCAAGGCAGTGACACGAGTTTCAAGTTTCAGCGGGTCACGATTGCTTTTCTTAAACCCTAGCTAGTGCCAGCTTTGTCAAGCGAGGGTCATGACAATCTTAGTCCCAGGGTACTGGAGAGAAAATGCCGAGTTAGATTTGAATCAGGACTCCTAAGAGCTGGGCACAAGTCATTCCTGGAGAGAACATATAGGGCTGAAGTTACCCCATTCTTTGACTATGGGGAAAATGCTGATCATTCATTCATTGTCACTTTCTTAAGAGTGAAGTTCAAACAAAGCTCTAGAGATTACATCCACTGGTGAAAGAAAAAAAAAGAACAAAAATAAGGAAAACTCAACCCATAATTCCATATAGCTTATGGCAACTTCGCTGATTTAAAGCGGCTTTAAAGTTGCATCGAGGCCTGAAAGATCACATTCAGAAGCTGGGGGGAGGCGATGTCTCTGAAATTTCTTTCTAACCTGCCGTTTGCACTGATCCGACAGGTGCGTAAAGATAGAGGGGGGGGGGAGGGGGGTGATAGGAATAGATTAAAATAGGGTTTCTCATGTACAGGCCTCAGCTACAGGAAGCCCGACTGCCCTAGACATATTTATTTATTTATTTTAAGATTGGGGGGGATTTCTGGGTGCCCTTAGAGGGCTGGGAACCCTTTGTATGTAGGAATGAAGACCTACTGGCAGCTTTGATGTTCGGGGAGGAAGTTGTTTGAGACAAGTAGGAAAGAAACTGATTAACTGGAATTGGTAATTTGGTATGCTGTCACACTAATGATTTGCTAGCCTGCATAATAGGTTGAGAAGCACTTAAGTAAAGATTCCTTAGTATGAGGGGTGTGTCCATGTACCCCCCCCCCAGTGCCAATATGCAAGGAATCTAATGATCTGCAAAAATAAAAAAAAGCAACACAACTTTGGACATACAAGAAAGAGTTTAATTTACGTTACTGTTGGGAAGGAAATTAGAGTTTTAATACAGTTGAACTTTGTATGTTGTATATTTGCGATAAACTGACCAATTTATTACAACCAAAATGCAAACTGTGTCTGTCAGCTAAAAATTATATGTTAGGATCGCCAGCATTTGATTCTATTCATAAGATGCCAAGAAATTCATGGAATAAAGAACAGAAGCAATTTGACATCTCAGAGAGAGTTCTTAAACAGAGAAGTGCTTGTCCGGCAGGTCAAATTATGCATCTGCTTATCTCAGTCGAACTTCACGTGGCTGACGGAAATATGCCTGGCAAGCACCCGCTACTTTTTAGACAGTGCTTTTGGTCACAAGTATGTCACTTTTTATAAGAAAGTAAGACTAGCCTTACTGGGTCAGACCAATGGTCCATCAAGCCCAGTAGCTCGTTCTCACGGTGGCCAATCCAGGTCCCTAGTACCTGGCCAGAACCCAAGGAGTAGCAAACATTCCATTCAGAATCCTAAAGACCAGTAAGATTCCGAAATCCCAAAGAGGAACAAAAGATTCCGGAATCTGAAGTAGTAACAACATTCCATGGTACCGATCCAGGGCAAGCAGTGGCTTCCCCCGTGTCTTTCTCAATAACAGACTATGGACTTTTCCTCCAGGAACTTGTCCAAACAATAATAAATTATAAACTGGTTATTGCAGGAATAGTGCATGACCCCTTAGGGTCAGATTCTATAAATGGTATCCAGGTTAGGCGTCACTAGGCATCCTATTTGCAGATGCTTAACAACACCTGACCTAAATCCACATATAACTTATTTTTTTATATAATTGGTTAATTGATGTAATAATTGACCAGTTAAAAAATGGATATCTGCACAGTGCCTGGCGATACCTAAGTCAAGGCATCCCTCCAACGCCTAATGATGCCTACCTGAAGCGTAAGCATGGTTAGGGGCAGGGAATAGGCGTGGTAAAGTTAGACGGTACTGGTCATCCGAGATAGGTGCAGTAAATTAGATACCTCCATGACACCTAAGGACGCCTAGGTGAATGTTAACATAAGAATAGCCTTACTGGGTCAGACCAAAGGTCCAGTAGCCCATTCTCATGATGGCCAATCCAGGTCACTAGTACCTAGCCAAAACCCAAGAAGCAGCAACATTCCATGTTACTGATCCAGGGCAAGCAGTAGCTTCCCCCGTCTTTCTCAATAACAGACTATGGGCTTTTCCTCCAGGAACTTGTCCAAACCTTTCTTAAAACTAGCTATGCTATCCGCTCTTACCACATCCTCTGGCAACGCATTCTCTGAGCGAAAAATATATTTCCTCCTATTGGTTTTAAAAGTATTTCCCTGTAACTTCATCGAGTGTCCCCTAGTCCCCGTTCTACTCCACTCAGGATTTTGTAGACGTCAATCCTATCTCCCCTCAGCCGTCTCTTTTCCAAGCTGAAGAGCCCTAACCGTTTTAGTCTTTCCTCGTACGAGAGGAGTTCCATCCCCTTTATCAGCCCGGCCCTGCTTTTGCATCGGTGCCCCCCCCCCCCCACCCCTGCAATTTGGCACTGGAAATACTGCTCAGTAAAATCAAATGAAGCCACGACCACGTATCTAGTGACTATCTAGTTAGTGCCAGGGGAGACCTGGAAGTCATTCATGCGCTGCCAATATTCAAGGCCAATGCCCAGTGGCATAGGCATGGAGGGGTGGGGGTGGGAAAGACCCACTTTGGGCTCGTGCATTTTTTTTTTAGCTTTGTGATTCAATGTGGTTAATTTGATGGTTTATGAGATCGAAGATTATTTGATATGTTAATTTGTTCTGCCTAGAAATTGTAGTGTTAAAGGGAAGAGAACCAACATCATTTATTAATGTAAACCATCTTGGAGAGAAATACCAAAACGAAAGCCAACTTTTCAATAGATTGGTATGTTGTCTCTGTGATATTCCTCCAGCACTAGTCAGGCCTGTTCCTCCAAGCATGTAGACCCAGTAGGCTGTTCTCACTTCAGCATTCGTTTTAATGACTTGGCTTTAAGCGGCAGAGGGTACCACAGTGAGGAAACACAGCAAACAGCTTTACAAACAGTCTGGCAGGTTCTCTTTTTATTTCACAGTGTTTTTCCCATTTCCTCCGAGCAAACAAATTTATAGTTATTTTTCACAATGTTGTTGTTCCTACAAAAATGATTACTGTCTCTTTAATACTGAATCACAGTCTCCAGGATACAAAATCACTCGCATCACATGAAAAACAATTGTCTAAAAATTTTTTTAGCAACTTATATTGAAGCTTACGCTCAGAGACATGAAGGCAACACACAGGGGTTCGAACCCCAAGACTGTCGCCTCACCACCCAATCATCGCATGTTCAAGATAGCTTTGTTGATAGCAAAAAAATGCTCAACGTGCTGCGTTTCCACAGTCTACCACATTCTTATGAGATTCAAGGGTTGAAAAATGCAAAATAACAAACTTATCTCAGGTTCTGGGTTCCGACGTGGCCCGTTTCGATCCTGCGTCAGGGAACCGAAGGATCATTGAAAGAGTTGAAATTTGGCGGTTACATTTTGATATGCTTTACAATCTTTTTGAGACTCCACCACCAAATTTTTTTTTTTAAATACCTAAATAAATAAATAAACCAGTGAACTGAGCACCAGGTAAGTCAAGAGTTCCAATCCCACTGGTGTTAATTGTGACAATCTAAGTTTGTTCCTCTGAAGCAATGGAAGGTTGTAACCTCTAGGGATAGGGAAATATCTTATCCTAGACTTCTGTGAAAAGATGTGAGCTAGATCCAGGGAAAAAATATAACAGTTTACTCTTACTTTAACCAGTCACCAGTCCACAGGAAGACATTGCCTCCTATCCCTTGGGGTTTTGGTTTCTTGAGGTACTTTATTAAACACACGTACATTATATTGACCAGTTTACTTTCAAAGAATCCCAGTGTGTCATTAAGACACAGTGTCCCTTTGCCATGTTTATCTACATGACCTTAACAATAGCTTCCAGCATTTTACTAGGAATTGAGGTCACCGGGCTGGGTCATCCCTGAAGTCCATTTTGAAAGCTAGTGTAATATGGGCTACCCTTCAATCCTCAGGTACAGTGGTAGATTTGAGTGATAAATCGCAGATTGCTAGTACCAGCATTACGGTTTCATATTTGTTTGGTAGAACGTTGGGGAGGATACCATCAGGTACTGGTAATTTGCTGCCATGTATGAGGGGATGCTGAAAAGTTCTCAGCCCAACAATTTCTTAAATTCTGAGTGCTATTTTGCCACTATAGCGGAAAAGAGTGTTATTTTATTTTGCAAAGTGCCACTCTGCAAAATCATAATGTGATGTTTTTGACATTGTTTCAGATCACTGATTGAACTACGTCAATGAAAAGTGTGGAATTTTCAAGTGTGGATTTCTGAGCAGGAAGTTCCTATTCCTGCAGAAGAAAACTCCAAAGGAAGTCTAAGAATGTATAATGCAAATAGTGAATGGCAAATGCCCCTCATACTCCACAGTGAAGACGTGGCGTTCAAACTTTCAACGTGGAGATTTTGAGACCAAAGATGCAGCAAGGCCTGGGAGGCCTCAAGCGGTGTCAACTCCTGAAATTGTTGACCATGTCCATGGGCAGATCGGCAAATATCGGCTAAAACAATTGCTGAGACAGTACAGATATCCAGGGGATGTGTTGGACGTATAATCCATGAGCAGCTGGGTATGCAGACGCCGTCAGCCAAGTGGGTGCCCAAATGTTTGAACGTTGATGAGAAACGACGTCAAATGTACACTTCCAAGTTGATTTTGCTGCATTTTCAGCGAGCTGGTGCCAACCTCTTGGAACGACTAGTTATTGTTGAAACATGGTTACACCACTATGATCCTGAAACAAAACAATAGTCCATGCAATGGTGGTACTCAGGTTCTCCAAAGCTAAGGAAATTCAAGACCCAAAAGTCAGCAGGAAAGGTCATGGCCACAGTGTTTTGGGATCAGGATGGTGTTGTAATGACTGACTATCTTCCAAGGGGTCAAACAGTTAATGCAGAATGCTACCGTAACTTGTTGTGACGATTAAAGGAGGCATTGAAAGAAAAAAGGAGAGGAAGCTGCGGAAAGGGGGTTCTCTTCTTGCAAGACAATGCACCTGCTCACAAGGCTGGCAAAACGATGGATGTTTTTGACGCAGTTGGGGGTTCAGTGCATAGACCATCCACCCTACTCACCAGATCTTGCTCCATCTGACTATTTTCTGTTTCCAAACTTCAAAGAGAGTTTGAAAGGGCGTCAATTTTTGAGTGATTCGGAGGCGATTGCAGCAGTGGAGCAGTATTTCAGTGACCAGACATCAGAGTATTTTTGGGAAGGGTTACATAAACTACAGACACAATGTTCCAAGTGTGTTGAACTTAGGGGTGAATAAGTGGAAGAGCTTGTAATTTTCATGGCTACAAGTCATTCCCGCGTTGGTTGGGCTGAGAACTAACTAATCTGTTCTAACACCTTTTTCAGGTTCACATCAGTTTGCGTTTCCTGTGCTGTCACTTTGTAAGAGTACAAGAGATTTCACACGGAGACCAAAGCAGACAATTTGCAGGTTGATACTGCCCACAGCTGTCAATGGTGTGGCATTTTTGGAAATGCCGACCACTGCAGGCGAATTTGGGACTCAATATTTAGCACTATACAGCTACCAGCACTGAATGGGTCTGTAGTGGGCCCTAAAAGTTATCTGGATACCGCCAATATTTAATGCCGGTATCCAGATAGTTATCCAAGCAATCAGGACAGCTATTTATCAGCTCTCCTTTGTACACGGTCAAAGAGACAAACAGGTTAAATAGGAGGACGTTTCCTTGAGAAGCCTGATGGCGTTACATTTTGAAAGGTACCCCCGCCGACATAAAGCTAAGTACTTTTAAGTTCAATGTTTAAGTGGAGACAATATTATAAAAATATTTTACGGGAAAACTTTAAAATTGGACAATTTAATAATAAAATAATTTAGAGACTGATGAAGTAAGTGCCCACATGCTCAGTGATAAATTGGTTCCTGGGCTGCCCTAATGGGGTCTGTATAGTTTAAAAGAGCCTTACATTGGACAGGAAATGAACTCAATCATATTTATTTGGGAGATCAACACTAAAGGGTCTTTTTATTAAGGTGTACTAACAAATTAGTGCACCTTGAGTGCCACACAATTCCTAGGTATACAATGGACTACTCTGTATAGAATATTTTTACAGCATTGATGGCTTAATTGTGCCAGTGCTGAAAACTTCCCAGGAACGCTAACCCAGAATTGTAACACCTTGAGAGAAACCCATGTATTGTATCTCCATTACAGAAGCTCATGCATTGATGGCTTAATTGTGCCAGTGCTGAAAACTTCCCAGGAACGCTAACCCAGAATTGTAACACCTTGAGAGAAACCCATGTATTGTATCTCCATTACAGAACCTCATGCATTGATGGCTTAATTGTGCCAGTGCTGAAAACTTCCCAGGAACGCTAACCCAGAATTGTAACACCTTGAGAGAAACCCATGTATTGTATCTCCATTACAGAAGCTCATGCATTGATGGCTTAATTGTGCCAGTGCTGAAAACGTCCCAGGAACGCTAACCCAGAATTGTAACACCTTGAGAGAACCCCATGCATTGTATCTCCATTACAGAAGCTCATGCATTGATGGCTTAATTGTGCCAGTGCTGAAAACTTCCCAGGAACTCTAACCCAGAATTTTAACACCTTGAGAGAAACCCATGCATTGTATCTCCATTACAGAAGCTCATGCATTGATGGCTTAATTGTGCCAGTGCTGAAAACTTCCCAGGAACGCTAACCCAGAATTGTAACACCTTGAGAGAAACCCATGCATTGTATCTCCATTACAGAAGCTCATGTAAACCGTTCTGAATCGACTTCCCAGTCAGCAGCGGTATAAAAGCTTTCAATAAGCATGGCACTGGCATTGACTTCTTCTACGGACTGGTTTCAGATTAAATCACAACCCAGCCAGAAATAAAAAATATTCATTTATCCTGCTATTATAAGACGGTTTGTATTCTTTTCTGTTGACCTAGCTAAGTAATAAAAGATTTATGAGTGCCAGTTAGCATTTCATTAAAATTCAATAATATTTTCTTTCCTTTATCCTACTGAAAAAGAAAAAAACATTATTATTGTGGGCTTCACAGCCAAGGCTGTGTGACCAGAAATGGCGGTTCGTATTCCTAAAAACATCCCCTGGAGGAGTGGAGGAACCGACCTAATGCTTTAGAGCTGTGGTCTGAGAACTAGGGGACCCATTTCACTTGCCCACAGTGGCTGCTTGCATTCTTGGAAAATTCATGTAATCCTCCATTGCCCTGTGGACAAACTCAAATTATGAGCTATCCAAGGATCGAAAAATAGTGCACCTGAATGTACTCTACGTCAACAGCTTGCAGGTGGTATGTAAGAAATTAAAATTTCCTGGAGCTCACTCAAGGTTCCATGAAAAGGTTAAGTCTAGTGCAAACTGCAGGCTGGCAAAGTCCCTTGCTGACTGCTGTAGCAATGATATGCCTCAGTGTTTGCTTTCGAAACAAGGCTGAGAAGAAGAGTGGACTACAAATGGACATGTCATGGATGCATCATGCATTTTTCTAGGGAGAGGAATTCCAAGCATGCAAACTTCTTGTTGCATGAGGATGCGTTAAGGATATATGCCAGAAAATTTGAGCTTGCAATGACCCCTCCCCTCCCACCCATGTTTTTACAGAAAGGGTGGTAGGTGCCTGGCATAGTCCCCTGGTAGGTAGAGGTGGTGGAGACAAAGACTGAATTCGAGAAAGCATGGGACAGACGTGGAATCTCTTAGGGAGAGGAAGAGATAGTGGATGCTGCAGATGGGCCTTTTATCTGCCATCATATTTGTTTCTATTTGGAATCACCAGGGGGTTATGCACTTTATTTTACATCCTCTCCCTCCCCCCCACTGCCTGCTCTCGTTGGGCAGGAGGGCATGCACGGATGCCCTCCTGCCCGATGTGATTTCAAGGAAGCTTTTCAAAACCCGGGAAGAAGAAGAAGGCGGGATAGCAAAGTTATTTATCCAGGGACAGCAGGCAGATATTCTCACATGTGAGTTTCTTTTATTTATTTATTTTTGTTGTTGCGATTTTGCGTGTTTTCACGGCGGTGCCTTTACTCCCACCTCAGCCTCTCACGTTTGATTTGACTGAGGCGATTTTTAATGTCCCGTCCGTTAACCGGTTTTAAAAAGTGCGGCAGGTGCCAGCGCACAGTTTCGGTCACAGACCCCCCACAGTTGGTGTATTCAGTGTTTGGGGCCGGAACGCTGTATTGACGCGTGTACGCGCTGTTCTACTTTAAAACGCTCCTTAAAACCCCGCCTTCTTCAACAAAAACAACTTTTCGGTGCTGAGATGGTGGAATCTTCTCCTTCAACTTCCAAGGCACCATCTTCAAAGGCACCATCATCCAAGGTGTCGCGTCCTTCATGAGTTTTGGCAACAGGTGTGGAGTCAGGTTCAAACACTGTTGCATATGGATATTTCCTTGACATATGCAGGTGTAATTTTCAATCTCTTTGAAGCTTCTGCTGATATGACTAGTGATGAATCAGGTTGGGCAGACTGGACGGACCATTCGGGTCTTTATCTGCCATCATCTACCATGTCACTATGATAATAAGAAATTAATAGCAATACTTAAAACCATTCTAAAAACATGGAAGACAGTACTGGGCAGATTTCTAAGGTTTGTGACCCAGAAGAAACAAGGACCCCCCCCCCCCAAAAAAAAAAAAAAAACAACGACAATTCAGTCATGAAATTGTAATGCACGTAGTTACAGGGCAGACTGGATGGACTGTTCAGGTCTTTATCTGCTGTCATTTACTTATGATACTATGAAAGATGTGTCTCTGTTAACTTTTCAATTTTGGTGGTAAATATGAGGCGACCATAATGGAAAAGAGAGGCAAGAAGGCTAAATTTAAAGGGTTGTGGTTACCTATACAAGACTATGTGGATCAGTGGTCTCAAACACGCGGCCCGGGGGCCACATGCGGTCCGCCAGGTACTATTTTGAGGCCCTTGGTATATGTATCATAATCACAAAAGTAAAATAAAACAGTTTTTTGATCATATGCCTCTTTAACTATAAATTACAATATTATTATTAAGACTTAGCCAAAAGGAAAGATTTATAAACTATAAAGAGTTTTGCCTCATGCAAAATTGTCATTTCTTTAATAAGACAGTAACTATTTTTTCTGAGGCACTCCAAGTACCTACAAATCCAAAATGTGGCCCTGCAAAGGGTTTGAGTTGGAGACCACTGATGTGGACAATGGTTGAATGTTAGTAAAGAATGGATATGAATGTATGTATGTAGGGTTTTTTACTCTCTGCAAGTGGGGTGGGATGGGAGGGTTTGGGGATAGTTCTTAGAAATTTCATGAATACCCTTTGCATTCTGACGATATAGGGGCCCTTTTATCAAGCTGCGGTAGGGGGGTTTAACGCGCGTAATACCACGCGTTAAACCGCCTGCCACACTAGCCGCTAACGCCTGCATTGAGCAGGCGTTAGATTTTTAGCCGGCCGCGGGGGTTAGCGCGTGATGAAATGTCCGACGCGCTAACCCCGCTAGCGCGGCTTGATAAAAGGAGCCCATAGTTTATAGACAAGCTTTTCGGAATTTGAATTCTCTCCTGTTTGAATGTACGTTTATTATATAAAATTTCAATAAAAAAAAAATTGGAATTGAAAAAAAAAAAAAGGGATGGGATAAGTGCATTGGAGTGTCCTGGGTAACTGAGGGATGCAGAAGACTTATCAAGGGCAACTGAGAAGCAGAAAAGGCTAAACTTTAAGAGTGTGAGGTGCAGTGGTTGGAGCTACAGCCTCAGCACCATGGGGTTGTGGGTTCAAATCCTGCACTGCTCCTTGTGACCCTGGGCAAGTCACTCAGTCCTCCATAGCCCCAGGTACATTAGAAAGATTGTGAGCCCACCAGGACAGATAGGGAAAATGCTTGAAGTACCTGATTGTAAAACCACTTAGATGGGCGGTATATAAAATCCTAATAAATTTGAAACTTGGAGTGAAGCAGGCAAAGAGCTATTCAATTCCTTTCTCCCAAGTATAAAACATCAAATTACACTTCCCCTTCCGTATTTGCTGTGATAGGGGATTAACAGACCCGCGAATACAGAAAAACCGTGAATAACTTTTCCATATGTTATTCCCCGATTTCTATTAAAAACCATCGTGAATATGGTGAAACCGTGAATAATGTGGTGGGAGACCCGGCCTGTTCTTGAAGGAGAGGCAAAACACGGTGAAGAAAGCGCTGGGAACCGGCGATTTTCCCTGTAAACGTTTGAAATCGGCGATTTCTCTATGCAAGCTGATGTAATTTTTTTTTTTTTTTTTTTTTTTTGGGGGGGGGGGGGGGGGGAAGGAGCCAGCAAGCTCATTTGATCTCTCTCTACTACCATCTTTCTTTCCCCCCCTCCTAATGTACTTCCCTTTTATGTACTTTTCTTTAAAAAAAATTGTATTTCTTCCCCCCTTTCCTAATGTTTCCCTTGTTCAATTTACCCCTGTTGGTCTAATTATAAAGATTATGTATTAGTGATTTTTTTTTTTTTTTAATTTCATTTTATTTCTGTAAAACGCTTTGTAATTTGAAAAGCGTTTAATCAAATTATTTGAATAAACTTGAAACTTGAAACTTAAAAACCGCAAATAATTGAAACCGTGAATATGGAGGGAGAAGGGCATGCCTATGCAAGAGGAGAAAAATTAAAAATTGCAGAGTGAGTGTGTGTGTGGCGAAGGGGGAGGACAAGGAGAGTGAGGACCAAGGGAGGAAGAAGAAATTAAGGGAAAATTGGGGGAAAAAACCCCAACAGTTTGGAGAAATGAGTATGGTGTTGATGGGCTGAGAGAAGAGAGGGACTGGTTGGAGAAAAGCGCCAATAGAGACAGAGAGAGACAGCCAGGGCGAGGAGAGAATGGCAGGACCTTGGTTCATAGACCATTGCACGCATGCAAGACACAACCCTGAGTTTTATGATCATACCCTCCCTTTCCTTGCGCGTGAACCGGAATAATAAACATACCTGTAAATGAAGAAATGTGGACGTAAGTTCGCTCTCACCAGAGGCGAGAAAAATCCGCGCAAGACAAATATTCGTTATAGATCAAGTACTAGCAAAACCAGATCTTTACCTATAACGGACACGGTCAGGCAGCGAAAGGAAGGCGGGCTGTTCGGAGGACATATATAATGTGGAAACGTAACCATAGTAACGAAAATGCATTCACGTGACTTCTATTTAAATGCTGTTAGGAGAATATATCTAATCTAATCTAAACCTTAAGTTTATATACCGCATCATCTCCATGAGAATGGAGCTCGACACGGTTTACAATGAGGTAACGTAACCATAGTAACGAAAATGCATTCACGCGACTTATATTGAAAACGCAAAGAGTCAAGGGAATCATACTGAACACGCGTTGACGTGATCACGTGTAACATGACGTGTTAACGTGCTGTACGTGCGCGTGTCCTTCGATTGGCAAGCGGCCTCTAGTGGCGCGCTGAATTGTCATTGCGCTGAGTTACCTAGCGCTCAATTGCCTTGCGCTGAGTTGTCGCTGCGCTCAATTGTCTTGCGCGGAGATATCGTGGCGCGCCATTGTCTGTGAGCGCCATTGTCTTAGCGCTGATTTGTCTGTGCGATTTTGTCCACGCGCGATTGTCTTGCGCGCTTTTGACCTGTCACCCAGGACCTTAGCTACATTGTCTGCCCTGCTCTTGACATTTAGATGCAGGCTGGTCATACACCTCCAGATGTATTTTGGTTTTTTTTTCCTTTGCTGGGTGAGGGGAAATTTGTTCTGAGTTCAGCACCCCAATCATTTTCAAAAGTTGGCTCTTATGCGGGCGAAAAGTGGTCTTTATCAGGACTAGACAGACTGGATTGTCTGAGCAAACAATGATTACCAGGGACCAAAACATCCAAGCAGTGAATCTTTCTGTGCTCCAGACACTAGTTACATAAGCCAGGATGGCTTGCAAACTGTTGACCATGATAACAGTGGATTTCGTGTCAAGGTGGCCTCTGACAGGTTTCACATCAGCTTTTCTCCGTCATGTTCACTCTGTCTGAAATGCACCTGATTTGGCAGTCACTCAGCATAAATAATGTTGTTTTTAGGGCTCTTTCAAACTGCTGTTATCTGCACATGAAGCGTTAAAATCTACTGAAATGACACTTTGCTTTGTTCTCATTCAAACAGCCCTATGCCTCAACCCCATGTAAAAGTATCAAGAAATCAGATTATGTTCAACGACTGGCTCTGTGGCAGGGTTGCTGCCTTCTATGTAAGAGTTCTGGATTCAATTCATGAGCCTGGCTTTTATGTCCTGGGTGAACTGGGAATTCAACTTGTAGACTGTCTGTATACAGAGATTTCGGCAGTTGGAACCCAAGCACAGTACCGGGTAAAGCTTTGGATTCTCGCCCAGAAATAGCTAAGAAGAAAAAAAAAAAAAAAATTTTTTTTAAATTGAATCAGGTTGGGCAGACTGGATGGACTATTCGGGTCTTTATCTGCCGTCATCTACTATGTTACTATGTCTTTTCTGTGCAGTTTACACAATCCAAGCAGTTTACAGATTTTAGACAGGCATTTATTTTGTACCTGGTGCAATGAAGTGTTAAGTGACTTGCCCAGGGTCACAAGGAGCTGCCGTGGGAGTTGAGCTCACAACCTCAGGATGCTGAAACAGTTGCTCTAACCACTGAGCCATTCCTCCACTCCCGGCGACCTATGTTGCTCATTTCCCCCCCCCCCCCATTAATGTGAAGAGTTTCAGTCTCTGCTAACCAGAACTGAGATTGTGATGTCATAATGCCTCATTCCACCAATAAGAGTCCACCTCATCCATGATGTCACAACAGCTTGATTGTAAAGGGCTTGATATATCGCTGACAGGCAAGGCACTACAGAACTGTGAGTACCTCCATTATTTCCTAGGGGTGGCTCTCTGTGTACTCTCTTGTTTGGTGTAGCCTGCTCCTTTCTGCCTCAGTTACTCTCTCTGGCTTGAAGAGTGGATCTTTTCCAGATAAGCCCCGCCACTAATGGAAAAAGTGGACGCGCCGAAAGTTAAGTGTCTGCCACCTTTTGCCAGCGCACGCAACCTTAACCAGTGAAGTTCTCAGCACAACGGCCCCACAACGTTATTGGATCTTTTCCAGATAAGCCCCGCCCAAAAAGTTAACCCCCGCCACCCCAAAAAAATTTTTAAAAAGAGGAGCAATCTGTAGAAAGTAAATCCACGCCCCCCCCCCCCATCGGAGCCCTTAAAAAAATGGTCGACAGTTTATCCTATTTTTTTATAATGTTAAGTTTCATATCCTCTTTTTTATAATCTTTTGGGTGCTCCGACGAGGGGGCGTGGGGGGAGAACCCCCAACTTTATACACATCGCGCCGCATTGTGGAGCCGTTGTGCTGAGAACTTCACTGGTTAAGGTTGCGTGCGCTGGCAAAAGGTGGCGGGGCTTATCTGGAAAAGGTCCACAGGCTATAAGTCTGGGGTGGGGGAGTTAACCCGATGATGCCACTCCTAATTAAAATCGCCACTAAACTGCCCTCAGTACCTGATTCCCCTCTTGCACATCTGGCAAAAGAATAGGGTAGAGTGAGTAGGTATATTCTGTAGTTAGCAGAGATCTGTCCAGGTCCTTCACATGCCTCCTTCCTCAATTTCGAATTCAGGCCTAGAGCAAGACAGACGGAATAAGAGGCATGATTAATGGTTACCGTAGAGTGACTGTCACAGCATCCAAAACAGGTGTTCAACGCGGCCAGCTCATTTTTTCTGTCCTCACTTGAGATTCACTGGCAGCTACAAGCCGCAAGTGAAATCTTATGGCATGATGCCACCTCCAGTTGGCTAGGTAAGAGCACTTTTCAGATATTCATAAGGTTCCCCGCAAATGTTAAAATTCACAAGTGTGTCGTATAATCTCGTCTTAAATATTTGCAGTGAATGTTTTGCTCACCTCCAATGGAGTTATTCCTAGGGGTTACCAGACGTCCGGATTTCCCCGGACATGAGGACATTGTCCGGGGGGTCCAGATGGCTTTTCAAAACCCGGTACTTTGGGCTAGATTCACCAAGCAAACCGATCGTGTACCGATCGGTTTGCGAGCCCTTTGCGACCCGATTTTCCTCCGACCCGATTCACTAACCTGCATACCGATCCGTGCATGCGAATGAGAGAAACGGCATGCAAAGTAGGCAAGGGACGCGAGTCACTAAACAAAAATCTCGAACGCCGACTGGGCTGGCAGATCAACAAGGGGATCAGCCGCTCACCTCCTTTCCGACTGTCCTGCCAGCCCTGCAGCCCTGAAATAAACCCGCTCTCTGCCTCTGCCGCGATCTGCTCTCTGCCCCTTCGACTCTCTCTCTCTGCCTCCCCCAGCTCTCCTGCTCTCTGCCACGACCTGCTCTCCTCTTGCCGCCCTGCTTAGCCCCGACTCGCCTCCCCTTCCCCGCAGTGCGAGCCTGTGGTTTTAATCTGCGGGTTTAAAGCGGGTTAAAACCACGGGCTCGCGTAGTAAAAAAAACAAACAAACAGTAAAGTAAGTAAAAAAAAAAGCTCTGCCAGGCAAGAAGGGCCAGCGCATGAGCAGATCATCTACAGTCAAGGAAGATGGTCTGCGCATGCTCAAGGATCGCTCTCTAGTGATCCGTGTGGTCGATGAGGGGCATTCCTCCAGTCACCCCCATTTGCACGCTGGCTCTTTGTGAATTCGTCAGCCTGCCACGGATCGGGCAGGTTAGTGAATCCCCTTTCTCCAGGTTTTGAAAAGCCTCCTCAAATCGCGATGGGCAGGAAGGAGGTCCGCACTTGTACGTGACATCATCGCGTGGCATCTGTGTATGCGCAGACTTGCTCCCTGCTCAACAAGAGCAGGCAGTGGGGGCGGGGCTAGGGATGGGCGGGCCTAGGGGCGGGTATAAAGGGCCAGATTTTCCAACTGGAAAATCTGGCAACTCTAGTTATTCCCAAATAGTCAAAGGCGCTGTCTTGTGGTTGAAAGCACTATATTGAAGCACTCTATTTCCCCCCCCCCCCCAATGGTAGCAATGCAGTTGGGGACTCACTCAGAAAGAACAGTGTGTAGGAAGGAGCCTTTCCTCCATTTTTAACCAGCACTGAATATTGAACCCCCCCCCCCCCCACAGAAGGTACAGAAAAATAAAAACCTCTCTGCATCTAAAGTCTGGTCCGTAGCTACAGTTGTTCCGAAGACGACAAGTGAAGGAAATAAACGTCAACTCAATGAAATGCATTTGTTATGAAACACATTAAAATAAGCTTGTTTCATTTCAAACCAAACCATACCCCCTAAACAAATATATATATATACAGTCAAACCTCAGTTTGCGAGTAACGCGGTTTGCGAGTGTTTTGCAAGACGAGCAAAACATTCTCGTAAATCTTGCCTCGCAAACCGTGTTGACTCGATATGCGCTGCATCACCCCCGCGAACTGGCATCACCCCCCCCCCGCCCACCCAAACCATTACCGCAATCGAGCACCAGCACGCAGCACCAACCCACAGGACGGTGCCCACAGATTCTTGGTGTCTCCGAGAATCTCATTAGAATCTCGGAGAGAGTGGGAGCCAGAAGGCCATGAGCATGGGCTCAAGTCCCAGCAGAAACAGCAGCAAGTGGCAGGCAGCAGGCTCTTTGGGCACCGGCACGTCCTGTGGGTTGATGCTTTGTGCCGGTGCCCCATCGCGGTAAAGGTTTGGGCGGGGGGGGGTGGTGGGCAATGCCGGTTTGTGGGGGCGGGGTGAGTGAAGCTGGTTCCCAGGGGTGGGGTGGAAGCACGCCAGTGGCCTTGGGGGAGGGGGGTCTTTTTGGAATGTGGGACGAATCATGCAAGTTTCCCTTACTTTCTATGGGGAAACTCGCTTTGGTTTACGAGCATGCTTCTGGAACGAATTATGCTCACAAACCAAGGTTCCACTGTATATATATATATATATATTTATTTATTTATTTTTTTTTGCTTCTAATACAAGTTAATTGCCAATGGTGTATGCCAACGATGAAAGGGATATCATGCCGCTGTACTTGGCCATGGTATGCCCTCACCTGGAATACTGCGTCCAGCACTGGTCGCCGTACATGAAGAAGGACATTGTACTCAGGGGACCCTCAACCACAAGAGGACATCCGCTCAAGCTCAGGGGAGGGAAGTTTCGTGGAGACACCAGGAAATACTTCTTCACGGAGAGAGTGATTGAGCATTGGAACGAGCTTCCAGTGCAGGTGGTCGAGGCACGCAGCATCTCAGACTTCAAGAACAAATGGGATACCTATGTGGGATCCCTACGAGGTCATGCCAAGGGATAGGGTCACTAGGACTGAATGAGCGGGTCAGTAGAGTGACAGTATAATTACAATTATTCTTTAGGGGGTCAGTAGATTTAAGAGGGTGGGTAAATAGTGTGGGCAGACTTGATGGGCTATGGCCCTTATCTGCCGTCATCTTTCTATGTTTCTATGTTTCTATGTACTACTCAAAAGGGTCCAGAGAAGAGCGACTAAAATTGTTAAGGGGCTGGAGGAGTTAGCGTACAGTGAGAGATTAGAGAAACTGGGCCTCTTCTCCCTTGAAAAGAGGGGACATGATCGAAACATTCAAGATAATGAAGGGAATAGGCTTAGTAGATAAAGACAGGGTTGTTCACCCTCTCCAAGGTAGAGAGAACGAGAGGGCACTCTCTAAAGTTGAAAGGGGATAGATTCCGTACAAACGTAAGGAAGTTCTTCACTCAGAGAGTGGTAGAAATCAGGAACACTCTGTTGTAGGGGAAAACACCCTTCAGGGATTCAAGACAATGTTGGACAAGTTCCTGCTGAACCAGAACGTACGCAGATAAGGCTAGACTCAGTTAGGGCACTGGTCTTTGACCTAAGGGCCGCCGCGTGAGCGGACTGCTGGGCACGACGGACCACTGGTCTGACCCAGCCGTTGCAAGGCTTTCAGCTTAGTTCCCATTTTCACCCTGGGAGTCTCCTTTAGCCTCTGTGCTCAAACTGAGGTTAGTTGCACAGGAGCAGTGATCACGTGAGATACCGCACAGAGAAGCCACATTGAGTAACTGCAAATTTGTCATGACAGCCGTGATAATCTGGGGTCATTTAAGAACCTCAACAAAAGCCACTAGCCTCTCTCTCTAAATAGCCCCCCCCCTCACTGGAACCTGACGCGTCAGAGGACGCCAGGTACTATCAACTGTCCATTAACCCGCACTGGCCCTGGGGCAGTGCTCTAGTCTGCACACAGACATTTTTAAAAAATATGATAATTTTCTAGAATTAACTTCACATTCATATTCATTAAGATTTCATTTAGCCTTGCTAGGATTTGCTTACATCTTATGGATTCCTGGCAGTCTGCCTTGAATCCTTTCACAGACGCAGAAATATGATGGGGGGAGGGGGAACTCGAAGGCTTATTCAGTCTACTTAACTCCCTTCGGTGCCATAGTCTTGAGCTGATCAGAACCAGTAGTCCCATGGCTCCCTTCGTTCTGTCACTCTTTCGAACTATTAAAGACACAACTATTTGACAAATTTGTAACCCAAGCTTCCTAATTGCTTTTTAAATATAACATGTACTAGCTTTATAGCCCGTTACATTAACGGGTGCTAGAATATGTGTGTGTATGTCTGTCTTTATTTCTTTCTCTCTCTCTCTCCTTAGCCGCTTTCTTTTTCCTTGGCTGTCCACAACCACCCCTTGTATGCTCCTCCTGTCCATTCTTCCTTCCTTTTACCTCCCCTGTGTCCACCACCACCCCTTCAGTGCTCCCCTTATCCAGCAGCACCCCTTCTCCCTTTGTTTTACCTCCCCCCTGTGCATCAGCACCTCTTCCTGCTCCCCCTGTCCAGCAGTAGGCCTCCCTTAATTTCCCCCCCCCCTGTCCATCAGCACTTCTTCCTGCTCCCCCTGTCCAGCAGTAGGCCTCCCTTCCTTTTTTTTCCCCTCCTGTCCATCAGCACTTCTTCCTGGTCCCCCTGTCCAGCAGTAGGCCTCCCTTCCTTCCCCCCCCTGTCCATCAGCACCTCTTCCTGCTCCCCCTGTCCAGCAGTAGGGAGCTACTTCAAAGTGCTCAGTTATTTAATAACTGCCTTTAATTTTGAAGCTAACTGCAATTGTCTAATCCTTTATGCCTTCTCTTTTTCTCAGTCTCTGTTCTTGGCTGCTCATCTTTTCATATCACTAATCCTATTGAATGTTGTGCTGCTCAGCCTGCTTTGTATGGAACCTGGGGTGGAAGGCCGCCGCAGCTTCGCCCGACTGGTCCAGTGGGAGTTTGGTCGGTGTCTAGGGTGGTACTCTGTTTCCCACACAGCGCCGCGCTGTGCTTGGAGCGTCTTTGGCGGAGAGGGGAGAGGCCTATGCGGGAGAAGAAGCCCCAGAGCCACCGCCATTCAGCGCCTGTACACCGCGCTCCTTAGCATGAGCGGCAGCAGCCGGCAAAGGACCAGCTCGTTCGCCGATTTGGGCTCGGGGCCTTCCGCTGTTGGAGGAGCGGAGCGGACTTCTGGAGGCGATCGGGTGGGAGGCTCAACGGGGATTGGGGGGGGGGAGGGGCGAAGAAGACGACGACGAAGAAAGAACCGTAGGCGCGCATGCGCACTCCTGCAATGCCACGGACCTACATCTCACAGATCAGGGATTACTAGCGTTTTATTATATAGGATTGTGTACATTTTAGAAATTGATGTATCTTTTGTATATTCGCTGGATGTTCAGCCTTATCTGCTGTCAACCACCTAGAACCATTCATGGTCTGATGGTATATAAGAATAAATTATTATTATTATTATTTTGTTACCCAATAGAAACATAGAAAGATGATGGCAGATAAGGGCTACAGCCCATCAAGTCTGCCCACACCATCGACCCTCCCTTTTAAGTCTAATGTCCCATTTAAGTAGATTTGTAATAATGCCATTCTACTGCCCCGCTCTTTCAAGTCTATACCCTAGTGATCCTATCCTTTGGCTGACCCTCGTAGGGATCCTACATAGGTATCCCATTTATTCTTAAAGTCTGGGACGCTGTGTGCCTCTATCACCTGCATTGGAAGCTTGTTCCAATGCTCAATCACTCTCTCCGTGAAGAAGTACTTCCTGGCATCTCCACGAAACTTCCCTCCCCTGAGTTTGAGCGGATGACCTCTTGTGGTCGAGGGTCCCTTCAGGAGAAAGATATCATCTTCCACCTCGACCCGTCCCGTGATGTACTTAAATGTCTCAATCATGTCGCCCCTGGCAGGCCTTTTAAAGATGGCTAACACATAGCCCGTTACGTCAATATTTACCCTCTCGCCACATAAGTTGCACCACTTAAAGATAGAAACTACTCTTTATGCGGCCTTTTTTTAAGCGGTTTACTTATGTGGTGAGGGGACTGAATATCGGCCCTTAACCTGACTGCCCCTCCCCCCCCCCGGGACACCCATGAGACAGCCACATTTGAATTCAGCGCTAACCAACCGTTTCCAGCAGAGATAACTGGTTAAGTGGTGCTGAAAATAACCAGATAACCACGAATAAGCGATTGAACCAATCGGCGGCCGTTTCTAATCGTTTTGAGTATCGTTTTGATTATCAGCCAGATTATTTTCACCTTTTCTCTGCCTGCAAAAAAAAAAAGGAGATTGAAAGTCATTAGGTCCCCGTGTAAGTGGATCTCCAAAAGAAGAAAGTCTGTTTGTTTTATTTAGATTTTGGTTTGTTTTTTTTTTAATTGAAAATCGCTTCGTCTACACATGACCTTTGCACCTAGACAGGCTGCTGGAAATTGTCCTCTTACAGCACGCAAACTGAGCTCGGCAGGGCTTTTGTTCCTGAGTGAAGAACTGGAATTTAATTAAAACAGCAAAGAGCTTGATGTGCTAAATGCACGTATCGTTAATCAAGCCCTTTAATGTTTTATACGTAAAAAAAAAATATCTATTATCTCTGCATCTGCAAACTTACAGTGTCGGATTCTGCAGCCAGCCTACTGATTCAAACAATGAAAGCAAGCATCCGTATCCCAAAGCAAACATATTGTTAACGCTTTTACCTATAAAACTCAGATCTTTTTTGACATGAAAATTGCAATCCATTCCGCATCAGAGAAAAATTAGGCAGAGAAGCACTTGTTAGTTGAGAAACAGCTGTGCAAAATGCCAGAGATGCAAACTTGCCTGCGGAATGAGTTGAATTTCCTGGTTTTCCCTCCCTCCCGGAGGAAAACATTTTGCAAGGAGCCCCCCAGCACTGTTCCTTCTAAGCTAAGTGGACTTCCTCCAACTGCATTGCTGTCAGTGGGGGTGGGGTATTGCTTCAATATTGTTTTTTCAATCACTAGAGTACAGGCAGGTTCCCTGGAGTCCTGCAGAGCTTGCCTGTCCCTCAGCATAGAAAATGTGAGTGAAAAAGTGCCCCCTACTGGCTGGGTGGCAGACTCCAGCTCAGCTTAGAGGGAACTGTGGTAGGGTTACCAGACATCTGGAAAAACCCAGGCATGCCCTCTTTTTAAAGGACTGTCTGGATGCCTGGATCGACTTTCCAAAACTCGATAGTTTGCCTGGGTTTTGGAAAGCCCCGACCTCTGGTTGCATCTGGAGAACCTCTGAGCATGCGCGGAGGTCCTGCAGACGCGGCCCGGAGGTCGAAGAAGAAAGCCGAGGCTTTGTGGGGGCGGGGCCGGTGGCACATTGGGGCGTGGCTGAGGGGGGAACCGGGCAGAGCTGAAAGCAGAACAAGGCGGAGCTGGGGCGGATTTGGGCGAGGCCACGTGTCCGGGTTTCTACAGAGAAAGGGCCATGCTGCTCTGATCTGGGAGTGGAAGCTAGAAAATGCCAGACTTCTCAAACCTTGCCCAGACATCTAAGTAAATTCATAGACTACAGCGGGAGTGGGTTTCCATTCCCAGTGAGGCACTTAAACACATCTTATAAGGCAATCTCAGATCTTAAAGATCAAAAGAAGTGTGGTGGAACCAGTGGGAGCCAAGCAACACAGCTGAAGTGGTTAGGAAAGCATGGAGGCGAGGATTCCCAACCCATCCCTCAGGATACTCCTACAAGACTACATTCACAATAAGGTCCAAGACAGGGGTCTCAAAGTCCCTCCTTGAGAGCCGCAATCCAGTCGGGTTTTCAGGATTTCCCCAATGAATATGCATGAGATCTATGTGCATGCACTGCTTTCGATGCATATTCATTGGGGGAAATCCTGAAAACCCGATTGGATTGCAGCCCTCAAGGAGGGACTTTGAGATCCCTGGTCCAAGGCATGACATAAATGACGATGACATTATAGACCTGAAAAGATCTAACCTAATTTACAATGTTGGCTTTTTAAGGACGCTTTTAACTGATTCATTTAAATTTTATTATTGTACAATGGACTAGGAATACTGCTAAGTGAAAATTAAGTGGGTAACTAACCTTCCCCAATCTCTTGTTTCATTACCTATCCCTTTTTATTTGTTCATTACATTACATTATAGATTTCGGTTCAAAGCGGATTACAAAAAGAGTTGTGGAAGAAGAATTACAAAGTTAGATGAGAGATTGTTTCCAAGAGAGGGATAAGAAGGATCAGGGGTTGGGGAAGGGAAGGTAAGAAGGGGTATATACATGGGATTAAGCTTTATTAAGGGATTTCTTGAAGAGTATAGTTTTTATTTCCTTTCTGAACATTTTGTAGTCTGGGGTAGTTATCGATAGGTTGGAGATTTGGTTATCTATTTTTGCAGCTCGAGTGGCTAGTAGGCCGTCGTATAGTTTTTTCCGTTTTACTTCTTTGATTGGGGGGGTAAGTGAATGGGGGGGTGTTTTTCTATGCCTGGTAGAGGTAGTTTGGATGAGGCGGTCGTTCAGGTAGGTTGGGCTGTCTTCATTTATAGTTTTAAATAGTATACAGTAGAATTGAAATTGTATTCTTTCCTGGATTGGAAGCCAATGTGAGTTGATGAAAGCCTCAGTAATGTGCTCATGTTTCTTCCGTGAGTAGACGAGTCTCAGAGCTGGATTCTGAATTGTCTGTAGTTGTTTAATCATTATTGCAGGGCAGGGAAGGTAGAGGATACTTATGAATTGTATTTAATCCTCTTTTTTTTTCTCCTCCCTTTTTCAAAAGAATTATTTTATTAAAATTAGTACTAATTGTCTTGTTGTTTTATTTTTTTATTGTGACCTAATTTTTTAACTAAATGTAAATCGCGTTGGATTTGGATTTTCCAATCAAATCAAATATTTTAAATAAACTTGAAACCTGAGTGACAGTAGGGCCGCACAGTTTCGTTTTACTGGGAATGGCATTTGCGTACAGTAACTAAGATCTGGGCGCAGGTCATCAAGGCGCTGGGTTTGTAAAGAGGAAGGTTTTCACGGCCTTCCTGAAGCTCCGTAGTCCATCTAGTGTTCTGACTGATAGAGGGAAGAGGCGCCATAGTTTAGGTGATAAATGCAAGTAGGAGCCTTTGCGATTCTCTGTTTAAATCCTGCTGGCTTTGATTTGTTCTGGAAGCAGAAGGAAGCCAGTACTGAGAAACAAACGTATGCGGGTCTGAGCAAACCTGAAAGCGAAAGCACGTATTGGCACCTGTTTTATGTGGAATTTTTTTGTTGTTGTTGAAAAGCTTATATTTAAAGACGCAGAAGAACAGCACATAATTTTTGTGCATGGTTATCAGATGTCTGGGCAGACTAGATGGGCCTTGGCCCTTATCTGCCGTCTGTTTCTATGTTTCTATGTCCGGGTTTCGAAAAGCTTGGAACAAATCGCTGCCGGGGGGGTCTGGATTTTTCAAATGGAAAATCTGGTAACCCTACTGTTGGGCAGACTGGATGGACCACTCAGGTCTTTCTCCTAGGATGAGTCAGCCACCTATGGGTGTTGTCCCAACAGCTCCCAATTTGCGGATAAGCTCTCCAATAGCTCAGAGAGATTTTTTTTTTTTTTCCCCCCCTCTGAGCACATGCCGTGCCCGGGCCCCACTGGGCATGCCCGAGCCCTACCCACTTCCCCCTGCTTCCCCCTAATCCCCAGGATGTTCCTAGCTGTGGCCGGGTCGGCCGTATGGGGAGGCGGGTGGGTTGTGTGGCCGACTATCCTGCTGTCCACGGAGAACCTACGTTACAGGTAAGTAACTACACTTTATCTGCCATCATTTACCATGTTATGTGCTTCACTTCCGGGTTTGTCTGGTGCATGCGCACACGAGCTATTTTTTCCATGAAGCTCTTATGCGCATGCGCCAGGTCCGGCCCTCCTCCTTACTTTCAGTCTCACAGCGTGCGTATAATTTGAATGCCGTTACCTCTGTGCATCGGAGGGCTATGTTTTTGCGCTGTTCCTGTACATGGAGAGGGTGCTGTTCACTTTTGTGCTGGAGCTTCGAGCACTGGGGCCCTAGTACGCTTGGAGCAGCATCTTTCGATGCCCTTAAATTCCTCTCAGGCCTCCTTTCAGCAGTCCGTAAGCCACCCTCATTGCTCATGAAGACAAAAGCCTCTTTCGCTTGTTTACAGAGCCAACGGCATCGTTTACCGCTGTCTAACGAAACAATAACTGACAGCTGCTTATCTAGACTTCCCCTCCCTCTCTCCGAGGTAAACCTAATTTCTTTATCATTTCCACCTCCATTAAAAACAATAAATTAGAATCCTGCAGCTTTGCGCGGGTACTGATGAGATTTTGCTGGTTGCATCAAGTCATTTGGATAAACGAGGGAGGAGGAATTTTAGGTGGTGTTACAAACGGTAGACCGGCTGTTTGTCTAGAGCAGCGTCTCTCAAACTGTGCGCCAAGGCACAGTGATGTGCCCCGAAGAGATTCCAGAATTTTACTTTAACGAGAAAAAAATTCCCTTCATAAGTATGCACAAGGATAGATGACATGTACGTCGCGTACGCAAGAGTCTGTCAATGTTACGAGCTTCTGTGTGCGTAAGGATGCAACCGCCCAGACAAGCATCATTCTTTGACGCGATTGGTCCTTGAAAACTAACGGCAAGTCGTTTTTTTATTTTTTTACGCGGTAGTTGTCGTAACTTGACCAACCAAAGCAATCGAGGCTTTGTTACCGTTTGGATCTTCTTATCTTTATGAACTTGGATTTTCAGCTCTGACAGAAATTAAATCGAAAAAAAAGAGAACGACTGCGGGTGGTAGATGCTGAAATGCGTATTTGCTGGTCGACTATCGAGTTGCGTTTTGAGTTAATTTGCACTCAAAAACAGGCACATCCATCATTGATTAGCAATTCTATTCTATCTACTTAGTTTCACCGTTGTTCCAATTACCCATACATAGCTTAAAGAATTTTAAATAAATAACTCTCAAATTTACCCCTCCTTTACTAATTCCTATGAGCATCGGAGCAGTTACCGCCGTTGCCGGCGCTAAAACCCACGCTACGCATTAGCAAAGGTGGGGGGGGGGGTCAATTTTTTATTTCTTTTTCAATTTTATAATTTCAATTATAATGTGCCACGAAAAACATTTGCTCCGTTTAGTGTGCCAGAGCGAAAAAAAAAGTTTGAGAGACACTGGTCTAGAGCAGGGTTTCCCCAAGTCCATCTTGGACTACTGCTTTGCCAGTCAGGTTTTCAGGATATAAGATGGGGAAGAAAATGGGACTTGCATACCGCTTTTTTGTGGTTGCACGTTCGAAGCGGTTTACGTATACACAGGCACTTATTTTGTGTTTGGGGCAATGGAGGATTGAGTGACTTGCCCAGGGTCACAAGGAGCAGCGCTGGGATTCCTACACAATGAATATGCATGAGATATAATTTGCATTCACTGCCGCCATTACATGCAAATCTCTCTCATGCATATTCATTGGGGATATCCTGAAAACCTGACTGGCAAGGGAGCATTCCAGGACCAACTTGGGAAACGCTGGTCTAGAGCAGGAGCGGGCAAGCACAGTCCTCAAGGGTCACCATCCAGTCAGGATTTCAAGATTTCCACAATGAATGTGCACGAGATTGATCTGCATATTTTGCTTCTGCTGTATGCAAATAGATCTTATGCATATTCGTTAAAGAAATTCTAAAAACCTAACTAGTTTGCGGCCCTTGAGGGCCATTGCTCTAGGGCCATTGGAAGGGATGGGCGCAAAAGATGACTGCCCTGAATGCCAAGTCATAGGAAAGTGGGTGGGGGCGTCACCCATTTGAGGGAGGAAGGAAGGGGGCATCATTTTGTTCAACAACTGTCTAGCGCAGTGGTTCCCAAGGATCTGGGGGAAGGACTTTATTTGAGGCTGGCCTTGTGGTTTTTTGACGCTTGCATCCCTGTGCATCGTGGGATTTGTAGTCCTAGTGTTTCAGGCACCAAAACATCGTGTCTTTTCTAATAAATTCGAGGGAATCAGCTGGAGACAACAGGGTTTCTCCCTGAAATGTTCCGATGATCCATAGCTGCATACAAAGTGTCGGACACTCGTTAATGGAAGAGACATACGCTAGACCCTGTCTTGGAGGACCGCAGGCCAATCGGGTTTTCAGGATAGCCCTACTGAATATGAATGGAGCAGATTTGCATGCCTTTCACTTCCATTATGTGCAAATCTCTCTCATGCATATTCTTTAGGGCTATCCTGAAAACCCGATTGGCCTGGGGTCCTCCAGGACAGGGTCTAGCATATGTCTCTTCCATTAACGAGTGTCCAACACTTTGTATGCAACTATGGATCATCATAACATTTCATGGAGAAAACCTGTTGTCTCCAGCTGATTCCCTCGAATTTATTAGAAAAGACACGATGTTTTGGTGCCTGAAACACTAGGACTACAAATCCCACGATGCACAGGGGTGCAAGCTTCAAAAAACCACAAGGCCAGCCTCAAATAAAGTCCTTCCCCCAGATCCTTGGTCGCCTGGCGGATCTGCTCGTTCAAATACTTTCTTTCCTTTTGTCACAGCGAAACAAGATGAGAAGAATGCCAGTCTTTTGCGAGCAGAGTCCCAATTAATTTTTTTGTCTCTGTTTCACCAGACCTGCCTTTATTTTGCGGCCTTTCTTTCTCTGACCCAGCCTTGCCAGATGTCTTGCGCTGAAGCCGGAGGAAGAGAGAGATTAAAGTTCCTTTTAAAAAATCTACTTTGCATTTCAATAAGTAATCCTAGGCATACCAGCTAGGCTTCCATTTGGGCCCCTCCTGGAGGAATCACTTATGAAATACAAGTCCCCAGGCTGCTGTTATCGGCTAGAAACATGCCCGAAAGGCTGGTAATGATGTCAGGGAGCCAGAAGCAAAGCATTGTTAAAAGGTGACCCAGATAGGTTCGTCCTGGCATTTAGGAATTATTGTGCTAATCCAAACTGGAGCGAAACATACCACAGCGAGCCACCGGAGCTCAGGAGCGCCATAAAAAAAATCTAACAAAGAGGAAGAAAGGGCACAGAAGAAGAATTTGCAATAAACTAAACTAAATCTTGGGTTTATATACCGCACCATCTCCACGAATGCGGAGCTCGGCACGGTTTACAGGAAGAAAGATGAGAGAGGAACTACAGTGGAGAGATTAAAGAGTTAGGTGTAAAGGGGGAAGGTGAGAGGCCTAAGAGGGGGGAAGTGTTACAGTTTTGAGAATAGCCAGGTTTTTAGGTGTTTGCGGAAGAGTTGGAGGGAGCTTGAGGTTTGGAGAGGGGAGGGGAGGGGAGGTTATTCCAGATCTCAGTGATTCTAAAGGGGAGGGATGACCCAAATTTGCCTACATGGGAAATACCTTTTATGGAAGGGAAGGATAGTTTAAAAATTTGGGAGGATCTGGAGGAAGTAGGGGTTGGGGAGTTCCAGGATAGAGGGATAACGGCAGGAAGGATGCCATGTAGGATCTTGTAGGCCAGACACGCACATTTGAAGTGGATCCTGGGGATTACTGGGAGCCAATGGAGCTTAGACAGGAGTGGTGAGACGTGATCAAATTTGCTTTTCGCGAAAACAAGCTTAGCTGCGGCGTTCTGAATCCGCTGAAGTCTGTGGAGGCTTTTCTTGGTTAGGCTGAGGTAGATAGAATTGCAATAATCCAATCTGGAGAGGATGATGGATTGCAATACACCAAATCAGCTTCTAAGCTTACTAAGATTTCCCCTCAGAATCTTAATTCAGATGGCGGGAAATTCCAGGGCATCTCTTTTGCTGCTGTACCAGTTGCTGTCTGTGGATAAGGCAAAGCTGATTATAGATCTTGACAGAAACTCAGGGTTCTTCAGCAGACTCGCTGTAAAAACACAGAAACATGATGGCAGATAAAGGCCAAATGGCCCATCTAGTCTGCCCATCCGCAGTAATCATTATCTCTTTCTCTCTCCAAAAGATCCCACGTGCCTATCCCAGGCCCTTTTGAATTTAGACACAGTCTCCATCTCCACCACCTCTTCCGGGAGACTGTTCTACACATCTACCACCCTTTCTATAAAAAAGTATTTCCTTAGATTACTCCGGAGCCTATCATCTCTTAACTTCATCCTATGCCTTCTCATTGCAGTTTCCTTTCAAATGAAAGAGACTCGACTCATGCGCGTTTACATTATGTAGGTATTTAAACATCTCTCTCATATCTCCCCTCTCCCACCTTTCCTCCAAAGTATACAGATTGAGATCTTTAAGTCTGTCCCCATACGCTTCATGACAAAGACCATACACCATTTTAGTAGCCTTCCTCTGGTTTGACTCCATCCTTTTTGTATCTTTTTGAAGGTGTGGTCTCCAAAATTGTACACAATATTCTAAATAAGGTCTCACCAGAGTCTTATACAGGGGCATCAATACCTCCTTTTTCCTACTGGCCATACCTCTTTCTATGCAACCTAGCATCCTTCGAGCTTTCGCCGTCACCTTTTCAACCTGTTTGGCCACCTTATGATCATCACCTACGATCCCACCCAAGTCCCACTCTTCTGTCGTGCACTTAAGTTCCTCACCCCCTAAACTGTACCGTTCCCTTGGGTTTTTGCAGCCCAAATTCATGACCTTGCATTTCTTAGCATTAAATTTTAGCTGCCAAAATTTTGTAGTTTTGTTCAGAGCCACTGTAAGGGTACTGGTCAATTTAGGCAAACCTTATGGGCTTATGTATTTAATATTTGCTATACCGCAGTTTCTGTACCCCACAGGACTAAGCGGTTTACAATTTAAAAACTGTTTCAATAAAATAGGCATTGAACGTCAAGATGCGGATAGGAAAGTAGAGTATCACTCTTTCAGCATCTAAAGTGCAGTGAAAGACAATAAATTTGGAGGACATTCTAAGAAGAGAACCAACATGTAGGAAAAAGGATTCCTTAATAAACCTTCCATTCCCTAATCTGCCCCCACGAGACATCATACTTATTAAATATTAAACTTTGCGGTAACGTGTGACTGTGTCTGAATTCAAAAGGGCCTGGGATAGGCACATGGGATCTCTCGGAGAGAGAAAGAGATAATGGTTATTGCGGATGGGCAGCTCTATGACCTCACAATGCGGGTGCACAGAGCCTTGACCTATAGGAAGAGGAGATGCAAATGTTTAGAACCTTAGCCAATAGGGAGAGGACGAGATAATGGTTACTGTGGATGGGCAGACTAGATGGGCCATTTGGCCTTTATCTGCCGTCATGTTTCTATGTTTCTATATTCTCAATCAAATATCACAGCTCTGAATATATTAAATTATTTAATAAATAAATAAATAAATAATTATTAATTGTGTAAAGTGCTCAGTGTAATCACTCAACTATGGTTGCCAGTGGGACCATCATCGCCTTTACAGTCTCTTTCCTCCCAAAGTCACCATTCATCAATTAATACATCACTATATACTGGTAACTTATCTGAAGTTGTAATTGGGAGGCCTCTTGTTGGACGTAACGGCAGCCATAGAATGAAACCCTGAAAGTGCTTGTGTTAAAAACAGCCAAGTGCCATATTGAGAAACCGAGCCCCTTGACTCGAGTTTCGTGTCCTTCTTCACTCACTGCCCGGTCTGGTTACCCTATGGGTTTGTATCAGCCGTGAGAAGAATAGCCTTACTGGGTCAGACCAATGATCCATCAAGCCCAGTAGCCCGTTCTCACGGTGGCCAATCCAGGTCACTAGTACCTGGCCAAAACCCAAGGAGTAGCAACATTCCATTCAGAACCCTAAAGAATAGCAAGATTCTGGAACCCCAATGAGAACAACATTCCAGAGCTAAGATTGTAATGTCATAAAGCCTCATTCCACAATGCCTCAGAGCCAATCTCATCAGTGATGCTACAATGGCTTAATTGTCCTATACTTGGCTCACCTAAGAACATAAGAATAGCCATACTGGGTCAGACCAATGGCCCATCAAACCCAGTAGCCCTTTCTCATGGTGGTCAATCCTGGTCCCTAGTACCTGGCAAAACCCAAAGAGTAGCAACATTCCAGCCATGAGAAGTATCCTCGGATTTACACCATGTGGACCCATCACTTTGTCCACCTTTAGTTTAGCTAGCTCCTCACGAACACAATCTCATAAAATTGATCAGGGTCTACCACACCTTCAGCCCTTCAGTTTCAGCTTTGATAACAGAATTGAAATTTAGCCTTATCTTTATCAGCTTCTACATATTCCTCCTCTTCACAATGCCACATTTGCATTTCTTCCGATCACTAACATATCTAAAAAATGTCTTGTCCTCTCGTTTTACCGTGTCTGCTACTTTTTTCTTCCATTGGCACCTTTGCTTTCCTGACCACTCAACCAGCCTCTCTTAGCTTTTACAGATATTTTGCATTACATTACTGTTTTCTATCCCACCAATACCTTTCAGTTCTAGGCGGTTTGCAAAAAGAATTGGTTTGGGCATTCCCAGGGAGCTTACAAAGTTAAACAGATAGAATGAGCTTGCAAGAATTTATGGATATCATGATCGATGGGATCTGGGGGTGGGTTTATGAAAGCTATCTTTTTCCTTACCTTTTCAGCCTTCTTTTACTCTTACCTTTACTTACTTTCCTTACGAAATGGTTTGTTGCCCTTACAATAGCTCAGGGGTGTCAAAGTCCCTCCTCGAGGGCCTCAATCCAGTCGGGTTTTCAGGATTTCCCCAATGAATATGCATGAGATCTATTTGCACGCACTGCTTTCATTGTATACTAATAGATCTCATGCATATTCATTGGGGAAATTCTGAAAACCCGACTGGATTGCGGTCCCTCGAGGAGGGACTTTGACATCCCTACAATAGCTCCTTTCAGCTTTTCCCATTGCTTTCCTACCTCTGTATATTTCCATTCAGACAACAGTTCATTGACGTAATCTCCCATCTGAGCAAAGATAGTTTATTTTTGTTTTTTTAAGTCTAGAACCTTCACTTTTGAATGAGCCCTCTCTACACCTGCCTTAATTTTAAACCACAGCTTATAAATAACGATGTAAAATTTTAAACAGTATTCAATTCGGGATATTATCTACACTCCTCAATGTCCAACACCAAATCCCGAATATCGAAAAGATAGCAAACACTTTGATATTCGTAACGGCCTCAGCCCCACCACTCCACCTCTATTTATAGTTTGATATCGGGAAGAATTACGTGGGCTTCATCACCGGCCTATGTATATAGTTTTTGTGCTTTTATTTTTTAGTATTTTTAATAAACTTTGATATTGAAAACTATAATAACGTAATCTAATGTTTTAAGCCACTTATCTTTAAAGCTGACGTGACTCGGGAGAGACAACCCAATATGTTTTCACTCCCGTGCTTTATCAAGGCCCCCATAGTACAGCACTGGATGTCCAAACAACATGACATAGATGATTTGCATTGGCGCATCATCAACAAGATTGAAGGGAGGGATGGTGGGAATATTGACAGGATTCTAAATGAGAGAACAGAGGTACATTTACCAACTTGATACGGTGGAACCGAACGGGTTGAATGGGGAACTTGAATGGTCGTCACTGATTGGTTGATTGAGGCCCAATAGGATACAGGGGGAGGTACTTACTAGAAACAATTGGATATTTAAACATTGGAAAGGCACGCCACCGCCATCTTACTCACATAACTAACATTGAGTCGGATGACAGGAAAGGCTGCGGTAAGGGTGGAGTTTTTTTGAGTTTATGGAAGAGTTAAGTAGGATAGAGGGACATAGTTTGTATAAGTTTTTAACATGCTCCTTCTATTTTTAGGGAGACCCTTGATAAAGCACGGGAGTGAAAACATGTTGGGTCGTCTCTCCCGAGTCATGTCAGCTTTAAAGATAAGTGGCTTAAAACATTAGATTACGCTATTATAGTTTTCAATATCAAAGTTTATTAAAAATACTAAAAAACGAAAGCACAAAAACTATATACATAGGCCGGTGATGAAGACCACGTAATTCTTCCCGTTATCAAACTATAAATAGCGGTGGAGTGATGGGGCTGAGGCCGTTACGAATATCAAAGTGTTTGCTATCTTTTCGATATTCGGGATTTGGTGTTGGACATTAATTTTAAACCACACCGTGTGGTGATCTCCGGATACCAGACGATCATCCACAATAACATCAGAAACAGACTTAGCGGTAAAGTTGAAGCTGGAACTGCGCCCACCGCAGAAGGGGCCCAAAAGGCACCTGTGCACTTCTGAAGGTATTTTACAAAAGACTGCATGAGCAGACCAGCTTTATTTAAAAAGCCACTGCAATTGATCCTGTCCCGATCAGCAGGTCTGAATTTCGATCTCTGGGTTCTATGAAAAATTGGCCTTCACATGAATATGTTCGCAATAAGCCCTTTTATTGCTTTCTTTTCATAAAGAGGATCATGATAATGTCAACAATGTTTACCTAAGAGCAAAGATTCCTTACTCTAGCCCTTGGGAATACAGATCCAGTTGGGCTTTCGGGATATACACAATGAATATATACGATGCAGGCAATGACTACAAGTTTATCTCGTACAAACTCATTGCCAAGATCCTGAAAACCAGAAAAGACTAGTACAGGAGGTGTCGTGATCCCCTGGGCCTCTGGCAACATGGCTGCTTCTTCTCTAAGGTAATGAGCCTGACTTAGCAAAGATATTGTCCCAAAGACAAAAGTTGCACGAGAAACTGCAAGAAATAAGACTCAGCGTAGAGAATGACACGGTGACAAAATTCATCACCGTTCCCGTCCCCGCGGATAACCGCGGGAAATAATCCCATGTCATTTTCTAGTGTCTATTTCAACCTCGGCCCTTCTACACCAGCATTCTCCAAAGCAAAGCTTGCGGGTCAGTGGTTGTGGCCATTCATACTCTGATTCTTATGTGAGCCAAAGATAATGAAGCCATTTTGACATCACTGATGTGATTGGTTCTTAGGCACTGGTGGAATGAGGCATTATGACATCACAATATCTGCTCTGGATACCAGAGACTGTCATTCTTTAGTGTCTCTTTCAACCTCAGTCCTTCTACACCAGCATTCTTCAAAGCAAAGCTTGAGGGTCAATGGTTGTGGCCATTCATACTCTGATTCTTCCCTCTCTCCTTAAAGAATGACATGAAGATGGTTTCCCGCGGATATCCACGGGGACGGGAACGGTG
The DNA here is from genome assembly GCF_902459505.1 of Geotrypetes seraphini. NCBI lineage: Eukaryota > Metazoa > Chordata > Amphibia > Gymnophiona > Dermophiidae > Geotrypetes > Geotrypetes seraphini. The sequence continues at coordinate 10,007,017 of NC_047091.1, forward strand.
ATGAATTTTGTCACCGTGTCATTCTCTAACTCGGCGTTAAATTTCACGCTCAACTCAGCTTAAGCATAAAAAGCGAATAAGGCATCTCCTCCCCCCCCCCCCCCGTGTTGTAGCATTGGAAAAATCCTATAACATACTGTGTCAAGAGAGCAAATGACTTAAGCTTGGAATTGATTTCTGTATTAAATAGAAAGTTTACTCGACAGCTGATTGCTTACTCGGATTCTAAATTAGCCTCGGAAAGAGGAAGAAACGCTTCTGGAACAACCTGTTCCCTTTTTTTTTCTTTTCATTTGCTGGCTAATGGAGTTGATATGTTTTCTTTAGAGATATGTTTCCTGAATCCTCTCTCTTCATTTCTGATGATATGAGTGGAATACGAAATTGTACGCCACGGATGCAAGTAATTCTTTCAGCGGATGAACATTACAGAAGCACTGAATTAGGCTTTTCTGTGGGAGATGCCCTGTAGGAAGGACTGCAGTTGCCTTTAATGCATCCTATTAGATTATGGCAGCCTGGAAGGTTTACTTTGGGATATAAAGGCAGTCATGCAAGATCAGTTCAGTGGTCCATCAAGCCCAGCGTCCTATGTCTAACAGCAGCCAATCCAGGTTACTTGGCAGCAGAGCTGGATTTATGTGCATACATACCCCTTGATTCTATAAATGTGCACATCTATGTCAGTTATGTGCATAACTTGGTTTAACAATTAGAACATAAGAACTGCCATCTCCGGATCAGACGCTATGAATTGGTGTTAACCAATTATTGGTTCTCATTGGTGCTAATTGGCAATAATTAGCAGTTCTGCCCTCAGTTGGGAGTCTGCAAATTGTGAGTGCAAAGGAGGAGATTTTATAAATGGCGCTTAGGTTTGGCGTTGCTAGGTGCTCTTATCGAGGACGCCTAAATGAAATTCACACACAACCTAATTGCCTTAATTGGTGTGGTAATTAACCACACATAAGAACATAAGAATAGCCTTACTGGGTCAGACCAATGGTTCATCAAACCCAGTAGCCCGTTCTCACGGTGGCCAATCCAGGTCACTAGTACCTGGCCAAAACCCAAAGAGTAGCAACATTCCAGCATCTCAAAGAATAGCAAGATTCCGGAACCCCAATGAGAGCAACATTCCGGAGTTGAGATTGTGGTGTCATAATGCCTCATTCCACAGTCATCAGTGATGTTACAATGGCTTAATTGTCCATCAAGTCCAGTAGCCCGTTCTCACGGTGGCCAATCCAGGTCACTAGTACCTGGCCAAAACCCAAAGAGTAGCAACATTCCAGCATCTCAAAGAATAGCAAGATTCCGGAACCCCAATGAGAGCAACATTCCGGAGTTGAGATTGTGGTGTCATAATGCCTCATTCCACAGTCATCAGTGATGTTACAATGGCTTAATTGTCCATCAAGTCCAGTAGCCCGTTCTCATGGTGGCCAATCCAGGTCACTAGTACCTGGCCAAAACCCAAGGAGTAGCAACATTCCATTCAGAATTCTAAAAAAACAGCAAGATTCCGGAATCCCAAAGAGTAACAAAAGATTCCAAAATCTGAATTAGTAACAACATTCCATGCTACCAATCCAGGGCAAGCAGTGGCTTCCCCCATGTCTTTCTCAATAACAGACTATGGACTTTTCCTCCAGGAAATTGTGCAAACCTCTCTTAAAACCAGCTATGCTATCCGCTCTTACCACAATCTCTGATGAAGATAGGAGTGTTATGAAAGCATATTTTCAGAATAAAGATTCTTCCTCGTGTTGCCAAATGATTCAGCTCTCCCCAGATGTATCACATGCCCCACAGCTGAGACAAAAGACTTTTTTAGCCTTGAAATCTTGACTTGTGGCACTGGGGGGTGGGGGGTGGGGGGGAGACTTTTTATTTGAAGTTCCCTTGGAGGTGTGTGGTTACTTTTGCAATGGAAAATTTTTTTTTCTGTGTTGTTTTGGGATTTTTTTTTTTGGCACCATTTATAGAATTCAGTCCGTAATACTACATTACATGCAAAACTTTTTTACTAACTGTTATTAAATTAATACATAATAACAATGAAGCCCGTTGTAATGCCAGGCTCCACAGTAAAGCTTGTCTAGTTAATGTGCAAATTCAGCCCTGCTTGCAAGTGCTCGGAATCAAATATTCATCAGAGTTCATTTCATCAGTTGTGCCTCTGTGGAAAAGGTGAATGAATTGTAAATGTTCTCGTTCGTGTTGCCTATTATATGGAAGCTAAGATCCATCAGAAAATACTTTGACGCCCCCTCATTCCGCCTACTTGTGCAATCCTCCATCTTAAGTCTAGTCGACTACTGCAACATCATCTACTTGGGATCTTTCAAAAAAACCACACAAAGATTGCGAATTATTCAAAACATGGCAATCCGACTGATCTACGGACTAAAAAAATGGGAACAACTCCCTACTACCAAAAACTTCACTGGCTACCCCTAGAAGCAAGAGTGCTATTCAAGTTCGCCTGTTTCTGCTACAAATCCATCCTTGGCTCGGCCCCCCTTTACTTAGTACCCCATTTTATCCTAGACAAATCCATCCTTGGCTTGGCCCCCCTTTACTTAGTACCCCATTTTATCCTAGACAAATCCATCCTTGGCTTGGCCCCCCTTTACTTAGTACCCCATTTTATCCTAGACAAATCCATCCTTGGCTCAGCCCCCCTTTACTTAGTACCCCATTTTATCCTAGACAAATCCATCCTTGGCTTGGCCCCCCTTTACTTAGTACCCCATTTTATCCTAGACAAATCCATCCTTGGCTCGGCCCCCCTTTACTTAGTACCCCATTTTATCCTAGACAAATCCATCCTTGGCTCGGCCCCCCTTTACTTAGTACCCCATTTTATCCTAGACAAATCCATCCTTGGCTTGGCCCCCCTTTACTTAGTACCCCATTTTATCCTAGACAAATCCATCCTTGGCTCGGCCCCCCTTTACTTAGTACCCCATTTTATCCTAGACAAATCCATCCTTGGCTCGGCCCCCCTTTACTTAGTACCCCATTTTATCCTAGACAAATCCATCCTTGGCTCGGCCCCCCTTTACTTAGTACCCCATTTTATCCTAGACAAATCCATCCTTGGCTCGGCCCCCCTTTACTTAGTACCCCATTTTATCCTAGACAAATCCATCCTTGGCTCGGCCCCCCTTTACTTAGTACCCCATTTTATCCTAGACCGCCCATCCAAACTCACACGTAGAACCCACCTGTTTAGCTACCCTACCCTAAGGACCTGCCGTTACAAAAGATATCTAAATAGAACTCTTGCCTTCCAAGCAGGTCATCACAATAACTGGCTGGCCCACATCATCTCACACACTTCATCCTACTTAAACTTCAGGAAGCTACTAAAAACTAATCTTTTCACCCGATTCATACCCTAAGACCCTATGCCCACCCCGGCCCCTTCTATCTCTCTATGTTCTTTACGCAGATTGTCTTGACCTTCTTCCCTGTACCATTTCATTGCCATAATTGTACCCATCTTTCTTTCTGTTTGTACCATTTTTTCTCTCTGTTGTACCATTTTTTCTCTGCCACCTATTTTTCTCTGATTGTACCATTGTACCATTTTCGCTAATTGTCCAGCCCTTCTTCGTTGTAAACCGCCTCAAACTACTATGGCTTTGGCAGTATATAAGAAATAAAATTATTATTATTATATAAATTCAGGCGTGAACCTGGACTTCTGGTGACTTGGCATGCACTTTTCGGGTCCATCCTGATGGGCTGAAAGTGCTGTTTCTAGTCTGGCCAATACACCAGTTTATCAAGGCAAAAGCTCTCTGGAGGTAGAATTTCAACATCTTCACAAGTTCAGACATCTTATGGGATTGACCTTTCACCCACGGAAGAGAATAGAGATGTTTAGATGAACAGAAACTTTTACCGTTAACCCCAGACAGTGGCATAGCGAGGGTAAGTGACGCCCAGGGAGGGGCACCCCTTCCCCTTCACCCCCCTCAGCTGCGCACAGGTACCTTTTAAATTTTCCAGGAGAGAGCAACAGCACGAATACGAGGAAGTGACATCAGAGAGAGGCGACACTGATGCGGGCATATAATGCCGCTTGAACAGACAAAATTAAAGAGGTGCAAGGGAAGGTAAGGGGTGCACACACACAGCAGGGGGTCGGGAAGGAGGGGGGCAGCGAGGACGACGGGTGCCTGCATCCTTTACAAAGATCATACCTGAGGCAGATACCCCCCCCTGCTTCCCCCTCATTACGCCAGTGACCCCAAAACAACAGCTTGGCTCTACCCCTGTGCTAATAACCGCTATTGCGGCTTAGGAAAGGGGGTCGGGATGGGGGGGGGGTTAGTATGATGCCTTTGTTATTTACTGATCTGGCATTTATGAGGGTGATAGATATCTGATTAACAAAAGAGTTAGGAACCAGCACGATTGGAGCATCAGAGCACTTCCTCACAGATGTTTCTGAGAAGCTGTTTTCATAGCTGTACTCAAGGACCCCTGAAGAAGGCAAATATTGCCGAAACATGGCCTGTGTAGGGTCTGGTCATCTGATTACAGCAAGTGACTTTACTTCTGAGCAATGTTTTTGGCTTTTATTATACTGTGACTTTTGCACTTGTATTTGATATTAATAAATTACACCATTTTAACTCTTGGAAGTCCAGGAATTGGTTCCACATTGTTTGGTTTTGGACATTTGGGTTTTTGTGGTACCAAGGTCCATTGCTGTGGGTATTAGGACTGTCCGCATGACGTTGACCACCTCAGTGTCATTTTGTTTAAAAAAAAGAAAAAAAAGAAAACTAAGCATATATAATTATCCAAACCTATTATCTTTAATTTCCCATAAACTGTGCATCAAATTCTAAGGATTACAGACCTAGTTAGATCAAGGGGGGGGGAGGAATGATGAGGGAAAGGGCTAAATATTCCCTGTTTATAAACCAGCATTTCATTTCAGTTTGTAAAAGGTGTGGGCGGGTGGTAAATCCGCACAGTGTCAGCCCATCCAATTTCAGGCTTAATTCTCCCCGGAAAGATTTATTTTCACTCATTAAGGTCACGTGACTGCTGCTCATGATATCAGAAATAGAAAAGACTCAGTGCTAGAGTTTGGCTCTTGAATGGGCGGTGGAAAAGGCGGAAGCGGTATTAGGTGCACAGAACCAGCAAATCCCCCAAATGGAAATCTTTGGTGCAAGAAGAACTGAATAGCTTAGCATCAGAGTTACAGAGTCTTTCATTTCAAAACCACCGGTCCAAGCCTAGCTGGGATGAGCAGCGACTAAAACGTTATTTATAGTCTGGTGGTCTTGGCCAGTTCCCAGTTGTTCACATCATTTAGCAAAAAATAAACTCCACAGATTTTCATCATTGCAGGCGTAAACATCAGCTGTGTCCATTGAGCTATGATTTCTGCTGGTTCACTTCCTAGTATTTTATAAAGACACATGGAGTAATTGTAAAAGGGGGCATCCCCATTCAAGTGCCACTGTTCCTTCAAAGCTGAGAGGGAGTCCTCTACCTACAGTCCTACCAGTGGGGGGCAGTGTTTCACTATTACATTTTCACATCGTCAATTAATCCTGGGACAATAAAAAAGAAGATTTACAATCTACTAAGGGCTCCTTTTATCAAGGTGCGGTAGGGGGTTTAACGCGCAGAATACCGCGCATTAAACCGCCTGCCGCGCTAGTCGCTAACGCCTCCATTGACGAGGCATTAGTTTTTTGGCTTGCCGCGGGGGTTAGCGCGTGATGAAATGTCCAACGCGCTAATCCCGCTAGCGCACCTTGATAAAAGGAGCCCTAAGTTTTTTAAAAAAATTAAGAGAATGCTATTAGCTAAGCCCAACGAAACCTACATTTGGGGCTCCTTTTACTAAGCTGCGATGGCGGTTTTAGCACGCGCAGAATTGCCACGTGCACTAGATGCTAATGCCAGCACTGAGCTGGCATTAGTTCTAGCCGCGTAGCGCAGGTTTAGCGTGAACATAAGAACATAAGAGATGCCGCTGCTGGGTCAGACCAGTGGTCCATCGCGCCCAGCATTCCGTTCACGCGGCGGCCCTTTTGGTCAAAGACCAATGCCCTGAGACTAGCCTTACCAGCTATCGCAGCTTAGTAAAAGGAGCCCTTAGTAATAAGTGGAGAAAAAGCCTCGACTGCATTCAAAATCTAGCGGCAATCCAAACGGATTTTTAGCCGTTTAATTATATATCACAGGCAAAAATGTATTTTCAATACGGCCACTTTGCCCAGGGAACATCGACAAGAAAAAAGAAAATAAAAGGAGCTTTTAAACTTATCTTGACTCGCCGGTGTTGCTCTTCAAAAATGCTCTCAGACCTCCACTGTGGCCTTATTGAAAGTTACATTTTCAAATGTGGAGTTTTTTTTGCCTGTGATATATAACTAAATGGCTATAAATCCATTTGGATTGCTGCTAGTACAGCTATACGATGGGAGGGCTGATAATGAAAGTGAAAGTACCCTAGAAAAGGACCTGGGGGTAATAATGGACAAGGCAATAAAGCCGTCGGCACAGTGCGCAACGGCCTCTAAGAAGGCGAATAGAATGCTAGGTATAATCAAGAAAGTATTACAACCAGAACAAAAGAAGTTATCCTGCCGCTGTATCGGGCGATGGTGCGCCCAGATCTGGAGTACTGCGTCCAGTATTGGTCGCCGTACCTTAAGAAGGTTATGGCGATACTCGAGAGGGTTCAGAAAAGAGCGACGCGATTGATAAAAGGTATGGAAAACCTTTCATATGCTGAAAGATTAGAGAAACTGGGGCTCTGGAGACTTAGAGGGGACATGATGGAGACTTACAAGATCATGAAGGGCATAGAGAAAGTGGAGAAGGACAGATTCTTCAAACTTTCGAAAACTACAAGAACGAGAGGGCATTCGGAAAAATTAAGAGGGGACAGATTCAGAACCCATGCTGGGAAGTTCTTCCTCTCCCAGAGGGTGGTGGACACCTGGAATGCGCTTCCAGAGGGTGTGATAGGACAGAGTGCGGTATTGGGGGGTTCAAGAAGGGATTAGATGATTTCCTGAAGGAAAAGGGGATAGAAGGGTATAGATAGAGGATTAATATACAGGTCCTGGACCTGATGGGCTGCCGCGTGAGCAGACTGCTGGGCATGATGGACCTCTGGTCTGACCCAGTTGAGGCTTTTTCTCCACTTATTAGTAAGGGCTCCTTTTACTAAGCTGCGATAGGTTTCGTTGGGCAACCCCAACACTTGGCTAACATTCTCTTATTTTTTTTGAGAAGTTTATTATTGTTATTATATATTTTTATGGTCTGACAATCTACTAAGTTTCCAAATTCATCTTGGATCAGTAAAGCTATAGAATGCTGTGCTACAGAGATCCCTATATGTGACAGATGACCCTGCAGCGGGGAGCTGATTCTGCACATATGTGATGTCTTGGGTCTTGAGCAAAAAAACCAGACACAATTAGCCCATGCTTAATCAGAAATTCAACATAGCAAGGAAGGTAGAAGAAATACAGCTAACGAGGGAAGCTAAAGGCCCATGAAACAGCCAAGTTGTTATTTGAAAGAATCCAGCTGATAATGTTACTGAGAAGATAATTAAACTTTGAGAATGAGCGTTGCCCAGTTCTAGGTAACATCTGAGAATGATTAAACTTTAGTTTTTATTGTTGGAGATTAACATGGAATCAAAAAGGTCTTTTTTATTGTCCTGCTTTACAGTACTTAATAGGTTTTGTAAATTACTTTTGGCAATGTGTGGTATTATTAATTGTTCTTTTTCTTGAAGCATTTTGATACGCCTAGAACAGGCTTTTTGCTTGAAGAGGTGGAATAAAAACAGATCAAATTAAATTCCTGTTGCTTTCACATTTTGAGGGTAAAGCTTTTCTATGTGTAAAAATCTTTCAATTCACAAGATGGTTTGTATATTAATTGTGGAATCATATGTTCACATATAAAACAGGGGCATGGAAAGGGGTTAGCGCCAGAGAAAAGGATCTAGGTGTCATTGTAGACAATACAATGAAACCTTCCATCCAATATGCAGCGGCGACCAAAAAAAGCACACAGGATGCTAGGAATTATTTTAGAAAGTATGATTAACAAAACTAAGAATGTTCTAATGCCCCTGTATCGCTCCATGGTGTGACCTCATCTGGAGTATTGCGTTCAATTCTAGTCTCTATCTCAAGAAAGATATAGCGGCGCTAGAAAAGTTTCAAAGAAGAGCGACCAAGATGGTCAAGGGGATGGAACTCCTCTCGTATGAGGAAAGACTAAAACGGTTAGGGCTCTTCAGCTTGGAAAAGAGACGGCTGAGGGGAGATAGGATTGAAGTCTACAAAATCCTGAGTGAAGTAGAACGGGTACAAGTGGATTGATTTTTCACTCCGTCAAAAATTACAAAGACTCAATGAAGTTACAGGGAAATACTTTTAAAATCAATAGGAGGAATTTTTTTTTTCACTCGGAGAATAGTTAAGCTCTGGAACTCAATGGTTTTAAGAAGGGTTTGGACAATTTCATGGAGGAAAAATACATACTCTACTATTGAGACTGCCATGTGGGAAGCCACTGTCGGTAGCATAGAATGTTGCTACTTCTTGGGTTTTGGCCAGGTACTAGGGACCTGGATTGGCCAACGTGAGAACGGACTACTGGGCTTGATGGACCATTGGTCTGACCCAGTAAGGCTAACTTATGTACTTATGACGATCTAATTTGGGTAGAGCGGAAGTGGAGTTGCAAAGCTGACAAAGGGTCTGACCTGCTATGCGGGATACTTAGAGCCCGCTCTGCACCACCCATAACTCTGCTGCATCCGCCCATAACTCCACCCCAACCTGCCTGGAATACTGCCCAGCCCCTCCTATAATTCTATTCAGCCCCGCCCACAGCAGCACCAGCGGTAGCCTCTCCTTTCGGCGGCAACAAGAGAGATCTTCCTAGGAAGTCAACTCCTGCTGATATTCCTGCTCTTTAATATTTTTTTTTTTTAAACCCTTTTACAAAACCGTAATGCGGTTTTTAGTACCAGCCTTGGCGGTAGCAGCTTCAACGCTCCTAGAACTCCTATGAGCATCGGAGCTGTTACCGCCACCGCCGGCGCTAAAATTTGTGAAAGGGGGGGGTTAGTAGTGTGTGTAAGCGTGGATTATTTTGTGTATATTTTTGTGTTGTAAAGCCATTTAGATGGGGGCGTGAATTTGAAAAATAAATAAAAACAATAAATCACAGATTTTTGTTGTTTATCATCCTTAAAAAGAAGTACAGTACTCCCCCCCGATATTCGAAAACCCACGAATGCGGTTTTTCGCCTGTCAAAAAGCAGGAGAGGGAAGCTGGAGCGCCGGCGGGTGCAGAAAATCACTCACAGTGTGCTCCGACCACCTCTTCCCGTTACTAAAATGAGGCTACACCGATCAGGAGATGCTTTCACACGCAGCTCCTGATTGGTGTAGCCCGGCTTTAGTACAGGAAGAGGCGGTTGGAGCATACCGCGAATTAGTGAGTCCGTGAATTCGCAGGGGAACACTGTACTGATAGTCCTTACCTGATGTCACTGCCTTTGGCATGCATCTCTTCATTGAGAAGTTAATAAAAGGCCTTTTCTTACCGGTTGCTTGAAATTAGTTGACCAGATCTGTAGGGTGAATGCCAACCCCCACAAAGGTGTAGTTTTCAAACCATGTTTAGTCACCTCTCATCCTGTCCCTTACAGCAGAGTGCAATTAAAGGATCTTAATTAAACAAGGTGCCATTGAAAAAAAATGGCGGCAGAGAATTAATAATCTTGGAGAGATGTTCTTTTTTTTCATTTTCATTTTCATTTCATTTCATTTTCATTTTCATTCATTTTCATTTTCATTCATTTTCATTTTCATTCATTTTCATTTTCATTCATTTTCATTTTCTTTCATTTTCATTCATTTTCATTTTCATTCATTTTCATTCATTTTCATTCCATTTTCATTTTCATTCATTTTCATTCATTTTCATTTTCATTCATTTTCATTTTCATTCATTTTCATTCATTTTTATTCATTTTTATTCATTTTCATTTTCATTCCATTTTCATTTTCATTCATTTTCATTCATTTTCATTTTCATTCATTTTCATTCATTTTCATTTTCATTCATTTTCAAACTTACAATGTGTGTCAATATGTTAAAACAGATTAACAATAACTATATCACTAAAATGCTAAAATGCTTAGCGTACCTTTGTGAAAGGAGCCCTGAATGTTTCAACACATGCAAAAGTATTTTGAAACTATAAAAGGGTCCCGATTTTTTCTGGACACCAACGTGGGAGAAGGAAGAAACCGCCGTCTTAAAAAAAAAAAAATATATGCATATATTCTTGCACACCCGAAATGTGACCACCCTCTTAAAAATCGCTGAATTAGCACAGCTTTCCAGCTTGCAGCTTTATTAACAATCCATCAATATTTTTTCCCCTCTAAAACATCTGCCCAATTTGCTTCTGAATTGATTTACTGTAGCGCTTGTGATTGCGTCTCCTGGCGTCGTATACCGTGATTTACTGGCCTGAGTGAAAAACCTGGCAGGCGGGACAGACCACTGACTCGGCAGTTTCCATGTGTTAGCTCGAGATGCGGGGTGGCAGGTGCTCCCGTGACAGCACTGGACAGACAGAGTGCCGGGATGTACAGTGGATCTCTGTGTGCCGAGGCAGAAGACGGTGCAACTGCCAGCGATGGAGGATTCCTGCCAAAATACATAAATTTCAAAGGGGTCGTCTACCTGAAAGTAATTGGAAGACTTTTCGACAAAGACTGCCAGGAGTTTTATTTTTATAGGGAGCCTTTGACCATAATCACATCAAATGAAATACAAGTAGTACTTGTAAGCTACACAGAGAGCGAACCGCGCAACCTTAAAGACGAAGGTAGACACTTTTCTTAAAATTATTTGTAATAAGGTAATTGTTATTCATGAAAAGCAGTGAATTCTTAGCCTCGGCAGATGCAGATTCTTTCCTCCTCTCCTCTTCCCTTCCCCCTCAAAAAAGACAGAATACAAGAGACTAAACTAAACCTTAAGTTTATATACCGCATCCTCTCCATAATTATAGAGCTCGGCAGGGTTTACAAGAACTTAATGTAGGAAGGAACAGCATAATGGGGTTGGAGGTTGAGTATAGGGGAAGAGAGCATTACATTTTTGTGAATAGCCTCGTTTTCGTGTGCTTTTGGAATACAGTGGTGCCTCGCATAACGAACGCCTCGCACAGCGAACGCTGCGCACAACGAACTTCATGTCTTGCTTCCTACAACGAACTTCGTTTCACACAACGAAGTCGCCCGAGCTGCATCCTTCCGCGCAGGCACTGCGCTTAACTGCCCTCTCTCCGCCTGGCTCCCTGTGCAGTGGCGGACCGTCGGCTCGCAGGGGCCCGGCGCCTACTGCTGATGCGTTGGGGGGGGGGCGCAGCTACTCTCGCCGCTTCCCCGATGCTAGAAAAAAAAAAAAATGAACAGTTAAGTCCCAGTTTTTGCCGCTGAGACTCTGCCCTCTCTCACTGTAAAATTTGACTCTACTTAGTCTGTCTTTAAATTTAAAAAATGTGTGTTGTTTTAAAAAACAATTATGTTTTTAGATGTATCTAAATAAAAATAATAACAAAAAATTTATCTTTTTTTATGTCATCTTAGCATATTTTATGCTACAGAACGAATTATTTTTTTTAACATGTATTGTTATGGGAAAACGCGTTTCACATAACAAACTTTTCGCATAACAAACTTGCTCCTGGAACCAATTAAGTTCGTTGTGTGAGGCACCACTGTAGTTGGAAGGAGCCCAGATTCCGGAGTGGGGCAGTAAGATTTTTCCAAAGCCCTGTGATTCTGAAGAAAAGAGATTTCCCCATTTTTCCCGCATAAAGGATACCTTTTAGCAAGGGGAAAGATAGTTTAAGTTTTGGGGTGCAAGGTTCCCTCACACACACATGCATAAAGCTGTAGACACACACATACACAAATGGACAACACACACATACATGACTATACACACAGGCACACACACACATATGCACTCATGCTCACTCACACACAGACACATATATGCACACATGTGTATGTGTTCATATATGCATATGTGTATGTATGCACATATGTGTGTCACCACCAGAGCCACAATACATACACATATTCATATGCACACACATATACATACATGTGCTCACAGACACAGGCACATCTATTTACGAGGGTTGATTCTTAAGTCATGGCAACTATTTGGTTTTCTCTCAAAAATGTGCCACAATTGGAAATCATTTGAAAGTGAGCGACATGTGCTCCTTAATGATGCTGCCAGATGAGAGATGAGTGCAGGGGAGAAGCATAAAAACGTGCCATTTGAAGTCATCATTATTATTATGGCGTACTGACCCGGATTCCATAAGCAGCATCGTTGTTGGCGGCCACTTTTAAAAGCGGCTGCCGATTGCATGTCAGGTACACGATGGTGCCAGGTACAGAACCGCGTCTCCGGCAAAGGTAGGCGCTGGAAATATAGGCCAACATTTCCAGTGCCTACCTATGAAGTGAATTGCGTCTCTTAGGCGCTTTGGGTCACCTAATGCCACTTCTGGCAATAGCCATGCCACTTCTGGCATTAGCCATGTCCACAGTGGCATTTGGCAGCCTAAAAAGCCTATGGAGATGCGATTCCTATGCCAAATATTTAGGTGCCAGTTGGCAAAAAAACAAGAAAACAAAACTGCAGAAAAATGTACAGGAACTTATTAAAATAACAAAATTCTTAAAACAAATACATAAAATCTATCCAAAGAACTGATCCTAATATTCATATGGACCGGACCCGACACGGTCCATGTTTCAAAGAAACACTTCTTCCTCAGGGGTCCCAAATGTTGGCAATTCGAGTATCAGAAAACCAGATTGGGATGAAATAAACAAAATCGAAAATAAACAGGTGTGAAAATCTCCCGTTTAAGGCGCTGCACTATGAAACACAAAGTTGGCGCCTTGAAACTCAGCTAAAAAAATGGCATTTCAACGGCATTTATTACAAAGTTTGGGCACCGTTTAGAGAAGCCGGGTCACAGTGTACAACATGAACCAATAAAGTACAATTGTTTTTGCAAACCTCTTCGAAGCCTGCGTGGGGATTTAGCGGAAGATAAACTCTGCATTAAAATTTTTTTTTTTAGGTTTATAATTTTTATTCTTTTTCAAATTTTACATAAAGTGTACAAAATATTAAAATACAATTGATAAATACACAATATCACTTTTATATCTAATACATCATATTTTAAATATATTTTTATCCCCTCTCCCTCCCCCCACCCTTCTAATACTTTCCAATCATACATTACATATTGTATTTCATATTATATCATATTATGTAAAAATTATTTTCACTACCCTCCCCTTCATGTGTGTCACAAAGAAGATATTGAAAAGAAGAAAAGAAGAAGAGAAATCCTATTATTTATTCATTACAATATTTTGTTAATGGCCCCCATATTTTTATAAAATTAGTATATGTCCCTCTTTGTATTGCTATTGCTCTTTCCATTTTGAATATATGACATATTGTATTCCACCAAAATGTAAATTTAGGTTATTATAATTCTTCCAATTGTTGGTTATATGCTGAATGGCAACCCCTGTCATGATTAATAAAAGCTTGTTATTTTCTGGTGAAATTTGACTTTTTTTTCTCATCATCATTCCAAATAACACTGTATCATATGATATTGCTACATGATTTTCCATCAATTTATTAATTTGTGGCCAAATTGCATTCCAAAAACTTTTAATGTAGGGACAATGATACAGTAAGTGATCTAACGTCCCTGGTTCCAGATTACAGTGCCAGCATTTATTAGACTACTCTGCATTAAAATTAAAAATTACAAGTGCAAACTGTTTAACCGTTGACATCTTTCCGACTAGTCTCACAGGCTGTCCGTGGTGCGTTGCCATCAACGAGGAAGGCGGTGAATACCCACCGGCTGCGTTTGATTCGCTAATGTGCACCACCTCTCGTCGAAATGCAGTTAAAATGTCCTGTTTGTTAGCAAAGTTTTTTCCCACGCGATGGCTTCTTCACGTTAGGAACGCGATTGAAGACACATGGACTACTTTGAAGGATGTCAACAGTTACATAAGAACATAAGCAATGCCTCTGCTGGGTCAGACCAGAGGTCCATCGTGCCCAGCAGTCCACACACGCGGTGGCCCAACAGGTCCAGGACCTGTGCAGTAATCCTCTATCTATACCCCTCTATCCCCTTTTCCAGCAGGAAATTGTCCAATCCTTTCTTGAACCCCAGTACCGTACTCTGCCATATTACGCCCTCTGGAAGCGCATTCCAGGTGTCCACCACTCGTTGGGTAAAGAAGAACTTCCTAGCATTCGTTTTGAATCTGTCCCCTTTCAACTTTTCCGAATGCCCTCTTGTTCTTTTATTTTTCGAAAGTTTGAAGGATTTGTCCCTCTCCACTCTCTCTATGCCCTTCATGATCTTGTAAGTCTCTATCATATCCCCTCTAAGTCTCCTCTTCTCCAGGGAAAAGAGACCCAGTTTCTCCAATCTTTCTCTATCTCTCTCTATTTCTGTCTCTCTCCCATTCTCTCTCTCTTCTGTCTCTCTCCCTTTCTCTCTTTTTCTTTCTATCTTTCTCTCTCTCCCTTTCTCTCTCTCTCTGTGTCTTTCTGTCTCTCTCCCTTTCTCTCTCTCTCTCCGTCTCTCCCTATTTCTCTCTGTCTCCCTTTCTCTCTCTCTTTCTGTCCCTCTCTACTCTCTCTATGCCCTTCATGACCTTGTAAGTCTCTATCATATCCCCTCTAAGTCTCCTCTTCTCCAGGGAAAAGAGACCCAGTTTCTCCAATCTTTCTCTCTCTATTTCTGTCTCTCTCCCTTTCTCTCTCTCTTCTGTCTCTCTCCCTTTCTCTCTTTTTCTTTCTATCTTTCTCTCTCTCCCTTTCTCTCTCTCTCTTTCTCTCTCTCTCTCTGTCTTTCTGTCTCTCTCCCTTTCTCTCTCTCTTTCTATCTCTCTCTCTGTCTCTCCCTATTTCTCTCTGTCTCCCTTTCTCTCTCTCTTTCTGTCCCTCTCCACTCTCTCTATGCCCTTCATGATCTTGTAAGTCTCTATCATATCCCCTCTAAGTCTCCTCTTCTCCAGGGAGAGTCCCAGTTTTTCCAATCTTTCTCTATCTCTCTCTATTTCTGTCTCTCTCCCTTTCTCTCTGTCTCCCTTTCTCTCTCTCTTTCTGTCCCTCTCTACTCTCTCTATGCCCTTCACGATCTTGTAAGTCTCTATTATATCCCCTCTAAGTCTCCTCTTCTCCAGGGAAAAGAGACCCAGTTTCTTCAATCTTTCTCTATCTCTCTCTATTTCTGTCTCTCTCCCTTTCTCTCTCTCCCTTTCTCTCTCTCTCTCTTTCTGTCTCTCTCTCTCTCTCTCTATTTCTCTCTGTCTCCCTTTCTCTCTTTCTGTCCCTCTCTACTCTCTCTATGCCCTTCATGATCTTATAAGTCTCTATCATATCCCCTCTAAGTCTCCTCTTCTCCAGGGAAAAGAGACCCAGTTTCTCCAATCTCTCAGCGTATGAGAGGTTTTCCATCCCTTTTATCAAGCGTGTCGCTCTCCTCTGAACCCTCTCGAGTAACGCCATATCCTTCCTAAGGTACGGAGACCAATATTGGACGCAGTATTCCAGATGCGGGCGCACCATCGCCCGATACAACGGCAGGATAACTTCTTTTGTCCTGGTTGTAATACCCTTCTTGTACTTTCTTATTCATTTGAACACCATATGCCATAATAAAACGATGATTTCAAATGTCATGTTTTTTTTTGCTTCTCCTCTACCAGAGATGCCTGCACTCATCTGGCGACGTTAAGGCGGCTATGCCACATACTTTCAAAACACTTGGATTGCGAGTAGCTTGGTGTGCGAGTGTTTCGCAAGGCGAGCAAAACGTTTTATAAAATTTTAACTCGCTCAACGAGCGTCGCCTTGCAATCCGAGTACGTGTGCGCGCGTCACGTCATCGCAGCTGAGCGCAATCCGAGCACGCACCTCATGCGCGCTTCGCATCGCTGAGCGCAACTGAACGCAGCACAAGCATCACAACCGAGTGCAATTAAGCGTCATACAAGCAGGCACATTCCAGCCGCAATGCAGGCACGCACAGCGTGCGCGCAGTTTACCCACACAATTTACCCGCGGTACAAGTGCGCACAATATAAACACACGGTATTTTGTAGTAAAGTTTTTGGGTTGTGGAACGAATCATCTGCGTTTCCATTATTTCCTATGGGGAAATTCGCTTTGATATACGAGTGCTGTGGACTACAAGCATGGTTTCGGAATGAATTATGCTCGCAAACCAAGGTTTTACTTTATTTGATTTCCAGTGTTGGCGCATTTTCAAGAGAAAAAAAAATAGTTGCTGTGACTTATGAATCAACCCTCATATCTATCTATCGTGCTTACCCATGCACACTGACACACACACTGGGGCAATTCTATTAAGTCAGCCCCATTTACACATGCCAAAGCTACCGGAATTTGGCAGGTAGGCACATACTGTGTGTGCACCAACTGCTATTCTATAAGGTAGTTCTTTTTCACCCAGAGGGTGGTGGATACATGGAACGCACTTCCGGAGGCTGTGATAGGCAGGAGCACGCTACAGGGCTTCAAAGAAGGTTTGGATAGGTACCTGGAGGACAAAGGGATTGAGGGATACAGATAGGAGTAGAGGTAGGTTATGGGATAGGAGTCGAGGTAGGTTATAGGGATAGGAATAGAGGCAAGTTATAAAATTAATCAGGGACCACTGCTCAGGCAATAGGCCTGATGGGCCGCCGCGGGAGCGGACCGCTGGGCGAGATGGACCTCTGGTCTGCCTCAGCGGAGGCAACTTCTTATGTTCTTATGTTCTTAAGTGCTATAAGGGGCATTATCGATAGTGCGTCTAAGTCAGACTTTGGACGTTTCCCACAAGATGTCCAAAAGTTGGGGTGGGGAAGCATCCATTTTCGAAACCACTAGATGTCCAGATTTATTTTGGGGAAATGACCTATTTGGTCGTCTTGGTCCTTAGGGCGTCTAACTTTTGCGGCCATTTTTGAATACAAAAATGTCCATCTGGACGTGGGGGGACCAACATCTTGATGGGCTGGCCCCACACACAACCCAACAAGACAGTGAAGCACCTTAGAGGACACTGCTGTGAACTTCATGTGCCAGGTACATAGTTCACCATAACCCCCTTATAAGTTATGGTGAGCCCTCCAAAACTCTCCCAAAACTTGCAGTATCCACCTGTCTACCACTCCAATAGCTTTTATGGCTGCTGGTGTCACCTATATGGCAGTGCAGTAGGTTTTGGGTGTGTTTTGGTGGGCTCACACTTTCCATCATAAATATAGTGGTTAGACTGGCTTATGGGACTTGCTACTCCTGTCTATGGTTCACTAGCCCACTGTTCTTCAATCGCCGGACCGGTGCCAGTCCACAGAAAATTTCTGCCGGTCCGCACAGGGCCAGTGAGATCAAGTCAGCAGTTAAATTTCCTGCCAATTGCGGTTCCTCCCGACTGCGGTTCCTGCCGACTGCTGTTCCTCCCAGCCTCAGGCGATCAAGACAGGCTGCCGACGTCGGGGCCTTCCCTTTGTGAGTCTCGCCTGTTAGGAAACAGGAAGTTGAAACAAAATAGGCGGGACTCAGAGAGTGAAGGTCCCGACGTCGGCAGCCTGTCTTGATCGCTGCCCTTGCCGAGTTGCTGAAGAGGGCTGCGGGGAAGTTGCAAGTAGAACGGAGAGAGCTGCAGGTGCAGGTGGAGGGAGATGGTCAGCGTGTGCGAGCAAGATCCTGGGGAGCCTTCATAGTGGCTGTCTCCCCTCCCAGCAGCTCTTCTACTTGCCAGGGTAGTGATTTACTGGCAACTTCCTGCAGGCAAGTACTGAGAGCTGCTGGAAGGGGAGGAAGCCACTGTAGGAGACTGGGAAGCTGCTGGATAAAGGGAGAGCTATTACTGGACTTGGAGGGAGTTAGAAGGAGAGATGCTGCTGGGAGAGGAGGAGGGAAAGGGTGGGAAGAGAGTTAATGTTGGATAGAGGGAGGAGGGAAGGGAGAAGAAGGAGAGATGCTGCTGGGAGGGGAGGAGGGAAAGGGATGGGAAGAGAGTTAATGTTGGATAGAGGGAGGAGGGAAGGGAGAAGGAAAAAAGGAAGGAGGGAAGGGAGAAAGAAAAAAGGATGGAAACAGCTGGCAGGGAGATTACAGGAGGGGAAGGGGGTCAGGGTGGAATGGAGAGATCAGATGAGGGAAAGGGGAGAGAGAGGAATGAGAAAGTAGAGAGATATTGATGCTGGAAAGGGGGTCAGCAGGGAAATGAGAGAGGGATAAAGATGCTAGATCTGGTGTAGGAGAGATAAAAATGAAGAAGGCAGTGAAGCTGGAATGAATGATGTAAAAAGGAGAGAGGAGGCACAGGCTGGATGGACAGGGGAAAGGGGCATAGAAAGAAGTCAGATACATATGGAAGGGGGAGAGGGCAGATATTGGATGGAACGGGCAGATGCTGGAAGGAAAAGAGTGAAAAGAAGATGAAAGCAGAAACCAGAGACAACAAAAGTTAGAAAAAAATAATTTTATTTCTATTTTGTCATTAGAATATATCAGATTTGAAATATATATCCTGCTAGAGACATAACTGGGGACTGCAGTATTCTGTTAGCATGATATTTCTATGTAGCATTCTATAATAACTTGGCTTGTTCAGTTTTCTTGATAGTAGAGGGGATATATGTGAAGGGGAGGGGAGACAGGGGTTTTGCTGGTCCGTGCTCTGTATATTTGTATTTATAAAATCACAATTGTTCAGAATATTGTTTCTTTTTATACTTTAATACAATACGTTCAATATAAAATCATAATTGCGGCTTGTGCAGATGGGATCAGATGGTTTGCGGGGACCGAGCTCGCGGAGATGGGGCGTAAACGGGGGTTTTTTAATTTTAGTCCTAGTAGTTTGCCGGTCCACAAAATAATTCTTTTATTTCCGCCGGTCCACGGGTGTAAAAAAGGTTGAAAAACACTGCACTAGCCCACTCACCAGTCTACTTAAGACACTTGTGTGTACGTCTACTAGGCTTTCCTATACCAGGTGCTGTTGTTCTGGAAACAGGTGTGTACTTTTGTATTCTGATCTTTGTGGGGTGTGAGGGGGGTCAGTGAGCACGGTGGAAGTGTGTGTGGGTCTTTACTTTATCTCTGCAGTGCTTATCTGGTCACTTTGGGTACCTTTTTAACACTTATACCCTTTTAAAACAGGCCGAACTCTAAGCATATAAGTTCCGGCCAGGACGTCTGCCAAAACATTTGATTATCCCTGCAGGACATCTAAGTCTAAGCCTGCCAAGAGTCTACCCAAATGTGGCACATAACACTCCTCCCAACATGTCCCTTTGAGCTCTGGATGCCCAGCGGCATAGAAGTCCCACTAGACCAGCGGTCTCAAACTCAACTCCTTTGCAGGGCCACATTTTGGATTTGTAGGTCCTTGGAGGGCCTCAGAAAAAGTAGTTAATGTCTTATTAAAGAAATGACAATTTTGCATGAGGTAAAACTCTTTATAGTTTATAAATCTTTCCTTTTGGCTAAGTCTTAGTAATAATATGATCAAGAAACGGTTTAATTTTACTTTTGTGATTATGATAAACATACCGAGGGCCTCAAAATAGTACCTGGCGGGCCGCATGTGGCCCCCGGGCCGCGAGTTTGAGACCACTGCACTAGACATATTGGTTTCGAAAATCAGTACTTGTACACCCTGTCGATTAGGACGTCCAAGTACCGACTTAGGGGTTTTTTTGGGAGGGGACGTTTGGATGTTTTGATTTTGAGCTCCATAGTGCCTAACTGCAAGGGGGACAGATACTTGAGTGAAACACGGGCTGGCCACGGCCATGTTTCCCATCATGCTCATGGTTTATAGAATCCATTATGGAATTTGTGATAGTCGCACAGCACTGGGACACCTCAACAGAGATGCCAGCTTATAGAGCTGTCCATACTGCCTCACCACAGCACACACACAAAACAAGCCAGCGCATCACACCAGCCATCAGAAGAGCCGGGTCTTCACAGGTTGGATCTGACATCTCTCCATGCCCTGTTAGCAGGCGTTCAGGTCAATACTCTAGGGCGGTGGTTCCCAACCCTGCCCTGGAGGACCACCAGGCCAATCAGGTTTTCAGGCTAGCCCTAATGAATATGCATGAGAGAGATTTGCATAGAATGGAAATGAGAGGCATGCAAATCTGATCCATGCATATTCATTAGGGCCAACCTGAAAACCCAATTGGCCTGGTGGCCCTCCAGGGCAGGGTTGGGAACCACTGCTCTAGAGCACTGGTTCCCAATCCAGGCCAGTCAGGTTTTCAGGATAGCCCTAATTAATATGCGTGGAGCAGATTTGCATGCCTGGCACCTCCATTATATACAGATCTCTCTCATGCATATTCATTAGGGCTATCCTGAAAACCCGACTGGCCTGGGGGTCCTCCAGGACAGAGATGTGAACCACTGCTCTAGGGCATGAGAAGCCCAGTTAGGATGTTGGCACCTGCCAGTTGCTGCGGTGTTTTTAGCGATATGGGCCTGCAAGGAAGTTGACTGAGGCTATTGATTTATTTCACATCAGTGCAGAATGACCAATTTCAAAACATTGGCTGTCGCTCAGTGTAAAAGAGGCAAAAGCCCCATCCATTACGTCTTCAAATTCTCTGAACCAAAATGAGAATTACTGGCAGTAACAGTAACCAAGTCCCAGGCGAAGAGAGCTTTCATTTTCTCTCTGAAATCTCCCAGTAATGAAACACAATTCTCCCCTGTTTCATTGTTAAGGGCCAGAGAGGGGCACAGACCCTCTCTGGCCCTTAACAATGAAACAGGGTAACCGAGGCGTAATTAATGAGCTGCACTGACCAATGATGCTTTCAATGCTGTTTTCAAGAGTTCTTATATATAAAAGAACAAGAGGGCATTCGGAAAAGTTGAAAGGGGACAGATTCAAAACCAATGCTAGGAAGTTCTTCTTTACCCAACGTGTGGTGGACACCTGGAATGCGCTTCCAGAGGGCGTAATAGGGCAGAGTACAGTACTGGGGTTTAAGAAAGGATTGGACAATTTCCTGCTGGAAAAGGGGATAGAAGGGTATAGATAGAGGATTACTGCACAGGTCCTGGACCTATTGGGCCGCCGCGTGAGCGGACTGCTGGGCACGATGGACCTGAGGTCTGACCCAGCGGAGGCATTGCTTATGTTCTTATGTTCTTAATATTCTATTTGAGGGTTTGAGATGGTGATAAGTGATTTTGTATGAAATAAATGATTGCCATATCGCCATGATTGAAGCTTGTTTGACCTGGATATGGCACAGATCACAGTATTACAAGACCGTATGCTCATAACATCTGATAAAATAAACCTTTGCCTTTTATTCACATCTTAAAGCCATGTACGCTGCCACAACTATCGGCAAGGTTATCCACAGGCTAGAGGTCTCTTCAGGGGTGCATGCACTGTGCCATTCTCCGTGCCCTCTGCTTAATTTACTAAACAAATCTCCAGTGTGAATCTGGGTGGAAGCTGCAGATACCTCCGACCTATACAATTCCTACGGCGATCCAACTGCCAGATAACAAAATACATCGTTTTATCCTTTTTTCTCCCTGTTGCTGGGGATTAAATCAGATGCAGCCCGAGTTGTTGTGGTTCCCTGTTCATTTACAGTCCTTTAAATTGAATTTTGCCACGGTGTCCACCTGAATTGCTTTAAAATTACTGCACGCCTTTATAAGAAGTTTAACTGGTGTGCCTGCAAACCAGTAAAAAGCATTTCTGCCACATCTCTAGAAGATCTGCAGGAAGAGAGGGCGGACATGGTTTGCATTCCGTCCTCGTGAAAGTATTACACTATATGAAACAGGTTTTTTTGGGGGTTTTTTTTGAAAGTAAATGAAAAAACTTTATTACAAAAGGTTACAGAATTATGTGAACAATGGAATCCGTTGCATCTGTCTTGGTGGGGAAGAGTCCAAACTGTTAAGATGATGATATTGACTGTTGTTTGTTACCAAATGGGTATGATACCAGTTTTTTTTCAGAGGTCTTTCTATAAAAAGTTAAACAGTATTTTGTCTAAATTTATTTGGCTGGGTAAAAGAGTAAGAATTGCTTTAGTGTCCTTACAAAAGCCAATTGCGGAGGGTGGGGTAAATTTTCCAAATTTCTATAGGTACCATCAATCCTATATCTTGCGCCAAGGTATGTATATAAGAAGTTTAACTGGTCTGCCTGCAAACCAGTAAAAAGCATTTCTGCCACATCTCTAGAAGATCTGCAGGAAGAGAGGGCGGACATGGTTTGCATTCTGTCCTCGTGAAAGTATTACACGATATGAAACAGGTTTAAAATAGATAAAGATTGTAGTAGAGGGTGACAATTTTGGTTTCAGTTTCGGTGTTGGCACTGAAACTGGCCTGAAATTTATTTCAGCGTTTTTTGGGGGGTTTGGACAAAAGTGCAAGTGGCACTGCCGAAAGAAGGGACTGAGTTTTATGTGGTCATATGTGACTGCTGAACTTACGTGGATGAGTGCTGAATATCTCATAAATGTTGACTGGCATATACGGTGAGGGCCATCTACTAAGATAAGAAGGCTGCTGTGACGTAGTAAGATAGGGAAGTTGGAGGGGTGGTCCTCCCCATTGCTGTCTTCACGGGGGTGCCGTCCCCTCCCCCGCACACCTCTTTAAATGTTCGCCGGTGTGAGCTGCAGCTTCCACTTGCTGCTTGTGCCGACCTTGGCTCCCTTCTGACATCACTTCCTGGTTGCGGGACCAGGACATGATGTCAGAAGGGTGCTGAGGCCGGCTTGAGAAGCAAGTGGAAGATGCTTCTTGTGCCAGCGAACATTTAAAGAGGTACGTGGGGGGCAAGGGGTGCTCAAGTGGCAGGGAAGAGTTGGGGGGAGGGGCACAGCGCAGTAATAGTAGGTGGAATCAACCTGGGCGCCAACCTCCCTCACTGCTCCCGCTCCCATAGGGCCTTGTGGGCTAAACAGAGCAATTTGAATTTGCATCTGAACACAGTGGGTAAGCAAAGGTACTTTATACGCCTTGAATAGACTGAAACCGATGTTAACACCCTATGATTTTAGGATGGTGGTACAGGGCTTGATCCTGCCAAAACATTACCTAGGACTGACTCACGTAAAGAATACGACTTTGCAGCTAGTAATGAACTCGGCTGCAAGGCTGATTACAAACGCATCAAGAACGGCACGCAGGTCACGGCTTTGAAACATCTTCACTGGTTCCTAGTGAGACAGAGAGTACAGCACAAGGCCCTTACGATTGTCCACCAGGTTTTGTAGAGGTCGGCCCCAGCCTGCTTTGGGGTATTGTGGGAGATATACGAACCGGGAAGCACCTTAAGGTCAGAGAGAGGGATGAAATTGACAGCAATAAGGGAAGTAGGAGTACACTCCTGCGTATAATAATAATAATAACTTTATTTTTCTATACCGCCATAGTCAGGTGACTTCTAGGCGGTTCACACTGTAAGAAGGCTGGACATTCAGCGAATAACAAGGTCACAATACAATACAATAAGTCAACATACAATACAAGACAAAACAAAACAATACAGTACAATACAATACAACGAGTCTAAATATACTACAATACAATAAGTCAACATACAATACAAGACAAAACAAAACAATACAGTACAATACAATACAATGAGTGTATACAACACAGTACAATATAATACAACGAGTCTAAATATACTACAATACAATAAGTCTAAAGACAACACCATACATAAGTCTAATACAGTATCGTACAATGAGTCTAAATATAATACAATAGTGAAGAGGGGAAAGTTACAGATTGGGGTTCAATGGGTAATGAGTAACTGAGTATTTCTTTAGAACTTCCATTTGAATTGGAGTACTATGGATAGCGAATATCTGAGTACATGAGGGGCATCTTGAGAAAGAAAGACAATAATTTATTCTGCATGCCATATTTCCCTTATCTCTGCATATTGTAACTCGCTGTCTGTCCAGCCCTCTTCAATGGAAACCGCCTATGGCGATATAGAAGAATAAAGTTATTATTATTAATAAGCGATATCGCTGCTGTACATCTGTGGGACAGTCTTCCTGGGCATTTGAGATTGTGTCCCCAGCTTTAAGGAAACTATTTAAAAACTCAAATTATTTGTCGATATCTATATGTACGAGATATAATTGATTCCCACGCTGCTTTTGGTTATGTGCTTGTCACATGTACGCGGACTGCGAATGATGGTCACGCTCACGTACTTGTTGGAATGTAGATAATATGTGATGTCATGCTTGTATATTTTATGGAATTTTATGACTGTTTCGATACTAGAAACCGCCTAGACTTAAGGTGGTATATAAATGTATTAAATTAATATACAATGGGGTGGCATGGTCATACCGTTGAGCATTCCCGAGTAGCCCAATCCCTGCATTCTCTAAGGTCTTTCATCTCTTAACCCCCCTCCCCCCCCTTATACTAAACCGCGATAGTGGCTATTAGCGCAGGGAGCCACGCTGAATGCTCTTCGCTGCTCCCGACGCTGATATGAACTCTATGAACGCCGGGAGCAGTGCGAAGCATTCAGCACGGCTCCCTGCGCTAATAACCGCTATCGTGGTTTAGTAAAAGGGGGGGGGGAGGGTTAATGAGTCTTTGTGACAGACCCTAAATTCTACTTTAGCGTGCATCTTCTCAGCGTCTAACTTTGGCTGTTATTTGTGGAATTCGCCCCCAATTGCAAAACCTTATCACGACTTGGTAAATAGTCACACATTTAAATACATATGTGACCTAAGTGCGCCCGAGTCGAGTCTCTTTCATTTGAGAAAGGAAGCTCTGGAATGAGAGAGCATGGGATGAAGTTAAGAGGTGATAGGCTCAGGAGTAATCTAAGGAAATACTTTTTTACAGAAAGGGTGGTAGATGTGTGGAACGGTTCATAGACAATGGTGCGAAAGACAAAGGCGCGCCCAGACAATTGAGCGCAGCGCAGAGGCGCGCGTTGCTCAAAATTACTGTTTTTAGGGGCTCCGACGGGGGGTTTTGTTGAGGGACCCCCCCACTTTACTTAATAGACATCGCGCCGGCGTTATGGGGGGGTTTGGGGGGTTGTAACCCTCTACATTTTACTGTAAACTTAACTTTTTCCCTAAAAACAGGGAAAAAGTGAAGTTTTCAGTAAAATGTGGGGGGTTACAACCCCCCCACACACCCCCAACGCGGCGCGATGTCTATTAAGTAAAGTGGGGGGTTTCCTCCACGCCCCCCCGTTGGAGCCCTAAAAACATTAATTTTGAGCGGCGCCTCCGCGTTGCGCTCAATTGTCTTGGCGCGCCTTTGTCCCGGCGCGCTTTTGACCTGACACCGTGTGGAATAGTCTCCCAGAAGAGGTGGTGGGGACAGAAACTGTGTCTGAATTCAAGAAAGCATTTGATAGGTACGTGGGATCTCTTAGAGAGAGGAAAAGATAATGGTTACTGCGGATGGGGAGACTGGAGGGGCCATTTGGCCTTTATCTGCCATCATGTTTCTTTGTTTCTATAACCATAAACCTCTCTGACCTCACAATGCAGGTGTAAAGAGCCTTAGCCTATAGGAAGAGGAGATGCAAATGTTAAGAGCCTTAGCCAATAGGGAGAGGAGGAAATAGTTGATACTGCGGATGGGCAGACTGGATGGGCCATTTGGCCTTTATCTGCCCTCATGTTTCTATGTTTCTAATGTGCCATTTGGAAACTTTTTGGTATTCTTTTTCAGTGTGAAGATCAAATAAACACATTTTTAAATTTATTTAATTTTTTTTTTTTTTACAATGGTGATGATACACCTCTCAGAGATGCAAGGTTATTTTTGTGGACTTTCAAGGTTAGGCCTACTTTTTTTTCCCAATTTCTTCTCCTTGAAAGACAACCCGTACAAAGGTCATACCCATCGACGAACTGTCAGGCTGGAAAATCTGGAGCCATGAAGCAGCCATCAGTTTGGTTCACCTGCTCGGGTGCCGAGTTATCGCATTTGTCACTGACCCCATGGTAAGGGTTTCTGAATCAATCAAAACCAGCAAACGAGACTGACCCCATATTTCAAAGGCTCATCTTGCCTCGACTAGAAATTGTGCATTTAAAAAAAAATTTAGTCCCAATATTAGGGAATAGCTTGTCTGTAGAATTGAGAAAGGAAGAATCTTTTCAAAATTTTAAAAGACATTTAAAGGCATATTTTTTTGTTTTTCAACTGGCCTTTTTAAATTGACGGGATACGAATCCGGGACTGCAGTCTGCTTTTGTACATTTTTATAATTTTTAATTTGCATTAATTACAGAGTAACATAGTAGATGACGGCAGATAAAGACCCGAATGGTCCATCCAGTCTGCCCAACCTGATTCAATTT
This sequence comes from Geotrypetes seraphini, assembly GCF_902459505.1. Lineage (NCBI taxonomy): Eukaryota > Metazoa > Chordata > Amphibia > Gymnophiona > Dermophiidae > Geotrypetes > Geotrypetes seraphini. The sequence goes on from NC_047091.1 coordinate 10,033,584, forward strand.
AAAATTTTTTTTTTTTTTTTCTTCTTAGCTATTTCTGGGCGAGAATCCAAAGCTTTACCCGGTACTGTGCTTGGGTTCCAACTGTCAAAATCTCTGTTAAGACTTACTCCAGCCCATCTACACCCCCCCCAGCCATTGAAGCCCTCCCCAGCCCATCCTCCACCAAACGGCCATACACAGACACAGACCGTGCAAGTCTGCCCAGTAACTGGCCTAGTTCAATATTTAATATTATTTTCTGATTCTAAATCTTCTGTGTTCATCCCACGCTTCTTTGAACTCAGTCACAGTTTTACTCTCCACCACCTCTCTCGGGAGCGCATTCCAGGCATCCACTACCCTCTCCGTAAAGTAAAATTTCCTAACATTGCCCCTGAATCTACCACCCCTCAACCTCAAATTATGTCCTCTGGTTTTACTAACTAATTTTTTAATTCAAGTCTTATTAATTTGGATGTTATAGGATATAATGCATTAGAAATGTTATTTCTTTTCTTTTTCCGTTTAAATGGAGTTCTTTTCATCATTCTGATTGGATTATATTGTAAACCGCTTTGATCCTTTTTGGCTGTGTATGCGGTATATAAAGATTTTAATAAACAGAAACCCTGCGCCACCAAATACTTGCTAATCAGACTTTTAAAAAAAGGGGCCAGAGATAAAAGTTATCGGTTATTGAATCCAACAAAATGAAGGGATGAGAGAGTCTCTGGTAATGCAATTAACGGGCCCTGCAAAACCAGCGAGAAATCAAATTGTATTCAAGAGCTCCTTGGAATCTCATCAGAAGAGAATGTAAAAACGGACTGATCATTTTTCACATTTCCTTCTGATGAACTTTTAAGTAGCTCTTCAATAAAAATCTGAATTTTTTAACTGTTTTCCTGGGCTGAAATGATTATGTCAAGTGCAGGGGTTCGTCTTTGGGCGCTTGCTATGAACGATACCTCCTACGCTGTTTTCATGGACATCTTTCTGACCCCACCAGCCCCCCCCCCTTTCTGGACATTTGATCTAAGACTTTCTGTAGAGCATCAGTCACCTCGCATGCTTCCAAAGCAGCCCCCCCTCTCTGCCTGCCTTCTGCTGCACTTGGAAGATTTCACTTCTCAAAAAAACAAAAAAACAAAATCCAGCCACAACTCCTGCAGCTCTTGAGATTCAATTTTGGCAAAGAGAGTCAGTTCAAATTGTCTAATTAGCCTTAAAACAGCAGGCCAACAAACTACAAAGCATGCCCTGCTCTCAGGCAATTGCCCAGAATTCGGACATACTGCCGAGTATTTAATTAGGTACAGGGGAAGGGTGTTCTTTCAAATATTTCCCTCCCACCCCATGGCAATTTATTTTAAAGGGCTCGGTGTTTTGCAGTGGTTTTAGCACAGACCACTGATCCTGCTTAATTAACCATTGGGGGTGCGAGGAGCAGTTGCTTCAGCCTTGTGCTGGCAGTTTCTTGATTCTCACAACCTGGAATCCTATCAAAGTGTACCAGCCTTGAACTGATTTATCGGTAGGGGAAGTACATGATGAATTCAATAGCCCTAATAAAGGGGCCTGAAATATTAGATCTATATTGCGTGGCTCAGTGATGTTCTCTGGGATGTTCCCTTTGTTATAGCTGCTAGGCCCAGCCGTTCTACTGACGGTCCTTGCATAGGCTCAATATTCAATAGCTGCCTACAGAATTTATTTATTTTTCTATACCGTTCTGAGCTCAGAACAGTTTACATGAATTTATTTAGGTATTCAAGCATTTTTCCCTGCCTGTCCTGGTGGGCTCAAAATCTATCTAATGTACCTGGGGTAAGTCCCTCCCACCATAGGTTTGGGCCAGAAGGAGCAGATCTGGAATATGAGTGCTCAAAGATTGTGCATTTTAAAGACAGAGTAGCCGTACAGGGTGGGAAAGGGTAGGGGTAGAAATGTTGGACACAGAGGCGGGGGGGAGGAGAGAAGGGAAGGATAGATGCTGAACATGGTAGGGGGAGGTAGATGCTGGACATGATGGAGAGAAAAGGGGAGATATTGGATATCTGGGCAGAGGGAGGGAAGGAGAGATGCACACTGTGTAGGAGGAAGAGGAGATACTGGACATGATATAGGAGAAAGTGGAGATGCTGGACTTGATACAGGAAGAAGGGAAGATGCTTGACATGGTAGAAGGTGGAGGAAAGGGAAGATGTAGGACATGTGGGTGGGGTAAGGGAAATAGAGACGCTAGCCAGTGTGAAGGAGGAAGGGGAGATGCTGGACAAAGTGGAGGGGGAGAAAAGGGAAGATATTGAACATGTGGGTGGGGGAGGAAAGGATAGTTGACACTGTGGAGGAGGAAGGGGAGATGCTAGAGGAGGCACTGGATAGAGTAGAGGGGGGAAGAAAAGGAAGATGCTGGACAAGTGGATAGGGGAGGGAAGGAGAAATGCTGGACTATGGGGAGCATCACTGAATGTTCAACTAGGGTGTCAGATACCCTTGGCCTGGCTCTTGGCTTCCAGAATGGAGGAACCATGGTTGAAACCCAAATATCAATAAGAGTGGGGTGGCTGGATTTTTATTTTTGTGTTTTGGTTTGTTGGGTTTTTTTTGTTTTTTTTGCAATTCTATGGAAAGAGTGAAAGATCAGATAGAGAATCGGAGAGTTGACACTGAGCTGTGTGTGTGAATTAGATGGGCAGTTTAGATGGGCCAATCTGAGTTTACTTTCATTGATGTTACTGTCTCACTGAGCCTCTTCTTGGCAGGCTTGAGAGGTGTATGCTAGAGAAAAATAATCTGGCATGCTAGAACCTTCTCTTGTAACATAGAAACATAGAAACATAGAAAAAGCGGCAGAAAAGGGCTATTGCCCACCAAGTCTGCCCATTCCAAGTATCCCCCCCCTGAGTTTACTCCCTTAAAGATCCCACGTGAGTATCCCATTTTTTCTTAAAATCTGTTACGCTACTGGCCTTTATCACCTGGGGTGGGAGTCTGTTCCAATGGTCCACCACTCTCTCGGTGAAGAAGTACTTCCTGGGATCGCCATGAAACTTCCCTCCCCTGATTTTCAGCGGATGCCCTCTGGTGGTTGAGTGTCCCGTGAGCCAGAAGATATCATCTTCTGACTCAATGCGTCCCGTGATGTACTTATACGTTTCAATCATATCTCCCCGTTCTCTTCTTTCCTCAAGTGAGTACAGCCGCAACTTCCTTAGTCTTTCTTCATACGTGAGATCCTTGAGCCCCATGACCATCCTGGTGGCCGTTCGCTGAACCGACTCGATCCTCAGCACGTCCTTTCGGTAGTGCGGGCTCCAAAACTGCACACAGTACTCTAAATGAGGCCTTACCATGGCTCTGTACAACGGCATCATAACCTCAGGTCTCCTGCTGACGAAACCTCTACGGATACACCCCATCATTTGTCTTGCCCTGGAGGAAGCCTTCTCCACTTGATTGGCAACCTTCATATCCTCGCTAATGATCACTCCTAGATCGCGTTCCGCCGTAGTTCTAACCAAGGTCTCACCATTTAGTACATAAGTTCTACAGGGGTTTCTCCTGCCCAAGTGCATTATCTTGCATTTTTTAGCATTGAAGCTTAGCTGCCAAGTTTTTGACCATTTTTCCAGCAGTAGTAGGTCGTGTGTCATATTATCAGGTAATAAGCATCTGCCTACTATGTTACAAAGTTTGGCATCGTCGGCGAACAGTGATACCCTTCCTCTAAGTCCTTTCGTCATATCTCTTATGAATAAATTGAATAGGATCGGACCCAGGACCGATCCCTGCGGCACTCCACTGATCACGTCCGATGCTTTGGATGGGGTACCGTTTACCACCACCCTCTGAAGTCTACCGCTCAGCCAATCCCCAACCCATGTAGTTAGAATGTCTCCTAATCCCATCGATTTCAGCTTGTTCAGTAATCTTCGATGAGGGACGCTATCAAATGCTTTACTGAAGTCCAAATATACCACGTCCAGTGACTCTCCGGCGTCCAGTTGTCTGGTAACCCAGTCAAAAAAGCTAATCAGATTAGATTGGCAGGATCTACCCCGGGTGAACCCGTGTTGGTGTGGATCACGCAGTTTTTCTTCATCTAGGATTGTGTCAAGATTCTGTTTAATCAGTGTTTCCATGAGTTTACACACTATAGACGTGAGACTCACTGGTCTGTAGTTTGCTGTCTCTGTCCTGCAGCCCTTTTTGTGGAGTGGGATTACGTTGGCGGTTTTCCAGTCCAAGGGGACCCTTCCTGTACTTAGGGAAAGATTGAAAAGAACAGATAATGGTTCTGCCAGGACTTCCCTTAACTCCCTGAGCACTCTGGGGTGTAGGTTATCCGGTCCCATGGCTTTGTTTACTTTGAGTCTTGAAAGTTCGCCGTAGACACTACTGGGCGTAAATTCGAAATCCTGAAACGGGTCTTTCCGGTTATCTCCCGTCTGCAGCTGTGGACCAGCTCCCGGCTCTTCGCGGGTGAACACTGAACAGAAGTATTGGTTTAGTAATTCTGCCTTCACAGAGTCTGATTCTGCAAAGTTACCATCCGATTGCTTCAGGCGAACTATCCCATCTTTGTTTCTTTTTCTGTCGCTAATATAGCTGAAGAAAGATTTATCCCCTTTCTTAATTTTCCGTGCTAGCTCTTCCTCCATTCGGAGTTTGGCCTCTCTGACTGCTGTTTTGACAGCTTTAGATCTGTCTAGATAGTCCTCTTTTGCCCCCTCTCTGCCTAAATGTTTGTAGTCGATAAAAGCGTCTCTTTTCTGTTTAACTAGGTCTGAAATTTCTTTACTGAACCATTGGGGTCTTTTGTTTCTCCTGCGTTTACTTACAGTCTTTATGTATTGGTCTGTTGCTTCGTGTAGTATGGACTTCAGAGTCAACCACATATCCTCCACATTATCAGTTTTTGCTTGTTTATGTAGCTCCTCATGGACGAACTCTCCCATGCGGTTGAAGTCTGTGCCTCTAAAGTTGAGAACCCTTGTTGCTGTGTTTGTTTTCGGGAATCCTTTCTTGAGGTTGAGCCAAACCATATTATGGTCGCTGGAGGCCAGTGTTTCTCCTACTGAGACTTCCGTGACGCTATCTCCGTTGGTGAGAACCAGGTCTAGCAACGCCTTGTCCCTGGTGGGTTCCAATACCAATTGCTTGAGGCGTGCGCCCTTTATGGAGTTTAATATTCTTCTGGTGCTACCCGTAGTCGCGGAGAGTGTGTCCCAATCTGCATCTGGCATGTTGAAGTCTCCTAGCATTACAGAGTCCCCGCGCAGTGTGATATTCTCTATGTCCTCGATTAATTCCATGTCTTTGTCCTCTTGTTGCCTGGGAGGTCTATATATCACACCAAGGTATAGGCATCTTTCATTTCCTCTGGCCAGGTTCACCCAGGTGTACTGCACCAGGATGGATTTAAATGTAAACGCAATTATAAATCAGCGTCTTTTGCAGGGTTACGAGAGCAGCATATGCTCCTTTGGTAAATCAGCTCTTTTCTCGGTGTTATTAGGCTTCCGTATGTTCCTGTAGCAATCTACTTTCTGAAATGCTAATTTGCTGTTCTTTTAGTGCAGCCTAAGTATGCAAATGAGGAGCGGCAAATCAGTGTACGTGAACAAACCCTGAGTAGTGCCCTTCTTTTTACTGTTGTTCATGTCGGTTTGGCTCTGGGACTTTCAGCCCCCCACCACTGTCCAAATAAGAAATGACATTTGTCAGGATCTACGTTTCTTGAATGGTTTCAGGACACAGTGGTTAAAAGAGCCTGCTTTATTATTGCCCTTCGGCTCAGCTGAACAAAAGACGCAGATTCTCCTTTGAAAAGTGTACCATTTTGTGGTCAAACTATACTTATGTCCCTGGACGCGGCTAGATCTACACAGCTGAGGCCTTCCTTCAGCTGAAACCGAAAGTTTTGGCTTCAGGAGAGTCTTTCTTTTTTTTTAAATTTCCACAGAAATGTCTGGGGACAAATAATAATAATAATAACAATTTTTTATATACCACAGGACCGTGAAGTTCTATGCGGTTTACAATGATTAAAGATGTTTCAGATTGAGTGGAATCAACAAAGTATAGACTTGGTGATTGACGGTTCTAGAGATCGTTGGTTGAGGACTAAGATTGTATAGGCTGGTTTCCTACGTATTTCAGGAATAGATGTGTTTTTAGACGTTTCCTGAATTCCCTATAGGTAGTAGGCACGAGTACCGTATTTGCCGGCGTATAAGACGACTTTTTAGTACCTTAAAATCCTCCCCAAAGTCGGGGGTCGTCTTATACGCCGGGTACAGTTTACATGCCCTTACTTGCGGGGCTGGATGTACTCAGTCGCGCGGCTCTTCTTCTCCCTACCTTCTCTGCTTGCAGCACAGAGCCGAACGGAAGTCTTCCCGACGTCAGCGCTGACGTCGGAGGGGAGGGAGGGCTTAAACAAAGCTTAAACAAAGCCCTCCCTCCCTCCGACGTCAGCGCTGACGTCGGGAAGACTTCCGTTCGGCTCTGTGCTGCAGGCATGGCAGGTAAGGAGGAGAGTAGCCTCGCGGTACCAAGAGAGAGGGGCGGCCGCCCCGCCCCGGTTGCAGCACAGCCGGCCAGGTCCCCTTACTTTTGTGGCACTTCCCCGACCGACCGATAACAGCCCGGGTCCGACAATCCTCCCTGCCCTGTAGCCGCGAATCTAAATTACCTTCTTACAGCTGCTGTAAGAAGGTAATTTAGATTCGCGGTTAAGGGCAGGGAAGTTTGTCGGACCCGGGCTGTTGTCGGTCGGTCGGGGAAGTGCCACAAAAGTAAGGGGACCTGGCTGGCTGTGCTGCACCCGGGGCGGTAGAGAAGGACGCTGAAATACCATGGTGAAGACAGGAGGAGGGGGGGGGGGGGGGAAGGACTCTGAAAGCACTTGAAGACAGAGGAGGGAGAAGAACGCTGAAAGCACATGGGGGAATACAAAGGGGTGGAGAAGGAAGAAGGGGTCGTCTTATACGGCGAGTATAACACAAAACTCTATTTTTTAACTAAAAGTTGGGGGGTCGTCTTATACGCCCAGTCGTCCTATACGCCGGCAAATACGGTAATTGTAAATCTTATATATTCTTGTTATGATCCATTATGTTTGGAAAGTTTTCTTCTCGAGCAGTGCCTCCTTTATTGGAGACAAAGGAAATAGGTTAATGTGGGTTATAGATTTATTCCCGTCCATAGAATTGGTTAATTTTGTTGAATCTTGATGATTATTTTGTGACACAGCAAATCTCGGGTCTTCCCTTCTTGACATGGACTTCTTTGTGATAATGTGAATGCAATTATTGCTCTGTATTAGCTTTCAAATTTCTTGATGATTTATGGGGAAGTATTAAAAGGTACGGGGACAGCAAGGGGGCGCGCAGTGGAGGGGGTGCCGCACCATTAGGAAGACGGCGCCTGGGGCGAACCACTCCCCTTGCCCCTACTTAACTACGCCGTTGTAACCGGGTACAAGAGGCTCCTACCTGGTTAAATAGTGCTGCTGACCAAGCCAGGTTTTCGAAGGCGCATAACCAGATATGGCAGAGTGGTCTGGGGGCTGAGCATGAGAGGAGCTGGGGGTTACCCAGACATCGTTGATAGCCAGCAGCACTGCCCAGATAAGTATCTGCTTAGCTTAGCGCACCGAAAAAGCTATCCTAAGCTAATTAGCTACCTATCCAGGTACTGGTACTGAAGATCAATGGTACCTGGGCAACTCTCAGCTGCCGCCTTGTGCCCAGATATTTGGTGCTGGTACCTGGGGATGGGCGCTGACTATCCAGGCCCAATTTAGCTGGAGGTGGCTAGGGCTTAGCAGAATACCAACCACTGCCAGCTGAATATTCCCCCCTACATCTCTGCATATAATGGGTAAGGGATTCACCCTAAATATAATGGGCAAGGCAAGGAGTTCACCCTAAATATTTACAGGCTGCTGTAGAGTGGTTATTAGGCTCCAAAGATAAGGAAGAGGCAAAGCTGTCTTGGTTTAGCTTAGATCTTTTTCTGCTTCCACTTTCCCCCTGCTCCCCAGTTGAGAAGGAGTCATTGGCTCTTAGTCTTCAGGTTCTCTCTCCTTCGTTCCTTTCCTTTCCTCCCTCCACCCTGAGATTTTCAGGGCTTTTGTCTCCTTTTCTCTGGCGTGGCAGTCAGCAGTGACGGCAGACCTTGAGCATGCGTAGATGCTCAAGGCAAAAAAACAAAGGAAAAACTTCAGATCAAAAATGTACAAGATGCAGGCTATGTTTATTGTACCAAATGTTAATGCAGTTACTGACATCACCTTGTTACAAACCAAGGGACCCAACATGGTTCGTGTTTCAGAGAACACACCTTCTTCAGGGGTCCATGGTTGATAAGGTTTAAGATAAGCCGCAATGAAAATGGTATAAAGCAAAAGCCTGTGTGAATTGAATCGCAAGCAGACAGTGCAACGCCAAAAGTGAAGGCACCATACATCTTCTATAACTTCTGACTGCTGCATTGAAGGGAAGGAAGACAATACCTCTTAGGTTGGGGTTGGGTGTGGAGGGATGGAAGGAAGGAAGAAATAAAGGAAATAATGAGAGATCATGGGGAGGGGAGTGGTAAAAGGTGGAGGTGGTTGCTTTTTTTAGTAGGGGGGGGGATTGTTGAGTCCGGGTTATAAGAACCCAAGCCTGGACTCTGATTGTCTTATCCTGTTCCATTTGTTAGCTGTTCTTTGTCTGAAGTATATTGAAAAATGCTGTATCTTCTGGTTTGTTTGCATCTTGCCTTTTCTTGCCTTTTTGGGGGAGGAAGAGAGATCATGGGGGAGGAAGGGTTGGGGAGTGGAAGAGAGAGAGATGCTGGAGACCACGGGATGTTTGTATGTGTGTGCGTGTGTGTGTGTGTGTGCGCAAGAGAGAGACACTAGATCTTGGGGGTGGGGATCAGGGTGAAAGAGAGAGATACTGGAGATCTTGGAGTGTGGGAGGTTTGGGGAGTAGAGAGAAGCTGGAGAGCAGAGAGAGAGGGAGTATGTGTGTGTGTGTGTGTAAGAGAGGGGTGCTAGAGATCATGGAGGGGGGTGGTGGTAGTGGAAGAGAAAGGTGATGGAGATCATGGAGCTAGAAGTGGAGACTATGCTAGAGACCATGAGGTTAGCTATGGAGTGCAAAATAGGGAAAGAGAACACCATGGGGAGGGAGGACCTTGAGCTGGGAGCTGTCTCTTGTGGTTGAATTTACATGTGTACGTGTGTGTGTGTGTGGGGGGGGGTTGGCTGAAGTTTTGCCTAGGCCTGGCCTGGACCTTCTCTCCAACGTCAGAATTGACATCGGGAGAAGGCTTATGGGCTAGCGATGTGCAATCGCTGCACACGCCTGGCGCTTCCTGGAGTTGCAGCAGCAGCGGGGTGTGTGTGTGTGTGTGTGTGTGTGTGTGTGTGTGTGTGTGTGTTAATTAAATGGAGCGATCAGGTGGTGAGCGTTGGCGGTGGGCAGTGAGCGGCGGCGAATGGGCAGGTAAGCGTACCGCAGGTTGTGAAAGCCTGGCCTAGGGTGTCATCCAGCCCTGTTCAGCTCTTCTCTGGATCTCCATCTACAGAAAGTGATTAGGTAACTGAAAAAAAGGCCAGATTCAGTGACTTTCTGGTCTGAACTCCAGCTAAACAAACGCTCGTATTCAAGCGGAACGTGATGGCTCCTGTCTCCTCCTATTAGATAAATTGGTGATGAATAATAAGCATGTGGAGGGTAATTTGTTTCCAGTCATAAGAACATAAGAAATGCCTCCGCTGGGTCAGACCTGAGGTCCATCGCGCCCAGCAGTCCGCTCACGCGGCGGCCCAACAGGTCCAGGACCTGTGCAGTAAATTTCTATCTATACCCCCCTATCCCCTTTTCCAGCAGGAATTTGTCTAATCCTTTCTTAAACCCCAGTACCGTACTCTGCCCTATAACGTCCTCTGGAATTGTATTCCAGGTGTCCACCACACGTTGGGTAAAGAAGAACTTCCTAGCATTTGTTTTGAATTTGCCCCCTCTCAACTTTTCCGAATGCCCTCTTGTTTTTTTATTTTCTGAAAGTTTGAAGAATCTGTCCCTCTCTACTCAAAGAGTCCCAGTTTTTCCAATCTCTCAGCGTATGAAAGGCTTTCCATCCCCTTAATCAGTCGTGTCGCTCTCCTCTGAACTCTCTCGAGCAATGCCATATCCTTCTTAAGGTACGGAGACCAATACTGGACGCAGTACTCAAGATGTGGACGCACCATTGCCCGATACAGCGGCAGGATAACTTCTTTCGTTCTGGTTGTAATACCTTTCTTGATTATACCTAGCATTCTATTCGCTCTCTTAGCGGCAGCTGCGCACTGTGCTGTCGGCTTCATTGTCATGTCCACCATCACCCCCAAGTCCCTTTCTTGGGTACTCTCATTCAAAAACATCCCTCCCATCGCATAAGTATACCTCGGGTTTTTGCTTCCCACATGCAATACTTTACACTTCTCAACATTGAATTTCATCTGCCATCTCTCTGCCCATTCCTCTAGTTTGTCCAAGTCCCTTTGCAATTCTTCGCCGTCCTCCTTTGTCCGAGCTCCACTAAATAGTTTGGTGTCGTCTGCAAATTTTATTATCTCACACTTCGTCCCTGTTTCTAGATCATTTATGAATATGTTAAAAAGCAGCGGCCCGAGCACCGAGCCCTGCGGAACACCACTCGTGACCTTTCTCCAGTCTGAGTAGTGGCCCTTCACCCCTACCCTCTGTTTCCTACCTTCTAACCAGTTTCTGATCCATCTATGCACATCTCCGTCCAGTCAGTTTCATAAGGACAAGTGGGGGATTACTTTTTCTTTATAGAATACTAGAGTCAGTGGCAGAGATTGCATTCACACGACCCCCAAACAGGTGCACATGTCTACACCCTTAATTTTTAAGTATGCACGTACATTAGCATGTTTTAAAATCTACATATGTACACGCGTGCTCTGCCCAAACTTTGCCCCCTGTGCACACTTATCAGCAAAGTACACACCAGCATTCTCGAGCATGTATTTTGGCTACATACATGTGAAAATAACTTTGTAAGATTGGCCTCTTAAAGCGGTGCCATCTCATGTTAGCCAACATTTCCAAATGATTGGGATACCTGTGAAAGAGTCAGGGATTCTCCCTCAATAATGATGATATACAACCAGGCAGCAGGGAGAGAAGAAGTCCTGGGCTCTAGCAACTTAGGGCTAAGCTACCTGAGAAGAGGTGGAAGAACTATTGAGTCATGGGGTAGGACCCAGGCAGACATGAGTGTATCTTTTCCAGTTCAAGATTCATTCAAGGAGGTCCCAGAGTGAGAGGAGGCTTCCAAATCTAGAGGCTGATAAAAGGGAGAGTTCCCTAGCTGTGAGTTAAGGGGAACCCTGGGAAGTTAAGTCTGGAAAGGACTGTTTGAAGGAGCTGACATTGTGAAGCTGTTAATACTTGGCTGGCTGAAGTAAGCCCAACTTATTATTCTGAGTAGGGTTACCATATGGCTCCAAAAAAGCAGGATGGATTGAGACATCCGGGTTTTACTTCCTTTGGTTTCATAGGAGTAAAGCTCAGATGTCTCAATGCATCCTACTTTTCTGGAGCCATATGGTAACCCTAATTCTGAGAACTGTAGAATGTGTTCATGGATCTGGCTGGGATTGTTTATTTGAAAAAAGAAACTACTTCCCCTAAGCCTGTGAGGGAACAGGCTCAAAAGAGGGCATAAATAAAAGCTTTTCCTTCCACCTTCCACGAGTGTCTATGCTGTTTTGAATACGTGTGTGCAAGGCTCCAGGAAAGTCTGAACTGGACTTTGCTACAATGCCCAAAATAATATAAATGATTCATCCCTGGACACAATGACGGAGTTTGCTCAATCCTGGGGATGCTCAGCGCCCACTGGTACCCACAGAGCCGGCTCCTGTGCTTGGCACTGTAACCCAGCATGAGACCAAAGTCATTCGACATTTGAGCTCCAGTTCAAGCTAGTTTGGCCCCTCCCATTCTGAGCACCAAATAAAGAAAATTCCCAAGTGTGAAGCACATTATCCCTTTAGGATTAACATGGGCACACACAAATCTCTTCATCCGCAAGCATGCTGCTCTGAAATATTTGTCCAATTTTGCTTGAAACATTCTTCCTGGAGGGTGCAGAGAGAAGGAAAAGGCTAGGCATTTCTCAAAGAAATTGAAAAAGGCTGCTCCTCCGTCACCATTTTCTGCTGCCTCGATGCATTTGTTTAAAATAATTGGAATGAAAATATTGGACAAGAATTCTGTAGAGTGGGTGGGGGAAGGGAGAGGAAGGAAATAAATAGAAAACCCCATCAAATGTATCACTCATTCTTTTAAAATCTTGAGTTCTTCTGGTTAAAGGATTCCTTTTGCTTAAAGCACAGAATATTTATAATTATCACAGATTTTTTTCCTCAAAGCTGGCCCAAGAGTATCAAATGCTCTAGGTGAGCCATTATTTATGCACCCACTGACCTCCTCTGCTCCAGCCCATCCTGCTTCCCCCAAGCATCTCTCTTCCCTTCTTTACCATCCCATGCCTCCAACATCTGCCCTTCCTGCTTCCCCCTCCTCAGGTGTCCTCATCTCTCTCATTCCCTCCTTCCCAAAGTGTCCAGCATTTCTCTCCTTCCCTCCCTCCCAAGGAGTCTAGCATCTCTATCCCCTTCCCCTCTCAAGGTGTCCAGTATCTCTCTCTTCCCTCCCTCCCAAGGAGTCTAGAATTTTTCTCCTTTCTAAGATGTCCAGCATCCCTACCCCCCTTCCCTTCCCCTCTCAAGGTGTCCAGCATCTCTCTCTCGTCCCTCCCCACTCAAGTTTCCAATATATTCCAGTATATTCCTTCACCTTGCCACCACTGCTACCAGCCTCCATCCTTGAGATCGCAAAGAAAATACAGGCTTTTTTTTTTTTTTTGGGGGGGGGAGGAGTTGCAATGGCACATAGTGGCAGCACAGCCGGTAAAGACAGCAACAGGGAAGTCCTTTTAAAAGCTGTCGAGTGTCAGACCTTTCAGCATCCCAGTGTGTACACATCCTCAAGACCTGCCTCATCCCATTCCCCTCTGATGTGATGTCAGAGGGGACAGGCTGCAACAGGCCGTGAGCACGCGTGCAGACACTGGCATGCTTAAAGTCCCAATGGTGAAAGACGCTAACTTTGCTAGCTGTGCCAGCTTCCGCTCCCTGAAGTCTGCCATCCTAGCTAGATGACTTTTCTACCTCGTGGTAGGGCTGACTGCACTTTCTATCATGTATTAAAAGTAGTAGTTGCATAAATGCAATTAGCATGAGTTTTTTTTATCACATACCAGAGGTGTGCAACATTGTACAGTCAATTTTATAAGGGGCTTCGATGTGTAGAATGAATCCAGTCCTCGGGGCACACCCAGGCGGTCAGGTTTTTACAATAGCCACAATGAATTTTATTTATTTATTTATTTAATTCAATTTCTATCCCGTCCTCTCAGTAGCTCAGAACGGGTTACAAGCGAACATTCACAGTGGAATACATTTGGACAATACAAAGACTATACAGCAACTTAAGTATAGGATAAGAATGGAGAAGTGGGTGCACGAGGAAGGGGGAATTTTAGGGGGCGATGGGGTTGATTGCAGTTGGAATTTTAGTTGAAGAGGAGGGTCTTTACAGCTTGAGATAGATTTGCATGCACTGTCTTCTCAGAACTCATTCACAGGAGGGGGGTGAGGGCGGCATCTTGGCGGCGGACCCCAGCACCCTGCCTCCTCTCTAGCCCCCCGCCACGCGCCCCTTCCCCTGTACCTCTAGTTGAAGCTGTTGCTCGTGGCGGTTAACCGTGGCCTCCTCGTGACCCTCTCGGCTCTCCCGCTGACATCACTTCTCGGTGCCGCGCACAGAAGTGACATCAGAGAGCCGACGGGGTCGCGAGGAGCACGTGGTTGACTGCTGCGAGCAGCAACTTCAGCTAGAGGTACTGGGAAGGGGGGTGCACATGACAGGGAGGACAAGGGAAGGAGCGGGAGGGGGAGCGGCACCACTGCCCTGGGCTCCTCTCGCCCTCGCTATGTCACTTTTCATTCATAGTCATTATGGATATCATAGAAACACAGAAACATAGAAATAGACGGCAGATAAGGGCCACGGCCCATCTAGTCTGCCCACCCCAATGACCCTCCCCTACCTTTCTCTGTGAATAGATCCCACGTGTCCAGTGTTCCCGCTAAGCTGCGCTGGCGTGCGCTGGCGCACAAAATATTACATCGCAGCGCACAAGTTTCTCGTCACAGCGCACGGCGTACGGCAGATGGCAGGGCGGCGAGAGGAGAATCGGGCGAGTTGGCTCATAACTTGCTGGCGCCCGAGCTCACAGCGAAAAAAGTTTGCTCACAACACCCGCCCGCTTAGAGGGAGCACTGCACGTGTCTATCCCATTTGGCCTTAAAATCAGGCACGCTGCTGGCCTCAATATAGAAACATAGAAACATAGAAAAAGACGGCAGATAAGGGCCACAGCCCATCTAGTCTGCCCACCCCAATGACCCTCCCCTATTTAACTCTGTGCAGAGATCCCATGTGACGATCCCATTTCTTCTTAAAATCAGGCACGCTGCTTGCCTCGATCACCTAAAGTGGAAGTCTATTCCAGCGATCAACCACCCTTTCGGTGAAAAAGAACTTCCTAGTGTCACCGTGCAGTTTCCCGCCCCTGATTTTCCACGGATGCCCCCTTGTTGCCGTGGGACCCTTGAAAAAGAAGATATCTTCTTCCACCTAGATGCGACCCGTGAGATACTTGAATGTCTCGATCATGTCACCCCTCTCTCTGCGTTCCTCGAGTGAGTACAGCTGCAACTTATCCAGCCGTTCCTCGTACGGGAGATCCTTGAGTCCCGAGACCATCCGGGTGGCCATTCTCTGGACCGACTCCAGTCTCAGCACATCCTTACGGTAATGCGGCCTCCAGAATTGCACACAGTATTCCAGGTGGGGCCTCACCATGGATCTATACAATGGCATAATGACTTCAGGCTTACGGCTGACGAAACTCCTGCGTATGCAACCTATGATTTGCCTTGCCTTGGAGGAAGCTTGCTCCACTTGATTGGCAGTCTTCCTGAAAGCCCAACTGGCTGGTCATTTATTTAATTATTTATATTCTGCATATCCTACAATTCTATGCGGATTATAAATTGTTCAGGTACTCAAGCGTTTCTCCCTATCTCTCTCAGCGGGCTGCCACTTTATCTAATGTACCTGGAGCACTGGGGGATTAAGTGACTCGCCCAGGGTCACAAGGAGCCGTGCAGGATTTGAACCCACAACTCCAGGGTTCCAGGGCTGTAGCTCTAAGTTTCAAGTTTAATAAAATCTTTGATTAATCGCTTAATCACATTTCTAAGCGATGAACATTTTAAAAAATTACAGTCTTTGGGGAACAATACAATACTTTAACAATTTTACATCCAAACGGACTAAAAGACATACTTAACAAACAGTAAACACAAGGAAAACGGAGAATGAAATACAAATTCCTTAAAGAAAAGTAAAACAATCAGGGTAAAAACCAAAAGGCAGGGAGAACAACAAAAAAATAAAAAATAAATAAAACTCAATAAGATAGGAATTTTAACCAGCAGATTGTTAACTAATTATCAAAAGCATCCTTAAAAAGAAAAGTTTTTAAATTACTCTTAAATTTCTCCAGATTACGTTCTTCCCTTAAGTAAATAGGGAGAGAATTCCAAATTTGAGGTGCAGTGACTGAAAAAATGAATTGCCGTCTTGTATTAACAACCCTAAGAGAAGAGATCGTCACACACTCCCAAGGGCTGGCTTCGGAACGACTGTGCAAGGTCATTGCTTATGAATATCCCTCCCTCCATTGAAAGCATTCTCATTATAGATATTCTGAAAACCCATCTGGCTTGGGGTCCCTGACAGCAGGTTTTAGAATCACTCCTCTAAAACTTCTTTCTCTCTGAAGTGAATCTATATATCACCCACAGGCAATCTGGAACGGTATCGGATTCTTTTATTTATTGCCCCAAACTAAGAAACTGAATTAGGTCCTCCAAAATTTACCTTTGGTTTAAGCACTGCTGAGCTGACTGATTCTTAATATTTATTGATGCAGTGTTCCTGTGGCATTTGAAAGGTTGCTTTTCCCTTTCTCCTTTACAAAGCTTTGATTGGATACTCTAGAAACAGAGATTTATTGACCCGTTCTTTCAGGCTTTGCAACAGAAAACGAGCTGTACGGGTGACAAAATGCCTCGTGGTGTTCATCTATTACCGAAGATCCAAAATACCAGGATTGTTCTGTCCAAATCGACAGATCAATAACTTGTCACAAAAATAATGAGGAAACCAGAAACCTCCTCTTCTCCATGGAGGCTTGAGTATGGCAAGAGAAACCAGTATAAAGAGGTGGAAAGAACAAGTTTGTCCTTCACTTTTCAAAATCTTTTTGTCTATTCCCTTTTCTACAGGACTCTGACTTCTTGCACCCTTTCAAGGGCAATGTAATTTTAAACATGATTTTCATGATCAGTAGCCAAAAACCTGTAAGATACACCCAAAAGTGTTGAAGAAGCAAAAACTTTGTTGTCCAGTGTAATTGACCGTGTCATTTAAAAGCAATTAAAATCTTGGTTTTTTTTTTAAAAAGTAGGCGCCGGAATCGAGCCTTCAGCATGGCGGCTAAAGTCAAGGTAGGTGTGGTTAGGGGCTAAGATGACCTTAGGCACCGCTAGACCCAATTCTCCAAAAAAGTGTAGGCGCCAGTAACGTAGGCCAACTTAGGCACCGTTTACAGAATTTGGCCCGTACTGTATAGAATTGTCCAGCATTCAAACATTATTACAGGAAGGGGGAAGGGTTAGGCTTGATGAACCCAGGTAGTTGTTATCTGGTTCACGTTCTACCTTTCTCTCATTACCCCAACCAAAGGAAGCCAAATTCAGCCATGAAGAAGTAGTTCTCCTATAGAAGTTCATGTTGATGGACTTGGCTGAGGGGCTTCGAAGTAAAATAACGTTATTCGCCGATGACGCCAAACTATGTAATATAACAAGCAAGAGCACAACGGACAATATGAAAAACGACCTACTCCTATTGGAGCAATGGTCTAGGACCTGGCAACTGAGTTTCAATGCCAAGAAGTGCAAAGTCATGCACCTTGGCAGTCAAAATCCATGCGAGACTTACACCCTAAATGGCGAGATCCTAGCAAGGAATGTTGCAGAACGGGACTTAGGGGTAATCATCAGTGAAGACATGAAGACTGCCAATCAAGTGGAGCGGGCTTCATCTAAGGCTAGGCAGATCATAGGACGTAGGAGTTTCGTCAGCCGTAAGCCTGAAGTCATTATGCCGTTGTATAGATCCATGGTGAGGCCCCATCTGGAATACTGCGTACAATTCTGGAGGCCTCATTACCGCAAGGATGTACTGAGGCTTGAGTAAGTCCAGCGAATGACCACCCGGATGGTCACGGGACTCAAGGATCTCCCGTACGAGGAACGGCTGGATAAATTACGGCTATATTCACTCGAGGAACGCAGAGAGAGGGGAGACATGATCGAGACGTTCAAATACCTCACGGGCCGTATCGAGGTAGAAGAAGATATCTTCTTTTTCAAAGGTCCGACGGCGACAAGAGGACATCCATGGAAAATCAGGGGCGGGAAATTGCACGGCGACACCAGGAAATACTTTTTCACCGAAAGAGTGGTTGATCGCTGGAATAAACTTCCATTTCAGGTGATCGAAGCAAGCAGCGTGCCTGATTTTAAGAAGAAATGGGATCGTCACGTGGGATCTCTGCACAGAGTTAAATAGGGGGAGGGTCATTAGGGTGGGCAGACTAGATGGGCCGCGGCCCTTATCTGCCGTCTTTTTCTATGTTTCTAAGTTTCTATGAGGTTTGTGGGCATGCAAATGATACCTGAAGTGGTACCTACTTTAGTTCTTTTAAATGGCTATTTCCCATGCATTAAATTCTGGAAACCGGCATCTGTTTGAGGACTATAAAGCAGTTGGTTGGTGTCATCCCTGAGAAGCAATATTGCTATTTTGATGATGGATATTTAAAGGGGAAAAAAAAAAGGCTGGAAACCTGAAATAAATAACCCTATCAGACCAATTTCTTTTTCTCTATAGTCTTCATGTGCTTAAGGCTTGGTTGACCTTCCTTGGCAGAAAAGCTTAGAAAGTGGCATCTCTCTGCAAAATGACCTTCATTTAGGACATAATGAGCATCTTTTCAGAAGAATATATCGAGGAGTTTTCGCAATAGCCGAGTGATAAAATAACGTATACATTAGATGGATGATTCTTCACAGAGCTGTTAATATCTTCTGCTGATGAGGAGTTGAGGGTAATGGCTTAGTTTTATATGAGAATGCTGTGGAACGTGGTTAAGTTAGATTCCCGTAGCCTGTGGTACATGATCTGGAAATGCTTCTTGTTGCAGCCCGTACATTGTTTTCTTGGTATATCGGAGTGCAGAAAGCTGATAACGTTAGATCAGATGATGCGGATTTATAACTTTAGATTAGACAATGCGGATGACAGTTTTTGAAGCTCCTTACCTCGGCCCATTGACCTGTCTGAAAATTGCTCTTGAACAGCTAAATAGTTCATCTAGGATTCACAATAAGTGTATTTTGAGGCTCATTTATAAAGGAGTGTTATCAGCGGTAAGAGTCTGAAAATTGCCTTTGAGAGCAGCTTATTGTGCACATGTTGGTGGCTTTATAAAGGGGCAATCCCTGGGGGGGGGGGGGGGAGGTGAACTGCATGGTGTGTGCAGAATGCAATTTTCAAATCCACACTTTTCCCAGCCACAGGAAAAGGGAGTGCAAATTGGGGAGGGGGGGGGGGGCTACTTTTGTCACCAAGCTGGACAGTTTTTGGAAAGAATAACTGTACTCAAATGGGAAGCAATTCTTTAGTCATTCCCACGTGGATGTGGTCATATACACATGGACAGTAATGACCTTTTGGGACTTATATACCACCTTTTTGTAGTTTGCAACCACATTCAAAGCGGTTTACATACAGGCACTTCAAGCATTTTCCCTATCTGTCCCAGTGGGTTCACAATCTAGCTAGTGTATCTAGTGGGGCAGTGGAAGATTAAGTGACTTACTCAGGGTCATGAAGAGCAGTGTGGGGTTTGAACCCACAACCTCAGGGTGTCGAGGCTGTGGCTCTAACCACTGTGCTACATTCTCCTCCAATAATATCAGCCACGACCCAAGTATAGAACAACAAAAGGTATTGTGACATCACTGGTGAGGATGGCTCTTAGACATTGGTGGAATGAGGCATTATGACATCAGGGAAAGGGATTAGGTCTTGTATACCACCTTTTTGTAGTTTGCAACCACATTCAAAGCGGTTTACATACAGGTACTTCAAGCATTTTCCCTGTCTGTCCCAGTGGGTTCACAATCTAGCTAGTGTATCTAGTGGGCCAGTGGAGGATTAAGTGACTTACTCAGGGTCACGAGGAGCAGTGAGGGGTTTTAACCCACAATATCAGGGTGCTGAGGCTGTAGCTCTAACCACTACGCCATACTCTCCTCCTTTTGTAGACTACCGAATTTGAAAAAGTATATGTTTTGACATCAAGACGTTTACTTTACCGGTGGATGTGCACAAAGGCAAACTCCCCCACCCCCTTTTTACAAAACTGTAGTGCGGTTTTTAGCGCCAGCTGTGGCAGGAACAGCTTCAACACTCATAGAATTCCTATTGAGTGTCATAGCTGTTACTGCCATGGCCGGCACTATAAACCGCGCTACAGTTTTGTAAAAAGGGAGGGGGTTGGGGGGGGGGGAGGGAAGCATTTGTGCTGGTTGTTCAGAATTTTCTTTTTAATTACAGATTAGAGAATTATGCTGAGCTTGTGGAGAACACGCTGACAGAATATCAGCTAATGTTAGATGTAAAATTGGGCAAGAGCGAACAAGAAAGGGACCTGGGGGTAATGATAGACAGGACCCTGAAGCCGTCGGCTCAATGCGCAGCGGCGGCAAAGAAAGCAAACAGGATGCTGGGCATGATAAAGAAGGGAATCACGAGTAGATCAGCGGACGTCATAATGCCGCTTTACAGAGCAATGGTCAGACCACACTTGGAATACTGTGTCCAACACTGGTCTCCCCACCTAAAGAAGGATATAACCCTGCTGGAGAGGGTGCAGAGACGAGCCACGAAGATAGTAAAAGGTGTCGAGAGTTTGGACTACAAGGTACGCCTCGAAAAACTGGGTTTGTTCACCCTCGAGAAGAGAAGACTGAGAGGGGATATGATAGAGACTTTTAAAATACTAAAAGGTTTTGACAAAATAGAGCAAGAAGCATCGTTGTTCACATTGTCTAATGTGACTCGGACAAGAGGTCATGGACTGAAACTGAGGGGCAACAGGCCCAAGACTAATGTCAGGAAGATCTGTTTCACACAGCGAGTGGTGAACACTTGGAATGCTCTCCCGGAGGAGGTTGTGAGGGAGACCACCATTCTGGGATTCAAGGGCAAATTGGATGGACACCTTCTTGTGAATCACATTGAAGGATACGGGTAAACAGGGTCTCCATCAGGGAGCACCTAGCTTGGCCTCCGCGTGTGCGGGTCGCCGGACTAGATGGACCTAAGGTCTGACCTGGTGAAGGCATTTCTTATGTTCTTATGTTCACTTAAAAATTTTAGGGTTACCATATGGCTCCAGAATTGAGACATCCGGGTTTTACTTCCATTGCTTTCAGCATTTAAAATGCACTTTTTACATTCTCACCTCCTCTTCTTCCCACCCAATCTTGGTGATGTCAGCGTGGGGAAAGATTTCATCAAGATATCAAGGTGATGGAAAGCAGATATCAGGGAAAGTTCAATCTCAGTGTGATGGGAGACTATTGTTGGCACTTGCAAGGAGAGACAAATGTACAATACAAGCGTAAAAGCAAAGGTCTCAAACATTTCTGAACATGCTGACATCGCTTTGGTGTGAGTTACGAGAAGTGTAATTATATGCTGTAACAAGTCTCCTTATTGTCTTCGTGTTTGTTTTCAGAGTAAACTTCTTGACACAAGTTTGGTGGGACACAGGTCATACTCGCAATATTGTGCCAATATGGCAAACCGTCTAAAAAAAATCAGTAACGTGTATCTCAGAAACCTGCCATGCTAGCTGAATTTCAATTACAGATCTGAAATAAGTGTCATTAAATTAACTAAGAACACTTTTAACTAAGAAAATTAACTAAGAAAACTTTTTTTTTGTTGACCAGTGTTTGTCTTGATCTACTAGTGCAAAAGGGTTCATAGAGAAGAACGCGAAAGACAAAGGTGCACGCCGACAACTGAGCGCAAGACGGAGGCGCGCGCCGAAGAAAATTACTGTTTTTAGGGGCTCCGACGGGGGGTTTTGTTGGGGAGCACCCCCAGTTTACTTAATACAAATCGCGCCGGCGTTGTGGGGGGTTTGGGGGATTGTAACCCCCCACATTTTGCTGTAAACTTAACTTTTTCCCTAAAAACAGGGAAAAAGTGAAGTTTTCAGTAAAATGTGGGGGGTTACAACCCCCCAAACCCCCCACAACGCCCCCACAACGCGGCGCGATCTGTAATAAGTAAAGTGGGGGGGGGTTCCCCCCCACGCTCCCCCTGTCGGAGCCCTAAAAACAGTAATTTTCTTCGGCACGCGCCTCCGCGCTGCGCTCAATTGTCTGCTCGCATCTTTGTCCCGGCGCGCTTTTGACCTGACACTGTGCAAAAGTTATGAGCTAAATAATAATAATAAAAATCTAATTTAAAAAAAAGTGTCTTTGTCATGTACAATCTCAGTGCCTTTAAGGAACATTTGCTTCACTCCTTTGTCCCCCCTGGTTGACCCACCGACCTTAAGCAAGACTTTGGTAACCTCCATAACCAAGACCATCAATGTCAATTCAGGTCCTGGATGAACAAAATGTTCAGCTCCCCACCCCCACCCCTAAAAAAAATAAGTCATTTCTGTTAATTTCCCCCTTTAGCACCATCAGAATTCTAAGGAAATCGCTTCAGATATTATTTGTCTTTTATTTTTAATAAAACAGAGGTTTCAAGACTAGGAGGACACTCTAAAGTTTGACAACATGGCAATAGTTCTAACTTTCAGTAATTAAAATGTAACAGAGTCCCTAGGTGAGAACAATGAAAACAAAATTTTTTTTTTTGATTGAGCCTGGCGCTCAGAACTCATCCCCTGTCAGGTGTGTTTGATACGTGGAAGGCAGCCTCACTATTGATTTTTGGTCCCTTGTGTGCTCTCAACATGCACACAGGCACCAGTTAATGGAAAGTCAAGAATAAGTCTGGGGTGTCTGTTAATTCCATTAGGGGATAACGGCGAAATGACGATACCGTTTCCAGCGTTCTGATCATCCAAGAGAACTAAGTCTGCAACTGGGCCTCGTAAGTTAGCTGGAAAGAGGAGCTGCCATCCGATCAGGGCATAGATGTGTGGGTTATTGAAGGCAACGGTTCAGAATCAGCTTATCGCAATTGCAAAGTTTGGCCTGAAAACCCGACTGGAATATGGCTCTTGAGGACCGGAGTTCCCTACCCCTGCTCTATCTAATGCAGTGGTTCCCAACCCTGTCCTGGAGGACCACCAGGCCAATCGGGTTTTCAGGCTATCCCTAATGAATATGCATGAGAAAAATTTGCATATAATGGAAATGACAGGCATGCAAATCTGCTCCATGCATATTCATTTTGGGTATCCTGACTGAGTGTGTCTCGAGGATTGGATTGAGGACCCCTCATCTAGAAGACAGATGGGCTTTTTCAGGCATAGTTAGCGTTCAATCTTTTGGTTGGTGCAATTGACACATATGTTCAGAATGAGGATCTCTAGTCATAATAAAGCTACAGATTCAGCATTCTGAGATTGTGGGTTCAAACCCACGCTGCTCCTTCTGACCCTGGGCAAGTCACTTAATCCCCCCATTAGATCAGTGGTTCCCAACCCTGTCCTGGAGGACCACCAGGCCAATCGGGTTTTCAGGCTAGCCCTAATGAATATGCATGGAGCAGATTTGCATGCCTGTCAGTTCCATTATATGCAAATTTTTCTCATGCATATTCATTAGGGATAGCCTGAAAACCCGATTGGCCAGGTGGTCCTCCAGGACAGGGTTGGGAACCACTGCATTAGATAGAGCAGGGGTAGGGAACTCCGGTCCTCAAGAGCCGTATTCCAGTCGGGTTTTCAGGCTGGATAAGATGCAGCTGTACTCACTTGAGGAACGCAGAGAGAGGGGTGACATGATCGAGACATTTAAGTATCTCACGGGCCGCATCGAGGTGGAAGAAGATATCTTCTTTTTCAAGGGTCCCGCGGCAACAAGGGGGCATCCGTGGAAAATCAGGGGCGGGAAACTGCACGGCGACACCAGGAAATTCTTTTTCACTGAAAGGGTGGTTGATCGCTGGAATAGTCTTCCACTTCAGGTTATTAAGGCCAGCAGCATGCCTGATTTTAAGGCCAAATGGGATAGACACGTGGGATCTATTCACAGAGAAAGGTAGGGGAGGGTCATTGGGGTGGGCAGACTAGATGGGCCGTGGCCCTTATCTGCCGTCTATTTCTATGTTTTTATGTTTCTATGAATATGCATGAGATCTATTTGCATGCAGTGCTTTCAATGCATTGGGGAAATCCTGAAAACCTGACTGGATTCCGGCCCTCAAGGACCGGAGTTGCCCACCCCTGCCCTATGCTGTCTATTAAAATGTGATATCGTACATTGCGTTGACATTGTGATGTAACACAGTATTCAAACTATACAACTCCACTGCTTAGCTACGACAGCAAACAATTTAACTTCAATGGAGGGAAAAGCCTCAGGCAGGAAGAGAGCAGAACAAAGGGCTCAGCTCCTAGAACAGTGGTTCTCAACCCTGACCTGGGGACCCCTCAGCCAGTTGGGTTTTCAAGATATCCCTAATGAATATGCATGAGAGATTTGCATACCTGTCACTTCCATTATATGCAAATCTCTCTCATGCACATTCATTAGGGATATCTTGAAAACCCGACTGGCTGAGGGGTCCCCAGGACAGGGTTGAGAACCACTGTTCTAGAACATCACCGGCTTAAAAAGGCTCCAGAATTCTGTGGAAAAATGAGGGTAATGCAACCAAGTGAGCACACTAACAAATCTTTTCCGGGCAAAGGGGGGGGCACAGGTGTGCTGTGTTGATTCTCCCTCCTTTGACTTCCACACAGCACACCTGCTGTGGAGCTAATGGACAATGCCATCTGGGAATTAAACATGTGCTATGGAATTTTCCAACATAGGAAGCAGCTCTGTAGCCTCGCTCCTACTTGTTCAAATAGGTTGTTTTGGGGGGCTCGGGGATGTCAAAATGTATTCCTCTCTCCTTTTCTCTTACTAGGCCCATTCTCTTCCTTGCAAGCTACCTGCTGAGAAGGGCTTGGAATAGTCAACCTTTGTGTCCATAGGCTAATTCAAATTCTGTCTTCCAATGAAACCTCTAATAAGAGAATTGAATAGAGTTGAGCCAGTTAAATGACTCCAGGAAAAGAGACGGCTGAGGGGAGATATGATTTAAGTCTACAAAATCCTGAATGGAGTAGAACAGGTACACGTGGATTGATTTTTCACGCCGTCAAAAATTTCAAAAACTAGGGGGACACTCAATGAAGTTACAGGGAAATACTTTTAAAACCAATAGGAGGAAATATTTTTTCACTCAGAGAATAGTTAAGCTCTGGAATGTGTTGCCAGAGGTTGTGGTAAGAGCTGATAGCGTAGCTGGTTTTAAGAAAGGTTTGGACAAGCTCCTGGAGGAAAAGTCCATAGTCTGTTATTGAGAAAGACATGGGGGAAGCCACTGTTTGCCTTGGATTGGTAACATGGAATATTGCTACTCTTTAGATTTTGGCCAGGTATTAGGGGCCTGGATTGGCCACCGTGAGAAAGAGCTACTGAGCTTGATGGACCTTTAGTCTGACCGAGTAAGGCTATTCTTATGCTCTTATATCTTGTATTTTTCCCACATACTGATCCCTTAATGGTGCCTTTTGGACTCTGGCAAGTGGTCTACCTGCCAAAATGGCTGCCATGAAAAGCCCACATATAGGATACCATTTGTTCAACAGAGGTAACATTAATGCTCCAACCAGGGCTGAAGGTGGCAGTACTGCAGAGCCATTCAAGGTACCACTGCAGGGCTTTTCAAAAATTTGTAGTGCCTAGAAGCGGTAAAACACAGAAATCACCACTACACGGTCCTTTCCCATCCATGAAGAGAACAGAACTGGATAGAAAGGACCAGCGGAAATGAGGAAGGCTGAGCAATGTTATAACATAATGTGTAGACTCAGTTATAGGAACATAGAAACATGATGGCAGATAAAGGCCAAAGGCCCATCTAGTCTGCCCATCCGCAGTAACCATTATCTCTTTCTCTCTCTGAGAGATCCCCCCGTTGCCTATCCCAGGCCCTCTTGAATTCAGACACAGTCTCTGTTTCCACCACTTCTTCCAGGAGATTGTTCCACGCATAAAGAGGAATCAACAAAATAGAGCAGGAAAAAACGTTATTTACAATGTCCAATGTGACACGGACAAGAGGACATGGGCTGAAGCTAAGGGGGGACAAGTTCAAGACAAATATCAGGAAGTTCTGCTTCACGCAACGAGTGGTGGACACCTGGAATGGTCTCCCAGAAGAGGAAATTGCAGAATCCACCATTCTAGGATTTAAGGGTAAGTTAGATGTACATCTCCTTATGAGTGGCATGAAGTGACATGGGTAGGGGTAGGCTAGATGCACTTCTCTTTACGAGAAGCTTGGAGCGATATGGGGACCAAAACTATGCCAGGGTACACCTGGCGGGGCCTCCGCGTGTGCGGATCGCCGGACTTGATGGACCTAGGGTCTGTTCCGGAGATGGCGCTTCTTATGTTCTTATGATTAGTTTTTTCAAGTTTTTATTAGGATTTGATATACCGCTTATCAAGGTTATCTAAGCGGTTTTTACAATCAGGTACTCAAGCATGATGTTTATGGATTGATGCCTGCGTGTCACACATGATAACAAAATAGGATATTTCTTATTGAACTAACACATTTTTTATGTGGTGAATAGACATGAGTTTCAGTCTCTTCACAGGCCCCTTCGTCAGGTGTCACTGAATCTGTACAGTTTTGTTTAGATATAACAAGATAATCAATTCTAGGTGTGGGAAGGTAAGATATCTTCTCAGAGGAATCGCTAGAATGAGCAATCAGCACTTTTACACAAGATACTGCATAAAAGTCCCAAATGTGAGAGTTTGCCGCCCCTACAGTACTTTCAAGCTTAAAACCGGTGTGATATCTCTAGATGTTTTGTCCGGGGGGAGATGGGAGAGAGAACGTGTTTTAGAACCCTGTTGGTGAGATCAATAATGTATCTTTCTGCTTTTTCAAAACTAGTCTACACATAGCTTGTGGCTCCCAAGAGGTATCTTTACTTTAAAAAAAAAAAAAATAAATCAAAAGCCAAGCAGAGGATCAAACAAAATCATAGTTCTTATATACTCTTTCCAAACCATAGGAAAAAAAAAGCTTTACTGTAACTCTTTTTCTTACAAAAGATTAGAAGTGGAACATGTTCCGAGCAAGTCCCAGGTCCAAAGGAAATAGTCTTCTGCTGACACCAAATAGCTTCTATCTGCTTCCAATCCAAGATGCCAAAGCAGCAAACTGATTACTTGAATCTTTGTGAAATGCTGGGATGTGTTTAAGTTTGAAATGAAATAGTAAAGCTCAGGAAAGAAACAATTAACCCTGGGCCTCTTCCCTCAAAGACAAAACACACATTCCCCCGCCAAAAAATTTTTTAAAGCCCTCTCTTCCCAGGTACATTCTCATTCTCCTGAACCTCTTTCTCAGCTTAACTACTAATCCCAGAATCCAAAGGGAGCAGGGATATTTCTCATTCTCTCCTGTCCTACAATTGATGTACTCCAAAATGGTGCTGGCCAATCCTGGGCCCAATGCCATTTTGGATTAAGACACTGGCAGCAGGACTACTGGGATTTCTGGAGATAGGTAGGAAATATTCCCAAAATGGTAATATATTTTTTGAGAAGATTTCAAAACGCAGAACTTTTTCTTTAGGTCAACGGGGGAAGGAGGTGCTTTCGTTTGGTAGGTCTAGCATGCACTCGGAATTTAAATAACCTTCATATACAGCATAAACATTATTTATTTGGTTGGGTCCAGGTCTGGGCCTGAAATTCTCTGGGAGGCTCTAAGCAGCATCTCTCGTCATACTTTCTGCTCTCCCAATGAGCCAGTCCACTCCTAAGGCTGATTTTAGAAACATATTTGCTAACTCAAATCTTTCAGATAAACAAATATAATGTGGCAGAGGCAGTCAGCAGGCATCTGAATTATTTACAATGTCTGTGGTGCATTATATTTCCAACTCCTATTGCCAGAGGAAGTCATTAATTCTGCTCTTCTTCTCATGAAACCACCTACTATGAGTAGCAGGGCAAAAAATGCAGTATAGTATTATCTTCACTTACCATGTAGATGTTAGTTGCGATGAGACTGAGGGACCCCGAACCTCTGATGCAAGTCTTTCAAGGTAAAGCTCCTCCTTCAGCCCAGTATATATTCTTGGAGCGCTGATAGATGGGATAAAATCCCGGTCACTCCACTGGACAATATGTCCCAGTTTTTTCATTCTCCTTAGTTGCTTAGAAAGGACATACCCGTGTTTCCCTGAAAATAAGACAGTGTCTTATATTAATTTTGGGTCCAAAAAAAACGCACGAGGGCTTACTTTCAGGGATGTCTTATTTTTTTCATGTACAACGATCATCTCTCCCTTCCTCTCCTCCACCCCAATTCTTCCTCTTTCATTTCTCCCCTCCCCCCCTTGTGCACCATCTTTCCTCCCCTCTCGCCCATCTGAAGGTGCAGCATCTTTCTATCCCTCCCTCCCCTCCCCCTGTGCAGCAGAATCTCACCGACCAAGTTAAACAACTTAGGGTGTCTTTTACTAAGGCTCGCTAGTCGGTTTAGCGCGCACTAAATATTAAAGCACGCTAAATGCTAACAAGTCCATTATATTCTATGGACGCGTGAGTATTTAGCGTCCGCTAAATCGGCTAGCATGCCTTAGTAAAAGGCCCCCAATGTCTCCATCAATGTCTCCATCACTTAGTCCAGTGACTTTGGGAACATGCTGGAATAGGTCGGGAAGGCATCTGAGCATGTGCAGATGCAACGTGGTGACATCACGCGCATGGTATATGATGTCATTGTGTTGCATCCGTGCATGCGCAGATGCCCTCCCGACGTGATCCCGAGGATGAGAACAGGTTGAGGGGGCAGGGCTGGGGTGGCGAGGCTGGGGCAGAACGGGGCATGACTTGGGTGTAATGGGGCCGGCTTGGTGGAATTGGTGCTGAAAGGTTCTCAGCCCAACCAACCAACTTCCTAAATTCTGAATGTTATTTTGCCGCTGTAGCTGAAAAGAGCGTTATCTTATTTCGTTACGTGTCAATTTGCAGAAACAAAATTCTATGTTTTGACATTGTTTGAACCATATCCATGTCATTCTCTTCTTGGTTGGACTGAGAACTTTTCAAGACGCCCTGGTAGTGGTAACCAGAGCTGAGATTGTGATGTCATAATGCCTCATTTCACCAATAAGAGCCAACATCAACTGTGATGTCACAATGGCTTGATTGTCCTATACTTTGCTCACTTTTATTACATATAGGGAGGTGCTGAAAAGTTCTCCATCCAACCAACTTCCTAAATTCTGAGCATTATGTAGCTGAAAAGAGTGTTATCTTATTTCGCTAAGTGCCAATTTGCAGAAACAAAATTCTATGTTTTGACATTGTTTGAACCATATCCATGTCATTCTCTTCTTGGTTGGACTGAGAACTTTTCAAGACGCCCTGGTAGTGGTAACCAGAGCTGAGATTGTGATGTCATAATGCCTCATTTCACCAATAAGAGCCAACATCAACTGTGATGTCACAATGGCTTGATTGTCCTATACTTTGCTCACTTTTATTACATATAGGGAGGTGCTGAAAAGTTCTCCATCCAACCAACTTCCTAAATTCTGAGCATTATGTAGCTGAAAAGAGTGTTATCTTATTTCGCTAAGTGCCAATTTGCAGAAACAAAATTCTATGTTTTGACATTGTTTGAACCATATCCATGTCATTCTCTTCTTGGTTGGACTGAGAACTTTTCAAGACGCCCTGGTAGTGGTAACCAGAGCTGAGATTGTGATGTCATAATGCCTCATTTCACCAATAAGAGCCAACATCAACTGTGATGTCACAATGGCTTGATTGTCCTATACTTTGCTCACTTTTATTACATATAGGGAGGTGCTGAAAAGTTCTCCATCCAACCAACTTCCTAAATTCTGAGCATTATGTAGCTGAAAAGAGTGTTATCTTATTTCGCTAAGTGCCAATTTGCAGAAACAAAATTCTATGTTTTGACATTGTTTGAACCATATCCATGTCATTCTCTTCTTGGTTGGACTGAGAACTTTTCAAGACGCCCTGGTAGTGGTAACCAGAGCTGAGATTGTGATGTCATAATGCCTCATTTCACCAATAAGAGCCAACATCAACTGTGATGTCACAATGGCTTGATTGTCCTATACTTTGCTCACTTTTATTACATATAGGGAGGTGCTGAAAAGTTCTCCATCCAACCAACTTCCTAAATTCTGAGCATTATGTAGCTGAAAAGAGTGTTATCTTATTTCGCTAAGTGCCAATTTGCAGAAACAAAATTCTATGTTTTGACATTGTTTGAACCATATCCAAGTCATTCTCCTCTTGGTTGGACTGAGAACTTTTCAAAATCACTGAGCTCTGGAACAACCTTACCTCCCCTCTTCGGAACTTGAGCTCTCTCCAAGTTTTCCGCAAACATCTGAAAACCTGGCTTTTCTCAAAAAATGTAAGTCTCCCTCCAACTTAGGAATCAAGGAAACTCTTATATCTTGGCATCCCAAGTCCTCTAAATTTTCTTCACACTTCTACCTCTAACCCTCTGTTGTAGTTCCTTCCTATTTCTCCTACTGTAAACCGCGTCGAGCTCTACGAACGTGGAGATGATGTGGTATACAAACCTAAGGGTTAGATTAGATTAGATTAGAACACGCCCTGGTAGTGGTAACCAGAGCTGAGATTGTGATGTCATAATGCCTCATCCCAATAAGAGCCAACCTCATCAGTGATGTCACAATGGCTTGATTGCCCTATATTTGGCTCACTTTTATTACATGCAAGAGTGTGCTGAAAGGTTTTCAGTCCATTCAATCAACTTGCTAAATTCTGAGTGTTATTTTGCCACTGTAGCTGAAAAGAGTATTATCTTATTTCGCTAAGTGTCAATTTGCAGAAACAAAATTCTATGTTTTGACATTGTTTGAACCATATCCATGTCATTCTCTTCTTGGTTGGGCTGAGAATCTGTCAACACCCCCTGGTAGTGGTAACCAGAGCTGAGATTGTGATGTCATAATGCCTCATTCCACCAATAAGAGCCAACATCAACTGTGATGTCACAATGGCTTGATTGTCCTATACTTGGCTCACTTTTATTACATACAGGGAGGTGCTGAAAAGTTTTCCACCCAACCAACTTCCTCAATTCTGAGCATTATGTAGCTGAAAAGAGTGTTGTCTTATTTTGTCAAGTGCCAATTTGCAGAAATGAAATTCCATGTTTTGACATTGTTTCTATAGCACTACCAGACGTACGCAGCGCTGTACAGAGTCACAAAGGAGACAGTCCCTGCTCGAAGACAGACAAGCAGGATGCCAGGTGGGAGATACAGTTACGGGGTATAGCCACGACAATCTCGTCTCGGTTGGGCTGAGAACTTTTCAGCACCCCCTTGTAAGTGGAGAAAGTTATCAATTTGGGATATCATTAAGATTGGTCATTTTACCATTAATTGTGCTATTTTAGCACAGGTCCCATATTACGCAAAAAGACCTACCGGTAGTTACTAAAAACTAGTGTTACCAATTCAATAACATGTCTTAACAATAGGCCACATTAATAACTTTCCCCCTTGTCACCTGCCGGGGTCCCTGGAAGCTTGTGGAGGACCACCGACAGGCGGCAGCACGACCCTGGCGTGGCTCCCAATGTGGGAGACCTTACTGATGTCCAACATCTTGTTTTCGCTCTAATAAACACCAGCGAAAGCCAATTCAAACCAAAGAGTCAAAGATTTAATTGGTTATCAAAAAAATAGAAAACCAAAAATAATACAGTCCAAAGAGGAACAGTTCTCAACACTATCCTTGAGTCCTGGACTTTAAATCATATTGTTTTGTTTCTTCACCAGGCATTGTCATATACTGCATTGCAAAACAAATTTCAAACATGAAGAGAAGGAAAATGCAGTCTTTTGATATTTTCCAGCAATGGTACCTCTGCAGTCCTTTCCCCTGTTGGGTAACAGAATTGCTGATTTCCCTTTCTTAAATTGCTTTAACAAGCTCCCGCAGAATCCCAACCCTTAGATCTTCGGGGTATCCTACCCCAATTCTGAAAGTCCCTTGGAGTATAACAGGAAACAGGGAAACTGCTCCACAAGCCCAAAAGAAAACTCCCTTCAGTTTCCCCTGGCTTTTGCACACCTGGAGTGCAGCAATGTAATTAATGCTGCTGCAGCATTGCTCTCAGCTTGGTTTTTCAGTAGAACCAAAACTAACAGTCCCAATAACTATCTCCTTATGGAAACCAGTACCTCCAGTCCTTAGTGAGAGACTGCCAAGCTGACATCCATGGCTTCCACGTTCTCAGCTCCAGGCAGCACCCATTCAGCCGTGTCCATGTTTTCTGGAGCCCCCAACTGCTCTGCTGACTCTTGGTCAATGGAATCCTCCCATTCCATAGGCTCCTGTGCGAGGTCTGGCCTTTGCCTGGCCCAGAGAACCTTCTCTGCCAGGTCCTCATGTGCAGCCTGCCTTACTGCCTTGGAGAGTTGCTTAAGAGTGATTGTGCCACTCCCTGTTCTAGGTGTCTGTGTTCCTAGCTTTCGTGCTCTTTGGCTCCCCCCCAGGTTGCTGGGCAGAATACAACTGGGAGCCTGATTAAACCTCTTAAGGGAGCTGGATTTTTTACTGGGACGTGGAGCTAACCTGTATTCTGGCTCCTGCTCAGGTTCAGATGGCTCAGGATAGGCAGCTCTGCTTTCAGGATCTCCTGCCTGATCATTCTCGGTCAGTCTCTGGTCTTGGCCAAAGGATTTACTATGGGGTTTCACTCTGACATGGCCGTCTCTGGGAGCGGAAATGTCACACCCTTTAATACAAGAAATCACTGCTATATGTGATAAAAGTGAGCCAAGTACAGGACAACCAAGCCATTGTGACATCACTGATGAGGTTGGCTCTTATTGGTGGAATGAGGCATTATGACATCACAGTCTCAGCTCTGGTTGCCAGAGACCGAAAGTCTTCACACTACGAGGGGGTGCTGTAAATTTCTCAGCCCAACCAAGAAGAGAATGACGTGGAGATGGTTCAATCAATGACCTGAAACAATGTCAAAACAGAGAACATAAGAATTGCCGCTGCTGGGTCAGACCAGTGATCCGTCGTGCCCAGCAGTCCGCTCACGCGGCGGCCTTTAGGTCAAAGACCAGTGCCCTGAGTCTAGCCTTACCTGCGCATGTTATGATTCAGCAGGAACTTGTCCAACATTGTCTTGAATCCCTGTAGGGTGTTTTCCCCTAAAGAGCGGAAGAGCGTTCCAGATTTCCACCACTCTCTGGGTGAAGAAGAACCTCCTTACGTTTGTACAGAATCGATCCCCTTTTAACTTTAGAGAGTGCCCTCTCGTTCTCCCTACCTTGGAGAGGGTGAACAACGTGTCTTTATCTACTAAGACTATCCCCTTCATTATCTTGAATGTTTCTATTATGTCCCCTCCCAGTCTCCTCTTTTCAAGGGAGAAGAGGCCCAGTTTCTCTAATCTCTCACTGTACGGCAACTACATAAGAACATAAGAATTGCCGCTGCTGGACCAGTGCCCTAACTGAGTCTAGCCTGGTTCAGCAGGAACTTGTCTAACTTTGTCTTGAGTCCCTGGAGGGTGTTTTCCCCTATAACAGACTCCGGAAGAGCATTCCAGTTTTCTACCACTCTCTGGGTGAAGAAGAACTTCCTTACGTTTGTACGGATCTATCCCCTTTCAACTTTAGAGAGTGCCCTCTCGTTCTCTCTACCTTGGAGAGGGTGAACAACCTGTCTTTATCTACTAAGACTATTCCCTTCATTATCTTGAATGTTTCTATTATGTCCCCTCCCAGTCTCCTCTTTTCAAGGGAGAAGAGGCCCAGTTTCTCTAATCTCTTGCTGTACGGCAACTCCTCCAGCCCCTTATCCATTTTAGTTGCTCTTCTCTGGACCCTTTCGAGTAATACAGTAGCGAAATAATGCTCAGAATTTAGGAAGTTGGTTGGTTGGGCCGAGAACATTTCAGCACCCCCTGGTAGAGCTGCTTTAAGGGTTTGTGTGTTATATTTGCAGTTAGCACATGGTAAACAGTATGTTAAGTATATTTGGTGGGGTGGGGGGGGGGCTTTCATGGGTGGAAAATTGACATGCAAAAATCATGTGCAAACGGACTAACACCCAGTTAACCTAGGACAGTTTACTGCCTCCTAAATATTTTACTAAACTAAACTAAACCTTAGGTTTGTAAACCGCACCATCTCTGCAAGCGCAGAGCTCGGCATGGTTTACAGAGGTTGAGAGGAAAGGAAACTACAAAGAAGGGATATAGGAGAGGGACTGAGAAGATAGAGAGGGACAGGGTACTAGAGAACGGGAGGTGATTAGATTTTTGAAAAGAGCCAAGTTTTCAAGTGTTTGCGGAAGAATTGGAAGGAGCTAGAATTTCTGAGCGGGGATGAGAGGTTGTTCCAGAGTTCTGTGGTTCTAAAGGGGAGGGATGTTCCAAGTTTTCCTGCGCGGGATATACCTTTTATAGATGGGAAAGATAGTTTCAGTTTTTGGGAGGATCTAGTGGAGAGTGGGTTTGAGGAATTCCAAAAGAGTGGGATAACGGGAGGAAGGACGCCATGTAGAATCTTGAAGGCTATGCAGGCACATTTATAGAGGACTCTGGAGTATACTGGGAGCCAATGAAGCTTGGAGAGGAGTGGGGAGACATGATCGAACTTGCCTTTTGCGAAAATAAGCTTGGCCGCGGCGTTCTGAATTAGCTGAAGTCTATGGAGGTTTTCTTAGTTTCTTAGAAGGAAGAGGGCATTTTAGCTCATCTTTCCTCTGATCTCTCCTTAAACCATGTCAAAATTATTCCTCTTCAATGTTATTAGAGTTTCCTCATTACAGTTTTGTGTCTTGATCAGAAGGCTGCGTGCTTCATGGGTTTTGACACTTTCTCAGCAGTCTAATTTCTCGTTCATTTCTTGGGTCGTGCACTCTGTGGATCAGAGGAGTTTTGATGTACCGCCTCTATCGAAACTCTAATCCACTCATTAGTCATCTCTCATCTTGACTATTGCAACTTCTTATATAATGGGATCACTCAAAAGGAATCACGTCGTCTGCAGCTTATCCAAAACACAGCCATCAAACTCATACATAAAGCAGGAAAATACGACCGTGCGACTCCTCTTCTTTGAGATGCGCACCGGTTACCCATCTCACTAAACTAAACTAAACTAAGCCTTAAATTTATATACCGCATCATCTCCACGGAAGTGGAGCTCGACACGGTTTACAAAGTTTAAAAATATAGGAAGAGAGAGGAGAAAGATTTACAAGAGCATGTGAATAGAGGAGGATGTGGACAGGGGAAGAGATGTTAGATGTTAGAGAAAAGCCAGGTTTTCAGTTGTTTTCAGAATAGTTGGAGGGAGCCCAGGTTCCGCAGCGGGATAGTGAGATCATTCCAAAGCCTGTGATTTTGGAGAGAAGGGATTTTCCCAGTTTGCCAGCGTGGAGGATGCCGTGAAGAGAGGGGAAGGATAGTTTATATCTGTGAGCGGATCTGGTGGTAGCAGGCGTCCGGACGAGGAAGGATAGAGGGATTAGGGGCGGAAGGATGCCGTGAATGATCTTGAAGGCCAGGCAGGAGCATTTGAAATGAATTCTGGAAAGTACTGGGAGCCAGTGGAGATTGGTAAGTAGAGGGGAGACGTGATCAAATTTGCGTTTAGCAAAAATCAGCTTGGCTGCAGTATTCTGGATAAGTTGGAGTCTGCGAAGACTTTTTTTTGTTAGGCATAAATAAATGGCGTTACAGTAATCGAGTTTGGATAGGATGATGGATTGTACAAGGACGGTGAAAGTAGGATCCCTCTGCTTGCTTTCAAAATTAAACTTACACGCTCTCCAGCATTTCTCGATAAACTCATTATTCCTTACTCCTCACCAAGGACCCTCAGATCAGCAGACCAGAACTTATTGACCATCCCTCCAATCAAGGAACTTTATTACACTCGAAATACAAACTTTTCCGTTACAGACCCTACTCTCTGGAATGCCACGCCATCTCACCTCCGCCAAGAAAATTCGATCGATTCAAAACCAAACTCAAAACCTTCTTATTCCAAGGCGCATTCCAGAGAGCTTGACAATAACCCTCTTTTACTGTGACATACTCCAGAAAAGAACCGCTTCTACGAAGTGACACTCATTCCTTGATGTTTTATCCCCTACGATGAGATTATAAACTTTCCTTTCCCCCACTCCTTCAAGTCCAGGAGATTTTTATTTCCTGTGTGTCTGTGTTTTGTTTTTTATTTCCTGTGTGTCTCCTTGGCTATTGTTTGTCTGTCTGCTTGGCCGCTGTCTGTCTTTATCCTTGGCCGCTGTCTATCTGTCTGTTTGTTTGTTTTTTTTGCTGTCTGTCCCCTTGGCCACTGTCTCAGCATTTTTTTTATTTTGGTCTGTTTACTTGGCCACTGTCTGTGTCTGTAATTTTTTAGTGTTTGTCTCCGTGGCTTATGTTTTTCTGTATTTTTATATATATTTTTTTTTTCTTGGCCATTGTATGTCTGTATGTGTTTTTTTACTTTCTGTATCCTTGGCCGCTGTATGTCTGTCTATCTTATTAGTTGTTGTATGTCTGTATGGTTTTTTTAGAGTGTCTGTCTCCTTGGCCACTCTATGTGTGGGTTTTTTTTGTTATCAGTCTTTATCTTTGGCTGCTGTTTGACTGACTGTCTTTTTTTGCTGTCTGTCTCCTTAGCCAAAGCCTGTATTTATTAATTTCTTTTCTCTCCTTTTCCGCTGTATGTCTGTATATCTTTGTTTTGGTGTTTGTTTTATTGGCTGCTGTATGTTTGTTTTTTTTTGGGGGGGGGGAGTTTTCTTTATGTCTCTGTCATTGTCGACTTTTTATTTTTCCTTTCTATATGTCTCTTTAGAACCCTGTCCTTCTGTGTGTGCTTTTGACTACTACCACCTTCTGTCTATCTCATTGGCTGCTGTCTGTATTTCTTTATTTTGGTCTCTGTACTTGGTCACTGTATGTCTGTCTGTCTTTGTTTTGGTGTCTGTTTCCTATGCTGCTGGATGTCTGTATGTTGTTTTTTTCCTGTATGTCTCTTTTTTCTTGTCCATTTTTAATTTTTGTTTTCTTTCAATCTGTCTCTCTAGCCCCCTGTCCTTCTGTGTGTGTGGTTTTGACTGCCACCTTTTGTCTATCTCTTTGGCAGCTATCTGTATTTCTTTGTTTTGGTGTCTCTCCTTGGCCGCTGTATGTAAGGTTTTTTTTTTTGTGTGTGTGTGTCTCTTTCACCTTGTGCACTGTTTTTTGGTTTTGCTTTCAATCTGTCTCTCTAGCCCCCTGTCCTTCTGTATGTGTATTTAAATGCCATCTACCTGTGTTTGCTGTCTCTGTACCCTCTTGTCCTGTGTGTGTATTTGAATGCCATCTATCTGGTTTTGAGTGTGTGTGTGACATATTTATGTCAGTGTGTCAATGTGTCGGATTTTATTTTTTCAATTCTCTCCCTGGCCCCCTGTCCTTCGGTATGTGTGTTTGGAGATATCAGGGAGCTGTTGGGGGAATATTCCTCTTGTCTCACCTACCTTTTTTTTTTTTTTTTTTTAATAAGCACGGATGTTGCACAGAGTAACTTCAAAACGGCACAAAGTAAGTAGTTTGTAGTAAACTGACAGAGTAAATCGTATAAAGTGTTAAATGGGCTCAGAGTGAAAAGTGTGGGTTCAACCGCTACTCGACACTCATTTGAAAGCATAAGTTCGTGCTTCGAACGTGCATACGTTCAAAATTGTTATGCCGACCGTCGAATGTGTCTGCTATTATCCGGATGGTAGGTGTTCCACGAAACTTGCTTGCCTGCCCTGCTCGCAGATCTTTAAGCCCCTCCCCCCATGCACAGTCTTTATCCAAAAGAGCGGGTTATGTGAGGAGGAATTTCCCTTCAAGGCAGTGGCATAGCCATGGGGGAGGAAGGGGGGGGGGGCTCAAGGGCTGAAGTCCCCCTCCAAAACGATGTCACCAAATGTGGCTTGCAGAGTATGCACATAGCCTGCCCAGGCAATGAGACTGGCCACAGGATCCCCTGCCCATGCTTTCTCAGCAGCAGGAAGTCGGTTAACCCTATTATCAGCTGTGGTGACAGGTGAAAAGCGGACGCCGACAAAGGCGCGTCGGTATTCTGTAAAGTGTGTTTGGGGGGGGAGGTTTCCTCACCAGCAACCCCCGTCATAGCCCCTTAAAACAGTGTTTTTCTTCGGCGCGGGCTTCCGCCTTGCGCTCAGTTGTGTCGGCGCGCCTTTATCGCCGCGCGCTTTTGACTATGAACCTAGCTGTAGACTCTTAATTTTTCTCACAACAGCAGTTTAAGCCTGGACAGTGGGTTTGGAACAGGATGTGTGTGTGTGTGTGGGGGGGGGATTTAATAGAATCTGGTGCTCTTTTAGCCGTTGGACTAGGATGTTTGGCTCGGGGGTGTACAGCAGAGTGGGAGGGGGTGGGGAGTTGAGAAGGCACACAATCACTTTATGAACAATGGCTCATTGAGTTATTTTGTGGAGTTCTTTTCAAGTTCCAAGTGGCGGTGGAGGCTTATCTCTCGATCCCCGCCTGCATCGGTTGTTAAAAATAACCTTCACCTGTGAAGGGTAAGGGAGCCAGAGCCGGCAAGACCGCACATCACCTTGCGGTCTGCGAGAGAGGGAGCGTTTAGCCACGGACCATCGGATCACGGATCAGGGATCACGGAAGCACGCAGGTAAGTGCGCATGCGCGGCTACGTTTTTATTATATAGGATGAATAAAGATTACTAATCTATTGTGCCTGTGTTGTGTGTGCACAACACACGCACAACAGTTACTTGCAGTTCCACAGCTGCCAGTAATTAGCGAGTGGAAACAGGTGTCTGTTTTGTGCATCACTGGGGGGGTTTGGGAAGGGGGGCTCATGGGGGAGGGGGGTGGAAAGAAGGCAAGAGGCTCTACCTACCCTCACGGCCGCTGTCATCTTTCCGCCCTGCAGTAAGGATCCATGAGGTCCGCAGGAGTTAAAAAATTGAGGATCCATGCGGATCCAAGTCCACTTTCTTTTTAAGGCCCTGCGCTTTAAATTCTGTGGGGTCTGTGAGATCCTCTTCTTATCTTCTTCCTTTGCTGGCTGTGGGCCTCGTGGATCTTAAACGTATGCCCGGGTCCACAGAGATCCTCGTTTTAACTCCCTCGGACCTATGGATCCCGCTCACACCCAAGGTGAGCAGATTTGTACGGGTGTGCGGTTAAAATCCGTGAGGTCCGCGAGGTCCTCCTTTTACCCAGTCCCTGTCAGGTGTGCAAGAGGTGAGCGAAGTCATTGCTCACCATCGTTGCGCATCTTTGCCTAGCTACATTTGGACTTTTTAAATAGACTTTTATTTTTTAATCAATCAATATGCTTTAATGTTCACAAAATCTTTATTGAACTATTTTTTTTATTTATTACAAAACTTTTTATTCACGTTAAGGTTTTTACATTCCAGATTTTATCATTTCACATTAATGCATCTCAACAAGACAGGTTAATAACTCTTAATCAAATGCTCACTTCCACTGGGATGTCTAGGTACTGTTCTGACTTAATTGTAACTAACACTTTAAAATGCCTTTGTCTGGCTTGTTGTAATGAAGAATCACGGTTTTCCCACGTGCCTTCACATTTCTTCATTCTGCAGTCAAGGAACGCTGTTGATGTTTGCAGCTTCCAGGGTGTTCTGCCTATTTTGGAACCAGCCACAGAGAGACAGGAAGTTGACCTTTTCCAGACTCCGATTCTGCTCCCTCTGCAGGAAGATAAGAAGTTACAAGAGGTCACCATGTAATATTTCAAATATTTGTAAGTTCATAGTGCTTTTCTTGATTTGTTATATGTTCAGATTCATATGTATTGCACTGTTACTACTTGAAAATGAATAAAGATTTATTAAAAAAAAAAAAAAAAGAGGTCACCATGTGATATTTCAAATATTTGTAAGTTCATAGTGCTTTTCTTGATTTGTTATATGTTCAGATTCATATGTATTGCACTGTTACTACTTGAAAATGAATAAAGATTTATTAAAAAAAAAAAAAAAAAGAGGTCACCATGTAATATTTCAAATATTTGTAAGTTCATAGTGCTTT
Source organism: Geotrypetes seraphini (assembly GCF_902459505.1). Lineage (NCBI taxonomy): Eukaryota > Metazoa > Chordata > Amphibia > Gymnophiona > Dermophiidae > Geotrypetes > Geotrypetes seraphini. Next base: position 10,073,288 of record NC_047091.1, read on the forward strand.
TCTTGATTTGTTATATGTTCAGATTCATATGTATTGCACTGTTACTACTTGAAAATGAATAAAGATTTATAAAAATAATTAAAAAAAAAGAGGTCACCATGTACCCGGCAACGAGCCCAAACTATTCACGCTACCTCTTGTGTGTTTGAAGTTTAGTTGTCTTTGAGATCTAAAATTGTATACAGAAAACTCCTAGTAAACCAAAAAAAAAAAAATCCTTTATGTATCTACTGTAAATATCGACTATGGCATTAAAAGTGATGAGGAACCCAAAAACCTCTGGTGTTTGCCTTAGGCCAGACAAGGCAAATTCCATGGTTTCCTTGGCAACGGAGCATGAAAGGCCAAAGGCAGCCTTTGGATTAAATCAGATCCTGCAGCTCGCCTTACAGGACAACGTGCGCAGTTCACTCCGCTTGTACTATAGCTAACCTGCCTCGGGGCATCACACCTTTGGGTCCAGTCGATCTTCAGCACTGAATGCGCAATGCGAAGCCTTCTGCTCCCCTGGCCAGGTACACGCAAGGTGAAGAGGAGGGGAGAACCGAGGCAAACATGATTATGCGATTTCTATATGTCAATATTATTACTAATGTTTTAAGTGCCGAGAAGTTGCAATGAACAAGACAGAAATGCTTATAAATAGCCAAGAGATAATTACAATCACAATATAACCACATCCCCTGGAGCCTCCCTCCCCAAAAGATGATATAAAACTTGCTCTGAACCTATCTGGTTTTGAGTGTTTGTGTGACATATTTATGTCATATTTATGTTATATTTATGCTATATTTATGTTATTATTTATGTTATTATTTATGTTATATTTATGTTATTATTTATAACATAAATATAACATAACATAATAACATAAATGTTTATGTTATTATTTATGTTATATTTATGTTATATTTATGTCATATTTATGTTATATTTATGTTATGCGAATCGTTTTTTGTTCAAAAGCAGCAGTCGAAGAAGCAGACGCGTGTAGCCGAAGTGTGCGCACGGCTTAATTGATTCATTAACTAAATCGGCACTGATAATTGGCAATTGATACCTTGCAATTGATGCTAATTGGGATTAGTTATACGTTGTGCATTCAGCTCGGAAAGCACGAGTCTTTACAAAGCATGCATCGGTCACAGCGAATGAATATGAAAAGGCAGCAGAGCCGGGGGCGGATCGTGGGTGGATCAAGTGCGTTCCTAAAAGTTATGCGCATTGTTATAGAATATGAACGATCTGTGTACAACTTAGGACAGGCATTTAGGCCTAAAGTAGGTGCCAAGCTAATCTAGGCACCTAATGTAATCATCTAATTAGCTTGATTGGCGTGGATAACAAGATGAATTGGCTCAACAATTAGCTTAAATTAAAATTAATTGGGCTACCAAATATAGGCAGTCATCCTGAGCTCCTAACCTGCATGGAACTTCAAAAGGGGTGTGACCAGGGCAGGGGCACGGGTGGGACAGATTTTAGGTGCACAGTTCTAGAATACTTGAATTTGCTGACAGTAGTTGGATGCAACAGCCTTGGGCTGGCATAGGTGCTTGTATCTGAAGGGTTCATAGACAACGGCGCGAAAGACAAAAGCGCACGCCGACAATTGAGCGCAGCGTGCTCCGCCGCGCCGCTCTAAATTACAGTTTTTAGGGGCTCCGACGGGGGGTTTTGTTGGGGAACCTCCCCCCAGTTTACTTAATAGACATCGCGCCGGCGTTATGGGGGGTTTGGGGGGTTGTAACCCTCCACATTTTACTGTAAACGGAACTTTTTCCCCTAAAAACAGGGAAAAAGTGAAGTTTTCAGTAAAATGGGGGGTTCCAACCCCCAACACCCCCCACAACGCCCCCACAATGCGGCGTGATGTCTATTAAGTAAAGTGGGGGGTTCCCCCCCACATCCCCCCATCGGAGCGCTAAAAACAGTAATTTAGAGCGGCGCGGCAGCGCGCGCTGCGCTCAATTGTCTAGGCGCGCCTTTGTCCCGGCACGCTTTTGACCTGACACCATCTGAAGTTAGGCATGAAATCACCTCTACCTAGACTACTGCAACCTACTTCTTACTGGCCTTCCGCCAAACCATCTCTCTCCCCTTCAATCTGTTCAGAACTCTGCTGCACGCCTCATATTCTGTCAATGTCGCTATGCCCACATTACCCCTCTCCTCAAGTCACTTCATTGGCTCTCTACCCATTTCCGCAAGCAGTTCAAACTCTTCTGACTGACCTACAAGTGTGTTCACTCTGCAGCTCCTCAGTATCTTTCCTCTCTCTTCTGTCCTCATACCCCCTGCTACCCTGGTAACTCCACTTATTGGATAAGTATCTCTTATCTGTACCCTTCTCCTCTACAGCCAACTCCATATTCCATCTCTTCTACCTTGCTGCATCATATTGCTGGAACAAACTGCCTGATTCGATACATCAGGCTCCGTCTCTGGTAGTATTCAAATCCAGACTTAAAGCCCATTGCTTTGAAGATGCTTTAAGTTCCAAACTCCAACCCATCTGCTAAGCACCAATATCTGTCTTATCATTCCCTCTGTAATTCCCCCCACCTGAGCACAGTGCATTGATGCACCTTCTTGTCCAGTTTGTCTGTCTTGACTAGATTGTAAGCTCTTTGGAGCAGGGACTGACTCTTTTATGCTTTGATGTACAGTGTTGCATATGTCTAGTAGCACTACAGTTTCAAGTTTATTTATTCTTGATATGCCGCTTTTAAAAACAAAGCGGTTTACCATATTACAAATATAAAAAGTTTGTTAAAATGTACAAATGGGGAAAAACAGACAACATGAACATTACAGACAACAACCATGCTACATTAGGGAAGTGGGTAGGATACATTGCATGAAATTAAAAAGCAAAGGGGATGGAAAGAACAAATGAGAAAGCTGTCTGAACGCTCAGTGACATCACAATGCATCTGGGTCATACTCAGAACTCTCGATGACATCATAATGCAGCTGTATATGGTTCCCCCACCTGGTTTTTGTTACTAATAAACTAATAACAAAAACCAGGAAGTATGATCATGTGACCCATCTGCTTCGAAATGCCCACTGGTTGCCAATTAATCAAAGAATTTCCTATAAAATCCCATTGATAATGGTCAAAACTATGCATCCCAAATCACCCCAATTCATTGACAAATGCCTTATTTTATATCAAAATAATGTAAACCAAAGTCAGACCTCCACTATATATATGTTCAAATCACAATAGTTCCTCAGAATGCCACACAATAAAGTAGTGTGGTAGCCGTCCTCACTGGAACATTTTTTTGTGAATATTGAACTAATGTGCAACTTCTTGTTATGTCTTGTAATAAGTTATAAAAATTTATAAAGTGTCAGTGCATTATTTATAAAGCATAATGGTCTCTATAGTTCTATTTAGTGCATAGTAAATAACTTAGCTTTAAACCGGGTCTGCCTCATTCCCCACCGACGCGTTTCAAAATTTTCTTCAGGGTCGGGGACAGAGAGAGCTGAAAAGAATAAAATTACATCAGTAAACCGGTACAAAAGAGTATAAGTTAAAAAGTACTTATAAAAGATAAGGTATTTACCAGAACTATCCGGATTTTTAGCAAACGCTAAGTCTCTATGTTGATTGCTGGAGCAGTAGCAGTAAGATGGCCGTGGCCATTAAAGTGGAACTAATATAGTCACCCCCTCTAACATGTGACCCGTCCTAACAAATGAAAAAACAGACCATACAAAGTAAGGCAATGCTCAAAAACTTAAAGCCTCAACAAGTCAGTATAATGAATATGGAAATGAAAATGAATATACACAACGACCACTTCGCTCATCTGGACAAAATTTGCTTACTGTACCTTCTCTAAAAATTATTGGAACACGTAGATCAGACATGTTCACTGTGATGGGACCTCAATGGTGGAACGCCCTACCACAATACATTAGAATTGAAAAAGATATCTCTACATTAAAAAAATTATTAAAGACTTATTTATTTAATGACGCTTTTAATAATTGAAATTTTTTATACTTTTTGGATATGCTTTTAATAATGCTATGGATTTAATACCCCCTCCTTTTGTTTTTTCCTTTATTTTTCTACTGAAAAATTTAAAAATTGTAACTTTTAACCTTTTTTCCTCCCGACTCATGTATGTATAATATGTAACCACTATGTATATTGTTAGTTTCTTTTTATTGCTCTTTATTGATTTTGTACATCGCTTAGTAATTTTAATAGGTGATTAATCAAATACACTAATAAACTTGAAACTTGAATATAAAAATAAAACCTAGCTATATAGCAGCTGTCATCCAATCACTGGTGAGGTTCAATCCATGAGGGCTCATAGTATTCAAAATACTCAAAATATTTTGAATACTATGAGCCCTCATGAATATGTATGAGATGGATTTGCATGCACTGCCTCCTTGAGATGCAAATCTATCTCATGCATATTTATTGTGGCTATCCTGAAAACCTGACCTGGCTCCGGCTCTCGAGGACCGGAATTGCCTACCCCTGGCCTATGGACATGTTAGCGTATGGCGTGTGCTAATTTGATTAGCGCGCGGTAATCGGTTAACGCACCGAAGTAGAAGAGGGGTTAAGTTTCTTGGTTCTTAATATTAATGTATCCATCATTTTGAATGATTTTTTCTAGTTAATCTTTTGTTAACCGCATTGAAATTTAAGGTAATTGCGCTTTAGAAACAAATTCTTATGTTATGTTAAACCAAAGCAGCGAAAGAAAAGAAAAAAAAAAAACCTACCAGCATTAAGATGCATAAGAAATAATTTATTAGGCGAAAGATTAGGAAGCTTTAAAAACCAAGATACTATATTTTAAACTGATCATGGCCGTGTTTGGCATCACACCTGCCTCAAGGGTGAAATAATACATCCCCAAGCTGTCCTTATTAAATGATGAAACACAGAAGACTTTTCTGCTTAACAATCTCTCTCTGCAAAACCCATTTAGAGCATATCACTGTCGGAAAAGAAATGAACGCTGTAGCCGAGTGATTCAGCTGAAAAAGCAGCGCTGCGAGATAACATCGCAATGACGTCAACCAGAGCTCAGAAACCAAGATCATATACAGAGAGGTGGAATTTTGGCCGCTACACCCGTACACTCAGAATATGTAAATGTTATCATCGTAAACCAGTGTCTCTCAAACTTTTTGAGCTCCGGCACATTATAAATTGAAATGATAAAATTGCAAAACCCACAAAAAATTAAATTTGAGAGTTATTTATTTTAAGTTCTTTAAGCTATGAATGGGTAATTGTAACAGCGGTGAAACTAAAGCAGATAGAATAGAATTGCTGATCCATGTGATGGATGAGCTTGTTTTTGAGAGCAAATTAACTCAAAATGCGGATCGATATTCGACAAGCAAAAAACGCATTTCATCCTCCACCAGTCGTTCTCTTTTTCTCGATTTAATTTCTGTCGGAGCTGAGAAACCAAGTTCGCAAATATAAGAAGATCCAAACGGTAACAAAGCCTCGATTGCTTTGTTTGCTCAAGTTAGGATAACAACTGCATAAAAAATAAAATTACCGTACTTGCTGTTAGTTTTCAAGGACCAATCACGTCAAAGAATGATGCTTGTCTGGGCGATTGTATCCTTATGCACGCAGACGCTCATAACATTGACAAACTCTTGCGTACAGAACGTACGCGGCATCTATTCTAGTGTATACTTATGAAGGGAATTTTTAAAAATAAAGTTAAATTCTGGGATCTCTCGTGGCACACCCGGAATCTCTTCAGGGCACACCACTGTGCCGTGGCACACTAGCGCAGTGTGGTGAGATTCCAGGTGTGCCGTGAGATGCCGGCGAGGAGGAGAGGTGCTAGTTGACTGCTTACAGGACGTACCTCTCGGAGCAAGAGACACACCCTGTAGGCAGTCAGCCAACGCCGGTGCCTCTCCTCTCCACACCTCTCCAACTGCAGCACCCCTCCCCCCCCCCCGGCGTAGCAATTGCAGGCTCAGAGCCCCATCTGGAGGGCCTCAGCGCATGCATGGACATCAATGTGATGACATCACACATGCACGTGATGCCATCGTATCGACGTCCGTGCATTTCCGGATGCCCTCCAGCCGCGGCATTGAGTTTTGTGCAAAACATTTGTGGAACACTTATTTACTGATGTTATTTACGGTTCATAGACATAATCGCGGAAGACAAAGGCGCGCACCGAAGAAAATTACTGTTTTTAGGGGCTCCGACGGGGGTTTTTGTTGGGGAGCCCCCCATTTTACTTAATACAGATTGCGGCGGCGTTGTGGGGGGGTTTGGGGGGTTGTAACCCCCCCATTTTACTGGAAAAAGTGAAGTTTTCAGTAAAATGTGGGGGGTTACAACCCCCCAAGCCCCCCACAATGCCCCCACAACGCGGCGCGATCTGTATTAAGTAAAGTGGGGGGGTTCCCCCCATGCCCCCCGTCGGAGCCCCTAAAAACAGTAATTTTCTTTGGCACGCGCCTCCGTGCTGCGCTCAATTGTCTGCGCGCGCCTTTGTCCCAGCTCGCTTTTGACCTGACACCGTTATTTACTGATGTTAGCATGTATGTTATAGAATTTTCCTTCTTGTGAATTCAGCCTCTGACTATGCCAGTCAGCAGCATTTACCCAGACAAGAAACACCTACTCCTGCTGGAGCATTGGTCAACTAAGTGTCAATGCCAAAAAATGCAAGGTCATGTACCTTAGCGGCAAAAATCCATGCAAGACTTACACCCTAAATGGTGAGATCCTAGCAAGGACTGTAGCAGAACGTGACTTGGGGGTGATTATTAGCGAAGACATGAAGACTGGCAATCAAGTGGAGAAAGCTTCATCCAGGGCTAGACAAATCATGGGCTGTATCTGTAGAAGTTTCGTCAGCCGTAAGCCCGAGGTCATAATGCCGTTGTACAGGTCCATGGTGAGGCCTCATCTGGAATACTGTGTACAATTCTGGAGGCCGCATTATTAAAAAGATGTGCGGAGAGCTGAGTCGGTTCAGCAAATGGCCACCAGGATGGTCTCAGGACTCAAGGATCTCCCATATGAGGAACGACTGGGTAAGTTGCAGCTGTACTCACTCGAGGAACGCAGAGAGAGGGGAGACATGATCGAGACGTTCAAATATGTCACGGGCCGTATCGAGGTGGAAGAAGATCTCTTTTTTCCTTAAAGGACCCACGGCGACAAGAGGGCATCCGTTGAAAATCAGGGGTGGGAAATTTCATGGCGACACCAGAAAATATTTCTTCACCGAAAGGGTGGTTGATCGCTGGAATAATCTTCCACAACAGGTAATTGAGGCCAGCAGCGTGCCAGATTTTAAGAAAAGATGGGAGTGGCATGTGGGATCTCTTCATGGAGGTAGTTAGGGGGTGGGCCATTAGTGTGGGCAGACTAGATGGGCCATGGCTCTTTTCTGCCGTCATGTTCTATGTTTCTATGAGGGCCAGATTATGTTCATGGCGCCTACAATGTAAATGCCTAGATGTTTCAATCACGTTGCTAAGAGAATGCAGTGTTCTTCAACCAGCGGTCCGCTGCCGTCATGTTCTATGTTTCTATGTTTCTATGATACTGCCATTTGGATAAATGCTTTTGAATATTTACCTGGTTATTTCCTCAGATGAGAGCTCTATGGAGATAATTCTCTACAGGTCACCTAAAGTTAGGGATGAAGCAAACTGAGGCCATGATTTTATAACTACCCCCACATGAAGTCAACCATCTGGAGGGAAGCTCATTCCCTCCTGCTGGAAACCCCGAAGTCCCCCCCCCTAAATGTCTGCAGCAGGAGGAGTGCACAATTCCTCCTGCCACCATGCCCGAGACATCCCCGGCAGTAGGGATGCCCACTCCCTCCTGCCGCTGATCCCATCATCCCCGAAAGCCCCCCAATCACTCCCTGACTCCACCCTACACTTCCCAACTTCATCCTGACACTCCCCGACACTCCAAGATCCCCCTAACACTCCCTGAATGCCCTCTGACACCTCCAAGATCCTCCTGCCACCCCTGAACCTCCTGAATACACCTTTGTCTGATGGTTACTCCCTTCTGCCGGCAGGCCCAGAGCAAAATGGTGGGCCTTCTACTTCCTGGTGCATTCTGGGATGCACTGGGGAGATGCCTAAGGCCCCTCCCATAGGAGAGGCCATAGGCATCTGGGCCAACTGGAGTCCTAGGCCTCCTTCCCAGTGCATCCTGAGATGCACTGGGAGTGACCTAGGGCTCTGATTGGCTAGATTCCTAAGGCTCCTCCCATGGAATTTTGCTGGCCTATATTTCAGGCACCTATCGCAGCCCTAGGGAGATGTCCGGGGCCACCTAAGCTCTAGGCTAAACCACACCCATGCCTAGCCTTGGGTAAGCTTAAGCAGCCCCACATGCCTCCCTTGGCTCACAAAAACACCTACAATGTAGGCTGCCTGCCTCGGTGGTTTTTAAAAAAAATACGTGCATTCTGATTGGCTGGTCAGACAGCAGTAGGATGTCTACCACCGCATACAGTCGGGACATCGTTTATAGAATTTGCCCCTAAGTATATGGCCCTTGATGGAGACTGCCACAATTTTGTTGGTTGGGTTGAGAACTTGTAATGTAAAAATGAGCAACTCAGGGGCAGATTTTATGTCTAAAATAATTGAAAAATCTTTTCTGTGGGCTACCATGGATCGAACTATCCAGAAGTAAACAGCCAGAAGAATATCATAATATAATGCACTGATACTTTCAATCTATCAATGAAAAAAACCAAACCAAATTAAACAAAAAAATGCTTACCAGGCAAAGTATCCTTGCCACTTCCAAAGTCCACCTCATTGCTAACAAAAGTAATTCTAGTTGAGTGTAATGGAGCATGTCATCTGCCCTCGTACTTGGAGGAAAGAGATCCTAGTTGCCTTGACATAACAAAGACTCAGATTGGTACCATCCAATGGAAATAACATTTGCTAAAAAAAAAAAAAAGAAAGGCAAAAACCCGAAAGAAAAACCATGTATAGGCATTTTCCGAGCTTTTTTCGGCATTGGTCTATTGAAAACCTTTTCAACCTCATCAGCTTCTGACACACCTTCCCCTCTCCCCAGTTTCCAGATGATCGGAGTAGTTTAGCAGATGTAATCATACCCCCTAGACAGACAGGTGGACAGACTGAAACACTGCTGCTGTAGTTTTCAGTCTTGTGATGACAGGCATTAAAAACATGTGAATCTACTATCTGTAGAAGGACAATCCCATTTTGGCAGTCAGCTTTCCTGGCACATCATTATAGCGCTGACTATTAATTCCCTGCCAGTGATTTGAACATGTAGTTAATGTTGCTTTATCTCGGCTCTTCCCTACGATCCGAGAGATACTGGAAAGATGTAAGCCCTTGACAAACAGAGCCAAGACTGCAAAGCATTGTGGTGCATGGATTCTCTTAAAGATGTTTTTAGTTCTAAAGGATACTTGGGGGCCAGTTCTTATTCCAGGTCAAAAAAGATATCTCAGCTCGTAAGGATTCCAGTTCTCCCCAGGGCCAATATGGCCCCATTATCCAACCGTTCCATGTTCTATGATAAAATTAAGATTGGTCTTTATTGCGATCGTTCAAGGTGCTGTCTACATGGACAGTTTTCAGGAGCCATGTATGGGGTAAATTGAGAATTGTTGCCCTCTGCCTGGCTAAAAGAACCCTCATGGTTCCAAATGCTTTTATATGGCTCTGTAAAGTGTGAACTTAAACACCAGCCTTAACAACCTTTTCATATAAGTATTGTCACCCTGATTCTCAGAGACAATTCACTGGGCTCAAAATTTTCATTTGCCTAGTGATTACCATGTCAACTCGTCACTGGATCATTGTTAATTTCCTGCACTTTTCTTAAATCCCAACTTGTGATTATTTATAATAAATATAATTTTATCAGAATTAGCTCTGTGGTCATTTCAGGGATTGATATGCCGCCGACATGTTTCACTTCGTGTTTTTTCAAGGCTCAAATCCCTACGGTACAAGGATATAAATTACATCCCTGCATTCGCTTTAAAACTGACATCAAAGCATGAATATATATATAATCAATTTATATATACGATTATAGAAACTTGCAGCTTACCTATTACTAATACATCACCCTGGCCATCATGGGTAAGCTGGAAAGATCTAATCGGAGTAAGGTTACCATATGGCTCCAGATAAAATATAGGATGGATTGAGACATCTGGGTTTTACTTCCATTGCTCAGGGGACAAGTGTAGACATATAATACATATGAATGGGAGAGTGTGGCTACAACCTCAGCACCCTGAGATTGTGGGTTCAAATCCCGTACTGCTCCTTGTGACCCTGGGCGAGTCACTTAATCCCCCTTTGCTCAGGTACATTAGGTAGAGGGTGAGCCCACCAGGGCAGACAGGGAAATATGCTTAAATACCTTAATAAATTCATGTAAACCATTCTGAGCTCCCGTGGGAGAACGGTATAGAAAATTCAATAAATAAATAGTGTGATAAGTTCCAGCCTCTGATAGCCAGAGCTGGTATTGTGACATCATAATGCTTCATTCCACCAATGCCTAAGAGCCAACCTCATCAGTGATGTCACAATGGCTTGATTGGCCTATACTTGGCTCACTTTTACTGCATTTTGATTTCTAGAGTGGTGCAGTGGTTAAAGCTACGGCCTCAGCACCCTGAGATTGTGGGTTCAAATCCCATGCTGCTCCTTGTGATCCTGGGCAAGTCACTTAATCCCCCCATTGCCCAGGTATATTAGGTAATAATAATAACAATTTATATACTGCAGGACCGTGAAGTTCTATGCGGTTTACAATGATTAAAGATGTTACAGATTGAGTGGAATAAACTAAGTACAGACTTAGTGATTAACAGTTCTAGAGATCGTTGGTTGAGGACTAAGATGGTATAGGTTGGTTTCCTAAGTATTTCAGGAACAGATGCGTTTTTAGGCGTTTCCTGAATTCCCTAGAGGTAGTAGGCATGAGTAATTGTTCTAGATCTTTACCCTATAGTGCCGCTTGATGTGAGAAAAGATGTTGGTGATGACTTTTAAATTTACAACCTCTAGCCGGTGGAGAAACAAAGTTCGGGTGTTGAGCTTCGCCTATGTCTGTTGGTTGTGTAAGAGAAAAGGTCTGTTATATATTTAGGGGCTAAGCCATAAAGTACCTTGAAGCAAAAACAACCAAGCTTGAATTTCACACGTGCCTCCATCGGCAGCCAATGTAGACGTCGGTAGGAAGGTGTTACGTGATCGAACTTCTTCAGTCCACAAAGTAGTCTAACCGCTGCATTTTGTACCAGTTGCAATCGCCGCATATTCTTCTGGGGGAGTGCCAAGTAGGTGATGTTACAATAATCGAGTTGACTGTAGAGGTAGAGTATAGACTAGTGTACGATAAGACTGCCTAGACAGATAGGGGAAAATGCTTGAGTATCTGAATGTAGTGATATATAAATACTCCAAAAAATTTATATATACCGTATTTGCCGGCGTATAAGACGACTTTTTAGTACCTTATAATCCTCCCCAAAGTCGGGGGTCGTCTTATACGCCGGGTACAGTTTACATGCCCTTACTTGCGGGGCTGGATGTACTCAGTCGCGCGGCTCTTCTTCTCCCTACCTTCTCTGCTTGCAGCACAGAGCCGAACGGAAGTCTTCCCGACGTCAGCGCTGACGTCGGAGGGGAGGGAGGGCTTAAACAAAGCTTAAACAAAGCCCTCCCTCCCTCCGACGTCAGCGCTGACGTCGGGAAGACTTCCGTTCGGCTCTGTGCTGCAGGCAGGGCAGGTAAGGAGAAGGAGAGTAGCCTCGCGGTACCAAGAGAGAGGGGCGGCCGCCCCGCCCCGGTTGCAGCACAGCCGGCCAGGTTCCCTTACTTTTGTGGCACTTCCCCGACCGACCGATAACAGCCCGGGTCCGACAATCCTCCCTGCCCTGTAGCCGCGAATCTAAATACCTTCTTACAGCAGCTGTAAGAAGGTAATTTAGATTCGCGGTTAAGGGCAGGGAGGTTTGTCGGATCGGGGCTGTTGTCGGTCGGTCGGGGAAGTGCCACTAAAGTAAGGGAACCTGGCCGGCTGTGCTGCACCCGGGGCGGTAGAGAAGGTGTGCGGAAGAAGGGGTCGTCTTATACGGCGAGTATAACACAAAACTCTATTTTTTAACTAAAAGTTGGGGGGTCGTCTTATACGCCCAGTCGTCCTATACGCCGGCAAATACGGTATATATGTTTCTATATGCTATTGAAAATCCAGGGGGATTTAACCAAGCATGAGCCTTTCCTATCTACATAATTGTTTTAAAAATCAGGTCCATCACTGGTAATACCTATTTGATTTCCAAAGAAAGTACATCTCTAATACTTATCCAGAACAAACACACCCAGATGCGTTACATGAGGCTCCACAATCTGTTTCAGATGTCAAACTGCCAGAGTCATGAAAAATGTGAAAATCTCGCCACCCACTCAAAACATTCAGGAGAGATGTCAAATGAAGATGCCAAAGTCACATAAGAAAGACAGCATTCTGTTAAAGAGTCACAAAAGAAAATGGATTTCGCCAAAGCATCCTTTGGCCTTCCAGGAAGAAAGAACGAAGAAATTAAGCGAAGTCATTTGGAGGGAGATCTGATGACTCATCTCTGAAGTAAAATCAAAGAAATATTTCTAGGGTAGACTTGAAAAGGAAAAAAACCCCCACATTTTCTTAAATAGCGAAAGAGTAATATTGATAATAAGGTTTGGGAGTTAGTAGGAGGCCAAGGAAAATTGGTTTGGGTTTGGGCCAATCCATATAATAACACGATCTGCATGAACTGACATTTGAATTTCAATGTCTCTGAGCGGGAGGAGGTTTGCTAAGATTCAGTTTCATTAAACAAGCGTAATTTTAAATGATCTCTTTCTGCCGTGACATTAAAACAACGCCTTCCACCTTTTTCTGTAATAAGATGAAGGTGGTAGAGTCTGCATTCCACTTAGATGTACTGCAAGGTTTAAAAAAGCTCCCACTAGAAAACTGAATTCTCTGTTGGTCCTAATGTGAAAGTGGTCAGTACATGAGCTCTTCAGACTAGTCAATCTCATTGGAAGAAGAGACCTGTAGTGCAGCTAAAATGCAAAGGTTTATTTTATGCAACATCAACCTGTCAACTTCCTTTCTCCAGCCTTGTAGTCACAACTAGAGAATGACACGGGGGACACATTTTTCCCCGTCCCCATGGGGACTCATTTTCCCGTCCCGTCCCCGCAAGTTCTTTTCCTGCTCTTGCCTGATTCCTGCAAGCTCCATCTTCATCTGCACAAGCCTCAAACACTTTAAAATCATAAGCAGCAACATTCTAGAGCTCAGACTGTGATGTCATAATGCCTCATTCCACCAATGCCTAAGCTCCGTCCTCATCTGCACAGGCCTCAAACACTTTAAAATGCTAAGTAGCAACATTCTAGAGCTCAGATTGTGATGTCATAATGCCTGATTCCACCAATGCCTAAGCTCCGTCCTCATCTGCACAAGCCTCAAACACTTGAAAATCCTAAGTAGCAACATTCTAGAGCTCAGATTGTGATGTCATAATGCCTCATTCCACCAATGCCTAAGCTCCGTCCTCATCTGCACAAGACTCAAACACTTTAAAATCATAAGCAGCAACATTCTAGAGCTCAGATTGTGATGTCATAATGCCTCATTCCACCAATGCCTAAGCTCCGTCCTCATCTGCACAAGCCTCAAACACTTTAAAATCCTAAGTAGCAACATTCTAGAGCTCAGGAAAATAACTCGCGGGGACGGGAAAATGAGTTCCCATGGGGACGGGGAAAAATTTGTCCCTGTGTTATTCTCTAACAGGTCCTATTTCCAGGGCACTCTAGGATGTCATGCTGTGGTATTGCAACTGCCATGCCATTGGCTGGCACCTTGACTAGATGGTGGGGTCACATGATACTGTAGTGGAAGACACAAGCCTTAGGAGTCCTTTTACTAAGGCGTGCTAGTGCGTCTTAGCGCATGCTAAAAATTAGTGTACGCTAAATGCTAACGCATCCATTATATCCTTTGGACACGTTAGCATTTATTTTATTTATTATTCAATTGTATTCAATTTTCTATACCGTTCTCCCAGGGGAGCTCAGAACGGTTTACATGCATTTATTCAGGTACTCAAGCAGTTTTCCCTGTGTGTCCCGGCGGGCTCACAATCTATCTAACGTACCTGGGGCTATGGGGGGATTAAGTGACTTGCCCAGGGTCACAAGGAGCAGCATGGGCTTGAACCCACAACCCCAGGGTGCTGAGGCTGTAGCTTTAACCACTGCGTCATCTGGAAACCAACATGTAGTAAAAGTGAGCCAAGCGTAGGACAATGAAGCCATTGTGACATCACTGATGAGGTTGGCTCTTAAGCATTGGTGGAATGAGGCATTATGATGTCACAATACCAGCTCTGGTTATCAGAGGCTGAAACTCTTCATACTATTTATTCAGTTTTCTATACCATTCTCACAGGGGAGCTCAGAAGAGTTTACATGAATGTATTCAGGTACTCAAGCATTTTTCCCTGTGTGTCCCGGCGGGCTCACAATCTATCTAACGTACCTGGGGCAATGGGGGGATTAAGTGACTTCCCAAGGGTCACAAGGAGCAGTATGGGTTTGAGCCCACAACCCCAGGGTGCTGAGGCTGTAGCTTTAACCACTGCGCCACACTAATTTTTAGCACACGCTAAGACGCACTAGCGCGCCTTAGTAAAAGGACCCCTTAGATTAGTAATTCCCTTTCCATTTACCCTGAGAATCAATTTTCCTAGTGAACTATCAAACACAGAATAGACCTGGTTGGTGGTTTTTTGTTGTATTGAAGTCGGTCTGCGTTCAAGCTCATTTTCAGCGTTTTCCGTCTTTCGGTTCACTGGATCTCATTCAAAGGCACTGAGCTGTGCAATGTTTAGGTTATCAATGCTCACTGTTCTTTCTATTTATGTGAGGAATTAAAAAGTGGGAAGAGGTAATGTGTTTTGGGTTTTAAGATGAATGAACCAGTTTTCCTCAGGATCCATTTAGATCCACTGTGTAACCACTTCTGACTGTTTTAAAAATACATCCTAGTTTTAATGCATCTAATCTAATATATAATAAAACGCTAGGCCGCGCATGCGCATTTCCTATGTGTGCGCCGGTTTTCCGCGAGCTGTAGCGACACATAGGAAGTGCGCTTGCGCGCCTTACGGTCTGTCCTGCTCCCTGTTGAAAGACGCAGCGGTCGCCACCTCTCCGCTCTCTCTCTTCCTCCCCCCCCCCCCCGGGGGCACTAAGGACATGGGAAGGAGGCACTGGGGGCACTAAGCACATGGGAAGGAAGAACTGGGCTACTAAGGACATAGGAGGCACTGAGGGCACTAAGGACATAGGATGGGAAAGTATGGACATAGGAAGGGGGCCACTGAGAGACAGGCAGGCAAGGCACAACAGAGAAATACAGAGACAGAAAGAAAGATAGACAGGGAGCCAGGGAGAGACACAGACAGAAAGAATGACAGACAGACAGCATCCAAGGAGAAAGAGTCAAAGAAAAATAAAAACCCCAAAATAGATGTCTACTCTAGCACCCGTTAATGTAACGGGTTAAAATACTAGTATATTTTATAAAAGATAATTTTTGAACCGTATTAGAAACCCTTTAAAAAATATTTTTTCATTAATATCTTTGAGCTGCGTTCCCTCGCAGTTACTAATTGAAAGGGGTAAGAAATTAAAATTTTTTCACATATTTTTGGCCTCTTTTATCAAGCTGCACTAGAGGTTTTTAGCATGGGCTGGCGCAGTAAATGCCCTGACACTCAAAGAATTCCTATTAGCATCGGAGCACTTACCTTGTCAGCCCGCGCTAAAAATCTCAAGCGCAGCTTGATAAAAGGGGGGTGGGGTAATTTTAAACTTTGTTTTAGTATGCTAAAATGATTTAGGGAGAATTCATCAAAGGAAGTTACAGCGTTAGCCCATGCTAATTACATTAGCTTATGCTAATGATTAGCACAAGCTACATAGTAACATAGTAACACAGTAGATGACGGCAGATAAAGACCCGAATGGTCCATCCAGTCTGCCCAACCTATTCAATTTAAATTTTTTTTTTTAAATTTTTTTTTCTTCTTAGCTATTTCTGGGCAAGAATCCAAAGCTTTACCCGGTACTATGCTTGGGTTCCAACTGCCGAAATCTCTGTTAAGACTTATTCCAGCCCATCTACACCCTCCCAGCCATTGAAGCCCTCCCCAGCCCATCCTCCACCAAACGGCCATACACAGACACAGACCGTGCAAGTCTGCCCAGTAACTGGCCTAGTTCAATATTTAATATTATTTTCTGATTCTAAATCTTCTGTGTTCATCCCACGCTTCTTTGAACTCAGTCATAGTTTTACTCTCCACCACCTCTCTCGGGAGCGCATTCCAGGCATCCACCACCCTCTCCGTAAAGTAGAATTTCCTAACATTGCCCCTGAATCTACCACCCCTCAACCTCAAATTATGTCCTCTGGTTTTACCATTTTCCTTTCTCTGGAAAAGATTTTGTTCTACGTTAATACCCTTCAAGTATTTGAATGTCTGAATCATATCTCCCCTGTCTCTCCTTTCCTCTAGGGTATACATATTCAGGGCTTCCAGTCTAAAAACACATTTTGGACAGGTACCTGGAGGACAAAGGGATTGAGGGGTACAGATAGGAGTAAAGGTAGGTAATAGGGATAGGATTAGAGGATTAGAGGCAGTTACAAAATTAGTCAGGGACACTGTTCAGGCAATTAGGCCTGATGGGGCGCCGCGGGAGCGGACCGCTGGGCAGGATGGACCTCTGGTCTGCCCCAGCGGAGGCAACTTCTTATGTTCTTATGTTTTTTTATTTCAATTTTATAATCATCGCTACAACAAAAGTGAAAAAGAAAATGACATAATATCATAAAAGAAAAAGAAAAAAAAAAAAAATCCTAGATAATCCAAGAAAAATAAATTTGATTAAGTCAACATCTTGAAAGAGAGAAGAATCTGCCTAAACATAAATAAATAAAAGATCCAAAAATGTTAATACACTTGGCCTCTTTTACAAAGCCCGCGCGGCAACAGCCCCGAAGCCATTTAAGGGTTCCTTTTATCAAGCCGTGCTAGGCGGCAATTTTTGGGCTAGCGCGGGGGTTAGCGCAGGGTTAAAAGTCCCGCGTGCTAAACCCGCTAGCGCGCCTTGATAAAAGGGGCCCTAAATCTCTATAGGCTTCAGGGCCGTTTGCGCAGCTCAGCCGCTAGCGCAGCTTTGTAAAAGAGGCCGTGCGCTCATTATCCACAAATATATCCACCTTCCCTACTGCTTGTTAACATAATAAAGGACAGGGAAGAGATTTTTAAAGCTATAATGACATTTTTACATTTTAATCCATATTACTTGCCTTCCATATGTATCGCCTTGTTTGCTGGGGTTGGCCATCAATGAAGATCTGCTTGGTTTCACAGTTTTACCCCCCCCCCCCGTCTTCTACAAAGGCGCGCTAAGCATTTTAGCGCGGATTTAGAGTGCACTGGATCAATGCATGCGCTAACCGCTAACGCGTCCATAGGATAACATGCACGCGTTAGCGTTTAGCACGCGATAATATTTAGCACGCGGGGATTTAGCAAGAGGGGTTAGCGATCTCTCAGGACGAGGTAAATATCAGTTAGAGCAGTGATTCCCAACCCTGTCCTGGAGGAACACCAGGCCAATCGGGTTTTCAGGCTAGCCCTAATGAATATGCATGAGAGAGATTTGCATATGATGGAAGTGATAGGCATGCAAATTTGCTTCATGCATATTCATTAGGGATAGCCTGAAAACCCAATTGGCCTGGTGTTCCTCCAGGACAGGGTTGGGAACCACTGAGTTAGAGCACAGGAGACCTTCTCTGCTGTGCTTTTCAGCTCTGATGCACATGGCATGGACCATTTGGATGACCCCCCCCCTTTTCTCAAGTGGACCCGCCATCCACCAAAGCAGTTAATTAAGAGTCATCTCTTGTGCAAGGGAAGGTCAAGTGGCTGCTGGATTCTCTCCCTCGAACAGAGGAGATTGAGAGGGGACATGATTGAAACATTCAAGATAGACTTAGTAGATAGAGACAGGTTGTTCACCCTCTCCAAGGTAGGGAGAACGAGAGGGCACTCTCTAAAGTTAAAAGGGGATAGATTCCGTACAAACGTAAGGAAGTTCTTCTTCACCCAGAGAGTGGTAGAAAACTGGAACGCTCTTCCGGAGGCTGTTATAGGTGGAAACACCCTCCAGGGATTCAAGACAAAGTTAGACAAGTTCTTGCTGAACAAGAACGTATGCTGGTCTAGTCTCAGTTAGGGCGCAGTTAGGACTAGTCTCAGTTAGGGCGCTGGTCTTTGACCAGAGGGCCGCTGCATGAGCGGACTGCTGGGCACGATGGACCACTATTCTGACCCAGCAGCGACAATTCTTATGTTCTCTCTGTTGAGTCTGGTTTTGGTGTCTGGTTATAGCTGCATCCCTAATGGTTGTGAGTCGGGAGGGGGAGTGGGGGGGGTTGAAAAAAAATGGATCAGGGACCAGTTTTACCCCCTCTTTTACAAAGGCGCGCTAAGCGTTTTAGCGTGCGCTGATTTAGCACGTGCTAATCAACGTAGCACGCGCTAAATCAGTTAGCGCACGCAAAATCGGCTACCGCACCTTGGGGCTCCTTTTCCTAAGCCGCGTTAGGGCTTTAACGCGCGGAATAGTGCGCGCTAGACCTTAATGCCAGCATTGAGCTGGCGTTAGTTCTAGAAGCGCGGCGCGCGGTAATTTCCTGCGTGCACTAAAAACGCTAGCGCACCTTAGTGAAAGGACCCATTAGTGCTTGCTCTCTTCAAATTCTTCTTGGCTTTGCTCATGTAACCGGGCTTTAGCAGCCTCTATAGAGACATTCAAATATCTTACGGGCCGTATTAGGGTGGAGGAAGATATCTTCTTCCTTACGGGGGCCCACGGCAACCAGAGGGCATCCGCTCAAACTCAAGGGCGGGAGATTTCAAGTTTCAAGTTTCAAGTTTATTAATTGGCTTGTTGAATCGCTTAATCAAATTTCTAAGCGATGTACAGCAATATACATTCTTAAGGAAACAAAAACAAAACATACACTTAATTCATTATAATATAAACAGAAGGTATGAGGGGGTGAAATACATTTTTTATAGTAAAGAGAGGACATATAAGGAAAATACAAAAGGAAGTTGGTAGACAAGTAAAAGCAAAAAAAAAAAAAAAAAAAATCACTAAAATAACTCAATAAAATAAAATTTATAGTTACTTTGCAAACGCATCTTTAAACAAGAAGGTTTTTAACTCGCTTTTAAATTTGCCAAACACCTTCTCTTCCCGTAAAAACATGGGAAGCGCATTCCAAGTCTGAGGTGCTGTACATGAGAAGATAAATTGTCTTCTTGTACTAATAATTTTAATTTTAATTTTAATGGTGACATCAGGAAATACTTCTTCACCGAAAGAGTGGTTGATCGATGGAATGGTCTTCCACGTCAGGTAGTTGAGGCCAGGAACGCACTCGACTTCAAGGGACGATGGGATAAACGTGTAGGTTCGCTCCGGGGAAAAGAGGGTTCTTGTTGAGGAAGGGTTTTTGGAGTGGGTTCGCTCCGGGAAATTCTCAGAGGGAAGGTTCTTGTTGAGGGAGGGTTCTTCGAGTGGGCAGACTTGTTGGGCCAACGGCCATTTTCTGCCATCATACTCTATGTTTCTATAGTTTATAGTTTATTCAATTTTTGATTAAACGCCTTTTCGTTACTACAAAGCGTTGTACAAAATAAAAAGTATTTACATTTGACAAAAATGACAATTAAACATACTTTCTTATAGTAAAACTACAAGACAAACGAACCGTACAAACTGGGTAAATGTTGACCCTTAGGCCATATAAACATAAGGAAAAGAGGGAAGAAATACACTTGTAATAGAAAAGTGAGGAACATATAAGGGAAGAACACTTAGGAACTGGGGAGCAGTATAAAATTAATAGTTAAGAGAAAGAAGTTCAGTTAAAAGCATCATTAAAAAGAAAGCATTTTAAATTTTTTAGGTTTTTTTCCATTTTTATATACAAAGGGAGAGCGTTCCAAATTGTAGGGGCTGTAACAGAAAACGTAGAGGTGCGACGCGTGCCAATGATTTTTTTGCCAGTGGACCTGCAAGTAAAGACATATTTATTTCTTGGGATTTGTTAACTGCCTTTTTCATGAAGAGATTCACCCAAGGCAGTTTACAATACCCTGGATAGTAATCAGGTACTTTTTAAGTTTTTTTTCCCTACCTGGAGGGATTGAGTAACATGTCCACAGTCACTAAGAGCAGGCTGGGATTGAACTCGCAAGCTTGGGTTGCTGAGGCAGCCGGTCTAACCACTAGGCCACACCTCCCCTCCATTCTGGCCTTTCCTGATCCTGCCCAACTTGAAGCATGTTTAGAGGGAAACATCCATTAGATCAGGGGTAGGGAACTCCGGTCCTCGAGAGCCGTATTCCAGTCGGGTTTTCAGGATTTCCCCAATGAATATGCATGAGATCTATTTGCATGCACTGCTTTCAATACATATTCATTGGGGAAATCCTGAAAACCCGACTGGAATATGGCTCTCGAGGACCGGAGTTCCCTACCCCTGCATTAGATGGTTGGCAACCTAGGAGCCAACTTTTCAATATGATTGGGGGTGCTCAAAAGCCCTGTCCAAGCCCCACCCCCATTTTTTCCCATTCATTTTTCATCTATACACGCACAATATAATCTTATTAACAATACCTGGTACCCTCTCTGTACAATTCTCTAACTATTTTTCTTAGGACTGCGTCTTCCAGAAGCACAAGCCTCTCTCTTTTCATTAGAATTTCCTACCTCGTATCTTCTCTCAGGCATCTTCCAGCCCAGGGGCGCTAGCTCTAGTTTTTTTGCATTCCTGTTTTTCTGGTGTTATTTATGTCGAAAAGCAATATATCAAATCCTTGAATATACAAAACTAAATTCCGGGGAAGATGGTCGAATCAATGATCAGGGAAGGTATCAACGAGCATATAGAAAAAAATAATCTGATGAGATCGAGTCAGCATGGTTTCTGTAAAGGCCGATCATGCCAGACAAATCTACTGCATTTCTTTGAGGGGATAAGTAAGCAATTGGACCAAGGTGACCCAGTAGACATTATATATCTGGATTTCCAAAAAGCCTTTGACAAGGTGCCCCATGAACGCTTACTGAAGAAGCTGTGGAGTCACGGGGTGGAAGGAAACGTGTACAGATGGATCAAAAATTGGCTGGCGGACAGGAAACAGAGGGTAGGAGTAAAGGGGCACTACTCTGACTGGATAGGGGTCACAAGTGGTGTTCCGCAGGGGTCAGTGCTGGGACCGTTGCTGTTCAATATATTTATTAATGATCTAGAAACGGGGACAAAGTGCGAAGTTATCAAATTCGCGGATGACACAAAACTCTCCAGCAGGGCCGGAACTGTTGAAGAATGCAAAGAACTGCAGAGCGACCTGAACAAAATGAGTGAGTGGGCAAAAAAATGGCAGATGAGCTTCAATGTGGAGAAATGTAAGGTCTTGCACATAGGGAAGGGGAACTACATGTACAGCTATACGATGGGAGGGAGGGTACTCGGGGAAGGAAGTCAAGAAAAAGATCTGGGGGTATTGGTGGATAACACAATGAAGCAGGCGGCACAATGTGCAGCGGCCTCAAAAAAAGCGAACAGAATGCTGGGCATTATCAAAAAAGGTATCACTACCAGAACAAAAGAAGTTATCCTGCCACTGTATCGAGCAATGGTGCGCCCACATCTGGAATACTGCGTCCAATACTGGTCACCATACCTCAAGAAGGACATGGCAATACTCGAGAGGGTCCAGAGGAGGGCAACGAGGATGATAAAGGGTATGGAGAACCTTTCATATGCCGAACGGTTAGACAGGCTGGGGCTCTTTACCCTGGAGAAGCGGAGACTGAGAGGGGACATGATAGAAACTTATAAAATCATGAAAGGCATAGAGAAGGTGGAGAGGGACAGATTCTTTAGACTAGCAGGGACAACTAAAACAAGAGGTCATTCAGAAAAACTGAGAGGAGACAGATTCATAACGAATGCAAGGAAGTTCTTCTTCACTCAGAGGGTGGTGGACACCTGGAACGCGCTTCCCGGAGAGGTGATAGGACAGAATACAATTCTGGGGTTCAAAAAGGGACTGGATGACTTCCTGGAAGCGAAAGGGATAACAGGGTACAAATAGAGATTTACCTTACAGGACATTGAGTGAACAGGGTATGGGTATTTTAAGTTAGGTAGGGAACACTTTCAGGTCATGGACCTGGGGGGCCGCCGCGGGAGCGGACTGCCGGGCACGATGGACCCCTGGTCTGACCCGGCAGAGGCAACGCTTATGTTCTTATGTTCTTATGTTACAGTTCTGGGCATTTCTGTTCTAGGCTAGGACTCCAACTTGAGAAGTCAAAACAGGAGCTATTCTATAGTCCTGAATCTAAGACATGGTGGCTCATTTCAGTCTTATGGTTTTTTTGGTATAAGAGTCCATCACTGTTCTGATATTTCTATGCCCAGAAAATTTCAGTAAATAGAGCCACTTTTCTGAGTTGATTTCTATCTGGCTCTTTTCCTGTTTCCTGCTTGGATATGATAAATAATCTTATTCTGACAAACTGTGCATAGTCACTTATGTTACCACAGACATTTGTCAAAGATCATTTGGGGGTCAAATTACTACGATTCTGGAAGTTCCAATATCACTATCCTATGATATAATATTATTTGGAACGATATTACTATCCAAGGAACCAATTAATGCGAATCAGAATAGATTGCTCCTTATCATGACAGGAGTAGCCATGCAGTTGATAATGAAAAACCGGAAAAGTTGGGATAACCTGAATTACAGTTTTTGGTGGAAATCCTTATGCCAGATTTATAAGTTTGAAAACATTAATTCTCTTCAGAGGGGACATCATAGCAAATTTAAGGAAATTTGGGGCCCGTTAACAAAGTATTGTAAGTTATGAAATGTAATTGTTATTTTCCCTTTGATTGATGAAAGATTGCTATGCACTAGAGAATGACATGGTGACAAAATTCATCACCGTTCCCGTCCCTGCGGATAACCGCGGGAAACCATCTTCATGTCATTCTTTAAGGAAAGAGGGAAGAATCAGAGTACGAATGGCCACAACCACTGACCCGCAAGCTTTGCTTTGAAGAATGCTGGTGTCGAAGGACCGAGGTTGAAACAGACACTAGAGAATGACATGGGATTATTTCCCGCGGTTATCCGCGGAGACGGGAACGGTGATGAATTTTGTCACCGTGTCATTCTCTACTATGCACATCCAGGAGGGGAAAGGGGGAGGAGTAGGATGGTGGGAGGGTTTTAATTGCTGTATATTACTTCATGGAATAGAGTGCAGTATGCTATATTACTGAGTTTTTCAAATGTTGCACTATGTATTTGATTTAAAAATGAATAAAGAATTAATTTTTTTTTTTTAAAAGTGGATTAAATCAAATGTAAATGAAGATACCTAAACATGAATGATCTGTTCCCTATAGAACCAAATCTTTTCCGGAGAAGAGAAAAGGGTAAAACTAGAGGGCATAATTTGAGATTGCAGGAAAGAAGACTGGAAAATACAAACTTTATTATCTCAATGTGAGAGGCAGAATGGAATCGATCTGACGGTTGCTGGCAGCAGCTGGCGTTAAGTTTGAAGGAGAATTTGTCACTACCAGAGAGTAATCTAAAAAAGTACTCTAATTTTTCAAGTGCCCATGACGCATTGAAGCCATCCTAAAATACATTGCTGAAAAATACAACCTGTTTGGGAAGACTTTAAGTAGAAAGCCTTAATTGGCATATATGTAGAAGGATCAGCGGAGCTAATGTTGCTTTTCATGGCCTACCCTTTTCTGAAACCACCGCAGCAGGAAAAACAGCTTGACCTGATCATTCGGAGAGACACTGATAGATATTTCCCAGCCTTCAAAAGGTTTTGAAAGATCACGGTCAGGATTTCCTGGTTGGAAACCAGCAGGAGCCATTTTAATGGTGGTGGAGAAAAAGGCCGATGTTCTGTTGGGTTTCCCCTTGCTACAGGATTACAAAGTCCGATAATTAAGGCATTTCTGCATCCTGGTAGCCAGAGGAAACCGATACCTGATGAGAAATATGTAAAAGCCACAATGACGGTTTTCCAGATGTAGTTAATGTTCAGTAAAGTCCTCAAAATACAAGAAGCGCACTTAGCTAATCTATAGACGTTTTTACATTTCTAACCATGAGCTTTAAAAGCAAATGCAAAATATAAGGAATATAAATGACAGAGTGGGATATTTCAGCACAGCCGTTTCGTCGTGGCAAATTGATAACTTTGTAATTATCCTAGGAATAAGCAGTGGATTTTCCCAAGTCCATTTTAATAATGGCTTATGGACTTTTCTTTTAGGATATTGTCCAAACCTTTTTTTTAGACCCTGTTAAGCTAACTGCTTTCATCACATTCTCTGGCAACGAATTCCAGAGTTTAATTACACATTGAGTGAAGAAATATTTTCTCCAGGTTGTTTTAATTCTACTACTTAGTACCTTCATTGCATGCCCTCTAGTCCTAAGAGTAAACAAGCAATTCATAATTTCCTGTTCCATTGCACTCAGCATTTTTATCAACAAATTTTTGTTGAGAAGATTTTCATGAATTCCATATATCCAAAGTCCATATATAGAAAAAACCTAACTTACAGAATAACAATAAATCTCATACAAAAAGTTCCCCCAACTAACCCATTCCCCCTTTCCTCCCTCCCCATATCTTCCCAGAATATAACCAAGCACTGAGCAACTGTAACATCTCTTCAACTCAATGATGCAAAATCAAGTCCAGTTGAGCCTATAGGTCCTGTTTCCTGATCTGTCTCTTCTCCAGTCTGAAGAGCCCTAGCTGCTTTCACCTATCTTCATTCACCGTTCTGTGTGAAAGTCTTGTCTATAATGGATCTGGGAGACTGGATTGAAGAATACTCTCATGCATATGCATTATGGATATCCTGAAAAACTGACTGGTTTGCAACCCCCCCCCCCCCTCCGCATTGCACTCTGATATCTCTGCTGTACATCTTTAATGATAGTACACGTCTCCCTCCGTATCCGCGGTTTCCGTATCTGCGGATTTGCGATTTTTCGGAAGCTGACTCCGCCTCCCCCCCCAAATTACATCATCATTAAAGTTCTTTTTCCTTTTACTGTACCGATAAAAAAGTGTATCGCTTATCATTCACTCTGAAAATCGCTACCATGCTTTCTCCCACAAATTCACTGCTTCCATGCTTCCCAGTGTGCTCTGAGAAAAACGCTGCTTCCCAGCATGCCCGCCCAGAAATCGCTGCTTGCCTACCCAGAAATCACTGTAGAAAAGTTATTCGCGGTTCCAATAATAAAAACAGAAGGCTTTTTCTAAAAACCGCGAACATTAAAAAAGTTATTTACGGTTTTTCCGTATTCGCGCCTATGGCCCGCCCACATCCCCCACAAATACGGAGAGGGAAATGTGTAGTAGGATGA
Organism: Geotrypetes seraphini; assembly: GCF_902459505.1. Taxonomy (NCBI): domain Eukaryota; kingdom Metazoa; phylum Chordata; class Amphibia; order Gymnophiona; family Dermophiidae; genus Geotrypetes; species Geotrypetes seraphini. The sequence continues at coordinate 10,098,964 of NC_047091.1, forward strand.
AAAAGTAATTTTTTTTTGGCCTTTGTAACCGCTAATGTTTCACAGTTTTGCTTATTCTCCCTCCCTCTTTCTCTGTGCCCCACCAGGAGGGCAATTCGGCAACTGAAAAGGCTGAACTCGACTGACCTCTTGTCTCCCAGTCATTCACGTCAACTCCGTGACCGTGTCTGTAGGATTTTAATCCGACTGCTCCGATGAAAGGAATGAAAAGGAAAAGGATAGAGGCGTTTTACGCTGACATCGGCAGTTGCTAAATTAGACTGTTGAGGCCCTGGCTTAAGCAACTACATTTTCTTGGCTCATTTCTTCAAGTGAATGCATCCTAAGTCCCCAGATGAGCTATCAATCTGAAGCACTGCGTCAACATGACCATCAGAGGAATCTAACACCCTCTCTGAAAATCTGATTAGGCTGTTACAGGGACGCTGGAGGCCCACGAGGCAGCCTAACAGCTTCTTGGCTTCTCAACAAGGGCATTCGCATTGGTAGCAATAAAAATCCGACTTCCCTTGGCACCTGTCATTTAAATAGGATGTTATAAGGATGTAAAGAACTGCCATACTGAGTAAGGTCAAAGGTCCATCTAGCCCAGTTTCCTGTTTCTTACAGTGGCGAAGCTAGATCATGAGTACATGGCAGAGTTCCAAAAAGTAGCAAAATTCCGTGTTACCAGGCCGCAGGGATAAGCGATGACTTTCCCCAGTTCTACCGTAACAACGGTTTATGGACTTTATTGAAACGTTTTTAAAGAAAGCTACGCTAACTGCTTTTTTTCTGGTGACAAGTTCCAGATCTTAATTATTCACTGAGTGAAAAAAATAATTTTCTCCTGTATTTTTTTTTTTTTTAATGTATTAAGTATCCTGTTCAACCCCTTTCTCTTCCTAACCTTTTAACTTTCTTCATCTGTCGGCTTTGCCCTGGAAATTTTAAACCGCCATGGTACTGCTTGGTGAATGATAGTATGACAAATTGACATCAATCGATCACTTCTTCTAACCCTCCACTTAATCCTCCATTGTCGCAGGTACAAAAAAACCCACTCAAGATCGTGAGCCCTCTAGGGACAGAGAAAGCACCTACATACACTGTGTACAGCACTGCATGCATACATCTGATAGTGTTATAGAAATGATTAGTTGTAGCAGTAAAGAGTGAACAAACTATTTGGTTAGCCTGTTCCACTCCATTCAGGATTTTATACACTTGTATCAAATGAGACCGTTTTTATTGGACTAGCGAAATACATGTTTTAACTAGCTTTCAAAGGCAATGCCTTTTTCTTTCGTTTAGAAATGAGCAAAAGATGACAAGTATCAGAATATAGAAGTAAAATATTTCTTTTTTTTGTTGTTTTATTTCTATTCTAAAATAAGCTACAAATAGGTGTGATTTTGTCCTCTCAACTGAGGCGACCTGTTACACAATTACGCTCTATCATCCGAAATGAAAGATGTTATGCCGGAAATTCAATGCCTGGTCACGTTTGTGCTTTGACACTGAATTTCTAGGTTTGCAGAGCCAGTTAACATATGGACAATCAAGTGTGATATTCAGCACTTTACTGGCTATGGGTTTCCGCATGAAGATAGGACTGTCTTCTATGTGATCCCTTCTATGCAGTTAACCTACGAGCTTCCTAAATTCTGAGCGTTATTTTGCCACTGTAGCTGAAAAGAGTGTTATCTTATTTCGTTAAGTGCCAATTGGCAGAAACAAAATTCTATGTGTTGACATTGTTTCAGATCATTGATTGAACCATATCCACGTCATTCTCTTCTTGGTTGGGCTGAGAACTTTTCAGCACCCCCTCGTAGAGTGAAGACTTTCAGTCTCTGGCAACCAGAGCTGAGATTGTGATGTCATAATGCCTCATTCCACCAATAAGAGCCAACCTCATCAGTGATGTCACAATGGTTTGATTGTCCTGTACTTGCCTCACTTTTATTACATACGAGGAGATGCCGAAATGTTCTCAGCCCAACCAACCAACTTCCTAAATTCTGAGCATTATTTCTCCACTGTAGCTGAAAAGAGTGTTATCTTATTTCGTTAAGTGCCAATTTGCAGAAACGAAATTCTCTGTTTTTGACACTGTTTCAGATCATTGATTGAGCCATATCCACATCATTCTCTTCTTGGTTTCTGCTGAGAACTTTTCAGCACCCCCTCGTAGCTCCTTAAGTTCATGATTCAACACTTAAGCTAAGTGTTGACTCCGCTCCCAGAATGCCCCTAAAATAGATGGTTTTGAGATTGGCATTAACTGGTTATTTTCAGTGGCAATAATTGCGAGCCCCGTGAGAACTCACGGCAGCCATTCAGCTAGCGGCTCTGGACAGGGCAGGAGCGCAGGAAGCTCGCTCATGCTCCAGTATACCGCTGGAACACCAGGGATTCAAAAGGTACATGTAGGAGGTGGGAGGGAGGTAAAAGTTGTCAGAGTCGGCTGGGACAGGAGGCGGGAGGGATTCCTCCTGTCCCAGCCCACAGCTGGACCACCAGGTCATAAGGCAGGCCCAGTGGGAGGGTACAGGGGAGGGAGGGAGGGGGGGGACAGGGTGCAGGGTAGGGAGGGAGGGGGACAGGGTGCAGAGCCTGGTAGGGAGGGAGGGAGGATGGCTGGGTGCAGAGCCTGGCAGGGCTGGACACTTGAATATTAACCCCCGGTTTTTATTTGAGTCAACCTTTTTTCCTCCTTTTTTTTGGGGGGGGAGGATGTTACCTCAGTTTATATTCGGGTCAGCATATATTCATAGAAACATATAAACATAGAAAAATGACGGCAGAAAAGGGCCACGGCCCATCCAGTCTGCCCACACCAAAGACCCACCCCCTATCTACCTCCATGAAGAGATCCAACATGCCAATCCCATCTTTTCTTAAAATCTGGCACGCTGCTGGCCTCAATTACCTGTTGTGGAAGATTATTCCAACGGTCAACCACCCTTTCGGTGAAGAAATATTTTCTGGTATCGCCATGAAATTTCCCACCCTTGATTTTCCACGAATGCCCCCTTGTCGCCGAGGGTCCTTTAAGAAAAAAGAGATCTTCTTCCCCCTCGATACGGCCCGTGACATATTTGAACGTCTCGATCATGTCTCCCCTCTCTCTGCGTTCTTTAAGTGAGTATAGCTGCAACTTATCCAGCCGTTCCTCATACGGGAGATCCTTGAGTCCTGAAACCATTCTGGTGGCCATTCGCTGAACCGACTCAACTCTCCGCACATCCTTTTGATAATGCGGCCTCCAGAACTGCACACAATATTCCAGATGGGGTCTCACCATGGATCTGTACAATGGCATAATAACCTGGGGCTTACGGCTGACGAAGCTTCTGCGGTCCTCGAGTATATACGGTACATAGGATCTCTTTGGGAAAGGAAAGGTTAGGCGGCATGACTGAGCAGATTTGGTAGGCCACATGGTATTTATCTGCTTTCATTTTCTATGTAAAATTTAAAGAACTTTGCCTTGGTGATGGAAAAACCTCACAGTGCAAATTTAAAGAGCTGCATTTAAAACATCTCCTTACCCATAACTAGATGGTTCTGCCAATATACTGTATGCCTTTTCTGCTTCACAGTGCCCCCTGTTGTCAAAGTCTTGAAAACCGTGCACACAGCTCTGCCAATGCTTCTAAGTCTTGCCACGAGGCACAGGGTGAAAGGAATCCGCTTGACATTGTGGTCCTGCTTCCTAAGACTGAACAATTACGAGGTTTTCTAATTAATTTACAGGGAGCCCTAGCAACCTTGCAAAAGAATACTGTCAAGTGCATTCCAATTTAAAAAGAAACCCGCTTTTTCAATCCAGATCTCGTTATGCCACGGTTGTAAAATAAGACCTTCAATTAGCTGTTTAAGCACAATTTCCCAAATCAACTTTTTTGTGCCGAACTAGACGGAAATTCAACAAAGGGCAACTCGGGTCAGGGCAGGAGAACAAAAGAGCCATTTTCAGAACATGCTAGGAGCTCCCCCAAAGTCTGCATTGACATTCAAATTATCCATGCCGTTTATTATGCTGTCTGGGGCCTCCACTGACAGGGTTTGAGTCTGGCTTGTTTGTCTTTCGTTCATACACAGCCAGGATCTGGACTGCTACGGTGGCACACTCCATGCATTATAGCGGCCGTTGGCAGCATGTCAACCAGCTAGGGAGAGGGTGGGAGTGAACGGGGGTCAAAACGAAAGAAAAGGAAGTGAGAAAAGTCAATTCTGTTCAGCAAGGAAGCCAGTTCCATCACTGGAGGCCTGAGGCAAATGCAGCTCGCTCTGTATCTCCTCTTTCCCTTCACATGATTTCACTGAAGTCTCAAGAGATTAATATATAATTTCCATGTAATAGAAACACATCATTGGCATGTCTGGGAAAATATTACTTAGAAATAATAGAAACATGATGGCAGATAAAGGCCAAATGGGCCCATCCAGTCTCCCTTCTGCAGCATCCATTGTCTCCTCCTCTCTCTATTGGCTAAGGCTCTTAACATTTGCATCTCCTCTTCCTATAGGCTAAGGCTCTGTGCACCTGCATTGTGAGGTCATAGAGCTGCCCATCCGCAGTAGCCAATAGCTCTTTCTCTCTCCGAGAGATCCCATGTGCCTATCCCAGGCCCTCTTGAATTCAGACACAGTCTCTGTCTCCACCATCTCTTCCGGGAGACTATTCCACGCATCTACCACTCTTTCTGTAAAAAAGTATTTCCTCAGATTACTCCAGAGCCTATCACCTCTTAACTTCATCCTATGCCCTCTCATTGCAGAGTTTCCTTTCAAATTAAAGAGACTCGACTCATGCGCATTTACATTACGTAGGTATTTAAACGTCTTTATCATATCTCCCCTCTCCCGCCTTTCCTCCAAAGTATACAGATTGAGATCTTTAAGTCTGTTCCCATACGCCTTATGATGGAGACCACATACCATTTTAGTAGCCTTCCTCTGGACCGACTCCTGAGGCTTTGACACGCAGCTCCTGATTGGATAAGGCCCGACTTCGTGCAGGACGAGGCAGTCGGAGCGAACCGCGAGTGATTTCCTGCACACGTGGCGCTCCGGTTGCTCTCCTGCTGCCCAATCCCACTGCCCTCTTCAGGCTCCCCCATGAAAAATCGTATTTGCGGTTTTTCATGATTTGCCGCGAATCTCGGGGGAGCACGGTAATGTATCATTTTACTCCTAGTATTTAAAACCCTTTGCACTAATGAACCCCAATTTATTAATAAATTACTAATTTCTTATTGTAACTAACCAAAAGCTCATGGTAGTTCCCTCCTGGAAAATTATCGGAACTCGACAGCATGACATATTCTCAGTGATGGCTCCGCAACTTTGGAACACTTTACCTCAGCATGTGAGAGAGGAAAATAATTTGAGTTGTTTTAAAAGTAAACTAAAGAGTTTCCTTTTTAAAGATGCTTTTAATCTTTAAATCATGTTCAAATTTTACATTAGTTTTTTTTTTAGGTTTCCACTTTTCCCTCTCTTAATGTTCTTTCCATTTATGGTTCTCTTCTGCATTTTAAAATATTGAATTGTAGTTCTGCCCCTTTTTACCTTGTGTATTGATTGGTCTGTAAGTCTGTTGATCTAACCCATTATTTTAAATTTTAAACGATATGTTTGAATACATGCTTTTTTAAAAATAATTTTTATCTTATCAATGTAGTATCTCGCTTAGTAAAACTAAATAAGCGATTTACCAAACTAAAATAAAACTTGAAACCTGAAAACTTGAACTTGACGTGTTCCAAACCAAGGCTAATTTTGTCTGTTTACCATAAAGTATCTCAAATATGGATTACACAAGGTTGTAAAGTGTTTCAAGATACAGTTGTACGAAAGACGGAAGGTTCGGTGTGTGGATGGAAGCTGTCAATTGCAGAAACACTTCAATCAATCAGCTTCAAAAATGCAGATGTAGCAAAATGCACAGTAAAAACCACAAATAAACCAACCCACACACAATGCTGTTACCCTTTGAAAGGGAAAACACTCCAAAATGAACTAATTCTGTAGATGTTAGGGGGTCATGGCACGTCAAGGGAACAGTTGGGCTGCTTCTAACAATGTCTCTCCCTCCCCCTCAAAAGCCCATCTCAGAGACTCCGTAGAAGTGAGAGCAGCTGAATGCATAAGCAGCAACAGAAAGGCCCAGAATTATTTCTAAATCCATGGGGGTGGGGGTGGGGTTTCCACTCAGAATTTCTTTTCCTTCCTCCCCTCTGCTGAGAGGCCTGAGTACCAAAAGCATTAAGGACTAGAGGGAAGATTCTCAAAAGCTTGCTGTGCAAGTTAAAACCGATTGTAGCCAGCCTTACTTGCAAGATACCTCGGCCACCGATGCACATAAGGGCTCTCGGGGGTGGGGACTTTCACCAATTGTAGTAGCAGTCACCAAGATAGGGTCACCGGATGTCTGGATTTACTCAGATATGTCCTCTTTTTAGAGGACATGTCCGGACGGCTTTTCAAAACCCGGCACTTTCAAAACCTGGCACTGCCAGCTCAGGACCGCGTCGGGAGGGCATGCGCGGATGTCATTGCATCACACCTGTGCATGCGCTGATGCCCTCCCGACGTGGCACTGAGCCCGAAAACAGGTTGGGGGGGGCGGAGCTGGGGGGTGAGGCCGAGGCAGAACGGGACATGACTTGGGTTGGGATGGGTGGAACTGGGCTGGCCTGGGGGCAGGGCCACAGGTCCGGATTTTACAATAGTAAAATCCGGTAACCCTACACCAAGAACCCTATGCACATGCATTACAAGGAGGTCATTAGTATTAAAATGAGCAGTCCTTGTAATGGCACAACAGAGCACACCACCTCTTTCCGTGCAAACCTTTCTGGCACGTCTAGAGCTGTCAGTTGCTGTTTGCACTTGTATGGGTGTTTGTGTTCCGCGTCTAACAGCTGCATCCTGGCCATAGGCATGGGCACTCATACACGTATAATGAGCGCAACAGCTGCGTCCAAATTGCATTGAAACTAAAAAATAAACCAAAGATAAACTTGCTCGAGAGCTCCGGTGATCGCTGGGTCTGAGCACAAGAGCTGGCCTACCACTCGACTCTTGTGCACAGGCCCAGGCACGGCTCCTCCCCCTTTCACCAGGGTACTCAGCACAAATAGCATGCTTACAATTTATATGAGCACAGCCCGGCAAAAGAAAATGACTCCCTAGATTCAGTAAATGGCACCCAAATTTGGAAACTAATAAAAGATCCGTGTGGAGTGCTAGTCTATAAACCAGGGGTAGGGAACTCCGGTCCTCGAGAGCCATATTCCAGTCGGGTTTTCAGGATTTCCCCAATGAATATGCATGAGATCTATTTGCATGCATTGCTTTCAATGCATATTCATTGGGGAAATCCTGAAAACCTGACTGGAATACGGCTCTCGAGGACTGGAGTTCCCTACCCCTGCTATAAACGGTACTCTGAGTTGCAGTTTATAGAAAAGTGGTTAGGGCCAATTTCCGTACCACATTTTGAGCACAGGGATATACTATACCAAAGGAAACCTGGTATAGGGTTACTAGACGTCCAAATTTACCTGGACATGTCCGGACAGCACTTGGTCCGGGTTTTGAAAAGCTTCCAGCTCGGGACCGCGTCAGGTGCGCATCTGCGCATGCGTGGATGCAATGCGGCGATGTCACGTGCGTGCATACATGCGTGTGATGTCAGCGTGTCACACCTGTGCCTTTCATATAAGCCCTCCCGCCATGACTCTGAGCACGGGGCTGGGGGGGCGAGGCTGGGGCGGAACAGGATGGGACTGGGCGGGCCTGGGGGGCGGGCCTGGGGGACGGGGCGGGCCTGGGACTGGATTTTACAATTGTAAAATCGGGTAACCCTAAGCTGGTGAAATTCCTGGTGCTTAAGTCAGGCAAGTTTCCAAGTTTATTAATTTCTTGCTATACCATCTGTCTCAGGGGTAGGGAACTCCGGTCCTCGAGAGCCGTATTCCAGTCGGGTTTTCGGGATTTCCCCAATGAATGTGCATGAGATCTATTTGCATGCACTGCTTTCATTGTATGCTAATAGATCTCATGCATATTCATTGGGGAAATCTTGAAAACCCGACTGGAATTCCGGCTCTTGAGGACCAGAGTTCCCTACCCCTGATCTATCTGAAGAATCTAGACCAAGGCTGCCCAAGTCCAGTCCTCGAGGTCTACTGGCAGGCCAAGTTTTCAGGATATCCACAATGAACATGCATGAGAGAGATTTGCATACCAAGAAGGCAGTGCAGGCAAATCTCTCTCATGCATATTCATTGTGGATATCCTGAAAACCTGGCCTGCCAGTAGATCTCGAGGACTGGACTTGGGCAGCCCTGATCTAGACGGTTTACAAAATATTCTTTTTTTTGTTGCTGACCATTTGCGGACTTTTCTAGACTTAAAGAAGATCTCTAGAGGTTAAAAGGATGTATTAATAGACTATAGGAGCCACCGTTAAGCCTTTAGTTTTTTCCTTTTTTTTTTTCCTCTTAATAATTTGGTCCCACGTTTTAAGACCACCCCTTCTATAGATTTGTTGAGGTCTAAGAAGGAAATAATTTGTTTCTTTAATGTCTAGTCAATTCTGAAATTGTTAATTGTTAACTCTTTTCCTCTGTTTTTCCTACTGAAGTTGTAATCCTTGTATATTATTTTAAACTAAGTAAATAAAAAATTAAAAAAACACAACAAAATAGTTAATACAGTAAAAGATTAAAACATTTTCAAATACCTTAAGGGAAGTTGACAAACAGACTTGATTAATATGGCGCCAAGAGAGAAGAGGGGGTAAGGGAGGCAGTTACAATATAAGTATAGTCAAGAGACGGTATGGGGTAGGAAGAGCACAACTGGCAGGGGCGCATCTGTAACGAATGCCCCTGACCCCTCTATGCCCCTCCCATGGCCACACCCCTTTTGAGCTGCACACTAAAAGATTTGTGCATGGATATTTGTAGCATAGCACTTAGCAAGATGCGCGCACCAATCCTAATTGGAGCCAATTCATTTCAGTAATTGATTGTTAGCGTCCAATTATGGCTAGTTAACTCTTCGTTACTCACTTGGGCCCACAATTGTGAGCATCGCTTGTGGGGCTACTCTTCAATGTTGAGCAAACCTCTTCATGAATAGGGTGGTTAATAAATCCAGATAATAGATGAAATAAATTAAAAATCTAGAGATAAGTCAATAGCACTCTATTTGTCAGCCTTCAGAATTAGTCAAAACATTTATAGTAAGGATGGGAAGTCACTGCCATTTTCTCTGTCGACTCCTGTCCTTGGAAACCAAAAATGGACAGGCCTTCATTGACCAACATCTGTTTCGGCAATGAAAATCCCATCTGAAATTGAAGGCTCCTCTTCTGCCCCCTCCCCCCCTGCACATGGCCCCCACTGCCTCTAAACTCCCTGTAGGTCCTCTGGACCTATCTGAATCCCTGATGGTCTAATGGAGTCCGCTGGGGCAGGAACGATGTCCAAGACCGCTTCCGCACCAATAGAGTGGTAGTGACCTTTCACCCTGACTGCCCTGGGCTGAATTTGACCCAGATACTCAATGCCAAGCCTAATCCAGCTTCCGACACTGAATATCTGTGTTTTTGCAGGCTGATGTAAATTATGGGGTTGATATTCAGCTCCATGTGTTCGGTAGCATGGAATGCTGCTGTTGTTTGGGATTTGCCAGGTACTTGTGAGCCGGATTGGCCACTGTTGGAATCAGGATACACAGCTAGGCGGACCATTGGTCTCGGTGGCAAAGCAAAGGATGGCGGCATCTGGCGTGGTGGCGCCCCCTCTGCACCCTCCTCTCCACCCCCCGCTCCTTCCCTGACTCCCCACACCACACTCGCGCCCTCTCTTCCCCCCGTACCTCATTAAATTTTCCCCAGCACGAGCAGTTCCTCCAGCATGCTGCTCATGCCAGCATTGGCTTTCCCTATGACATCACTTCTTGGCCCCGCACCCTGGAAGTGATTTCAGAGGGGAGCCAGGCCAGCGCGAGCAGCAGGTCTGAGAAGTTGCTCGTGCTGGCAAAGTTTTAAAGAGGTACAAGGCTGGGGGGAAGGGAGAGCATGAACGTGACATGAGGGGGGGGGGGGCAGGGCGTTTCGTCCCAACACCTTACTACGCCACTGATTGGTCTGACACAGTATGGCTATTCTTACCGTTAAAAAGGCAGCCACACAGGTAGAAACCAGTTAACATGTGTAACACAGAGGAGAGAAAAAAAAAAAAAGTCAAAATAAACATCACTCACCAAGGGAGAGAGGTAAATAGGAGCTCAGATGATACCACCTCCTATCACACCGAAGATGATAAAGGCGATGGAACTCCTCTCGTACGAGGAAAGACTAAAATGGTTAGGGCTCTTCAGCTTGGAAAAGAAATGGCTGAGGGGAGATATGATTGAAGTCTACAAAATCCTGAGTGGAGTAGAATGGGTACAAGTGGATCGATTTTTCACTCCGTCAAAAATTACAAAGACTAGGGGCACTCGGCGAAGTTACAGGGAAATACTTTTAAAATCAATTGGAGGAAATTTATTTTCACTCAGGGAATAGTTAAGCTCTGGAATGCGTTGCCAGAGGATGTGGCAAGAGCGGATAGCGTAGCTGGTTTTAAAAAAGGTTTGGACAAGTTCCTGGAGGAAAAGTCCATAGTCTGTTATTGAGAAAGATATGGGGGAAGTCACTGCTTGCCCTGGATCGGTAGCATGGAATATTGTTACTATTTCAGATTCCTGAATCTTTTGTTACTCTTTGGGATTCCGGAATCTTGCTGTTCTTTAGGATTCTGAATGGAATGTTGCTACTCCTTGGGTTTTGGCCAGGTACTGGGGACATGGATTGGCCACCATGAGAACAGGCTTGATGGACCATTGGTTTGACCCAGTAAGGCTATTCATATGTTCTTATGTTCACAGAAAGTGCAACGATCCTGGACATGCCCGTTGGTGAATAATGCTACACGAGGGGCACCAGCATGGCATATGTTCTTATGCCACCTCAGAGGAGACACAAAGAATGTCCACCTCCTGGATGCAAAAGTCAGGCTGACCTGTTAGAAAATCGTCCTCTCTCTCAGCAAATGACATGTTCCATTTCGTTTCTGAATTTTTCAAGTGTTATTTAGCTCTTACAAACATCTCTGCAAAACCTGTGCAAAAAATAGGTAATGAGCTGCCTAATTATGCAAATTAACTCATTACCTGAGTGTGTGTACCGAAATGACGGGCAGTAAATTGCATGACTAGCAGTGCAAAGCCATTCACATAGGAACCTTAACTAAGGGACTCACTGTGTTATTTATCCCCTAATTGACTGGCATGCAATTAACACGAGCTATTATTGCTCGTTAATTAATGCTTAGTACATCGGTCACTTGCTCCGCTAGTGTTCGTGCTCTGCTTTGTTTCGACCCTGAGCTATCCAGATGCTTGGCTCAGTCAGCCAAACTGTGAAATAAAGAAAAAGCTGAATTATAAGGTCCATTAATGTCTTCAAATATTGCACTGAACTTTTCTGTTCTTGTCTATAACTCCCGTCTGTTTCTTCTGCTCGCCACGACTTGGAAGTCATGCGGACAACCAAATGTATTCCCGTGTTGCAGCCCCGGGAGGTTCTGCTGGTTTGACACTTCCAATTCGAACGGTGCACTTTCTTAATGCTGTTTACCTCCTTAAAATGATTTTATTGAGGGGTTTAAACATTTTTTTTTTTTAGCAAATACGTAAAACACGCAGCAATATACTATCCTAATTGCAAGAAGAAATAATACCAACACAGACACACAATTCACGAGACCCCGATTCAATAAATGATGCGTTACTGGGTCAGACCAATGGGCCATCAAGCCCAGTAGCTCGTTCTCACGGTGGCCAATCCAGGTCACTAGTACCTGGCCAAAACCCAAGGTGCAGCAATATTCCATGCTACCCATACAGGGCAAGCAGTGGCTGCCCCCATATCTTTCTCAATAACAGACTATGGACTTTTCCTCCAGGAACTTGTCCAAACCTTTCTTAAACCAGCTACGATATCCGCTCTTGCCACATCCTCTGGCAACGCATTCCAGAGCTTAACTATTCTCTGAGTGAAAAAAAACTTCCTCCTATTGGTTTTAAAAGTATTTCCTTGTAACTTCATCGAGTGTTCCCTAAGTCTTTGTCATTTTTGACGGAGTGAAAAATTGATCCACTTCTACCCGTTCTACTCTACTCAGGATTTTGTAGATGTCAATCCTATCTCCCCTCAGCCATCTGTTTCTCAAGCTGAAGAGCCCTAACCGTTTTAGTGTTTCCTCATACGAGAGGAGTTCCATCCCCTTTACCATCTTGGTCGTTCTTCTTTGAACCCTTTCTAGCGCCATTATATTACATTACATTACATTAGTGATTTCTATTCCGCCATTACCTTGCGGTTCAAGGCGGATTACATTCAAACTAAAAACAAGGATTACATTCAAATTAAAAGGAATAGAATAAGCGGACATAGAATTTTTTAAGGTAATAAACATTGGATAAAGAGTTACCAAAGGGAAGTGGAGGTCTTGAGGAGATAAGAATAGGGTGAAATTATGGGTTTTAGATAACATTTGATAGATAAAAGAGTATTAGAGAGATCTAAGGGTAAATAGAGTGTTAGATATTGGGTTGGGATTGGTTGTGCTGGATAGGTTTTATGTGTTTTTTGAAGAGTATGGTTTTAATATCTCTCCTGAAGGCTTTGTAGTCTGAAGTCGAAGATAACAGAGTAGTGATTTGTTTGTCCAGTTTAGCTGTTTTGGAGGCTATTAGGTTGTCATAAAGTTTTTTTCGTTTGACATCTTTGGATGATGGATGAGAGAAAAGTGAGTGGGATCTTCTGTCTGATTGAGGAGGATTGATTTAGTTGGCTATTCCAGTAGGTTGGGCCCTCTCCATTGAGAGCCTTGTAAAGTAAGCAGTAGAATTTGAAGTGTACTCTCGCTTCTATTGGAAGCCAGTGCGAGTCATGGTATGCCTCTTGTGATATGGTCATATTTTTTTTAGGAAATATACAAGTCTTAAGGCTGTATTCTGTATTGTCTGCAATTGCTTCGTCATGGTTGTGGGACAAGGTAGGTATAATATGTTGCAGTAGTCTATCATCCCAAGGATAAGAGATTGTACCAATAGTAGGAATTGCTTCTTTTCGAAGAATGTTCGGATTTTTCTTAGATTTCTCATGGTCATGAACGATGCCTTTATTATTTTGTTAATTTGGGGTTGCATGGTGCAGCCTCTGTCAATTGTGATTCCTAGCAATTTTAGTGTAGGTTGTATTGGGTATGAGATCGAGTTTATTACAAGATTAGTTAATGTTGGAGTTTTATTGTTTTCTAGTAGGATGAAATTTGTTTGTCAGAGTTAAGTTTTAATTTGTGCTCTGTCATCCAAATTTCAACTGATTTTAGAGTTTTGTGTATTATGCTAGTCATGACGGGTTCTGGTTGGTCGAAGGGCAGGAGATCTTTCTTGAGATAAGGAGACCAGAATTGAATGCAATACTCCAGATGAGGTCACACCATGGAGTGATACAGGGGCAATTAACAACACTTAATTGATGTTAAATGCACTTAATTGGATAGTAGACACCTACCACTTTGAGGTGGGCACCTAGGGCTAGATTCACTGAAGATAGCCACTCAGTTTCTGTTGGTCGATTCGCTGGCTGATTTTCAAACAGCGATTGATTCACTATCAAGTTTGCAAGTGTCATTTATAGAATCACGCCTAGCGGCACCTAAGCAGACTTAGGTGTCAGTACGCATTCTAGTGGTAGGTGCCGGTATATTAGGCCTTGAAGATAATTCTCCCCCCCCCCAGAACCCATTATATTATTGTTGTGTAGAGCAGTGGTTCCCAACCCTGTCCTGGAGGAACACCAGGCCAATTGGGTTTTCAGGCTAGCCCTAATGAATATGCATGAAGCAAATTTGCATGCCTATCACTTCCATCATATGCAAATCTCTCTCATGCATATTCATTAGGGCTAGCCTGAAAACCCGATTGGCCTGGTGTTCCTCCAGGACAGGGTTGGGAATCACTGGTGTAGAGCACTCTTGGGGCTAGATTTACCTGTTTTTCCAGGGCGATCCGTGGCTGATCCTAGCAGGCCCGACAAATTCTCCAATCTTGAAAATTCAAATGAGGGTGTTCGGAGGAACGCCCTCATCTTGCCAACACGGATCGCAAGTGTGCAATTCTACACATGTGCAGACCATCTGTAGATGGTTTATGCATCATCAAGACACCTCCGAGACGCAAACCCTTATTTTTGTTTTAACTTTTTAAAACTTTTTGTAGCCCAGAGAGCCTGTGGTTTTAACCCGCTTTAAACCCGCGAGTTAAAACCACTGGCTCGCAGTGCGGAGAAGGGCAGTAGAGATTCAGGGCGGCAGGCAGGAGAAAACTGGGGCAGATCAGGGCGATGATTCGGGGCAGAGCAGGCAGGAGAGATGCGGACGAGCAGGGCGGTGATTCGGGGCAGAGCAGGCAGGAGAGATGCGGACGAGCAGGGTAGCGATTCGGGGCAGAGCAGGCAGGAGACATCTGGGAAGAGTATTGGGACGGCAGGCAGGAGAGATTCGGGGCATCAGAGAGCAGGGCGTGCAGAGAGCAGCGCTTCAATGGAGCTGGAGAGTTGGAAAGATGTTTTCGACTGGTCTCCAGCAGTCACTTCGTGGGTTGATCAGCCAGCCCGAAATTTCTTTGGTGAATCACGTCCCTGTCTACTTTACATGTGTTTCTCCTCATTTGCAAGCACGGATTCGAAGCGGATCGCAGGACAGGTTAGTGAATAGTGCAAGAGGGAAATCTGGTCGCAAAGGGGTCGCAAACCATCGGTACACGATCGGTTTGCTTTGTGAATCTAGTCTTAGAACAGGGTGCACCTGGGGGTACCTACAATCTACATTAAAACAGTGAATTCCAGATTCTAGATAATCTGATATTATTATTGCTGAGTGGTGTGTGTTGGGGGGGGGGGGGGAGAAAGCAATATTCTTCATAATTACTCCGCTCAAGTGCTGAAAGGCTTTGGAGGATCTATTATAGAAATCCAATTCCTGCCACTGGTGAAAGTACAGGGACCTGATGGTTAACCATTCCACCAGAAATCAAGTAGCAGAATATGTCACATCACACACAAAGCCATCCAGTCTATATTAGCACCTTAAATATAATCATCTCTTACAATCTTTTGTTTATTTGTACTCTTCCCAACAGACTGGAGATCTCGATTGAAGCTGTGCAGTTGTGAGACAGAGAAAGGAATGTTGGGATCAAAATTAACATGATTTTCTCAATTCTTTATTTATTTTTTTGCCAGATCAACTGTTTGTACAGTGTTTGATACGATTTCAATTCTGGGCTCTCCGCCAATGAAATCAACCACACAGCAGGTTAAATCAATATAGTCAGGAGTGGGGAAGGAGGGGTGGCCTTTTCACCTGAACACTCAGAAAGAAGGGAACAGATGGGTCCTGGCAATATCTTACTTCCACAAACTAAATAAAAACACAGCTGGTGGGACCGATTCCTTTGCTTTTCACAGCTTTTCGCTATGGATGTTAATATATATGTGGGTGTGGGATGGGGGAGAGAGGGTAGTGTTGGTTATAATATCATAATAAGTTTATTCTTCTACTAGTTGTTTAGCCCGTTACATTAACGGGTGCTAGCAGCCCTTCTCCTTTACTTTTACCTCCTCCCTGTCCAGCAGCACCCCCACCCATTCCCTGCTCCCCCTATATAGCAGTAGCCCTTCTCCTTTTATCTCCCCCTGTTCAGCATCACCCCATTTCCAGCTCCCCATATCCAGCAGCAGCTCTTCTCCTTTGCAGGAGCCCTTCTCCCTTCCTTTTACCTCTCCCTCCTCCCCCCCCCCGTCTAGCAGCCCCTCTTCCCTGCTTCCCCTATCCAGCAGTAGGCCTCCCTTCCTGTTACCTCCTCCCCTGTCCAGAATCACCTCTTCCCTGCTCCTCCTGTACTGCAGCACCCCCTTACCTGCTCCCCCTGTCCAGTCCTGTGATCTGCAGCCATCAGGCTGGCTCCTGCAGGGAGTCTAGTTCCTGTCCGGTCCCCGCCAGGCGTGCGAGCCTGCTCCGCCCCCTCCCGACCTGCCGGGAGTATTTGAATTAGACCCGACGGTTCCTGTTGAGGGAAGCACTCCTCACCGGACTCAGCGGTGAACTCCAGCCATCGGGCCGACATCCGCCTTTTTTTTTTTTTTTAGTTGAAAGACGCGGCGGTGGCTCCTCTCATGATTCCCGCCTGCGTCGGAAGTCCGACGCAGGCGGGGATCGTGAGAGTAGCCACCGCCGCGTCTTTCAAAGAATCGTAAGCCGCGCATGCGCACTTCCTATGTGTCGCTACAGCTCACGGAAAAGCGGCACACACTTAGGAAGTGCACATGCGCGGCTTACCATTTTATTATATTAGATACCACCATAGTCGAATGACTTCTAGGCGGTTCACATCAAAGAAGGCTGGACAATCAGCGAATTACATTTCAAGGAATAAAGTTGGACACTGTGAAAAATAGAATAGAGCTGGACAATAAGGCGAATTGCAGAATGAAGTGAATTACAGAAAAAGCCAAATACCGGATAGCGAATTACAGAATGAAGCTGGACAGTCGGTGAATTACAGAATGCAAGTAGTGAGGGTATAACTTATTAATAGGAAATAGATAAAAGAAAAATATGAATCTTAGGTATGTAATTTAGGTCTCGTGTATGCAGCCCTGCGAATTTCAGAATGCAGAAAGTGAGGGGTCAGCATGTTACACAGAAATTGACAGAGGAAGAATATAACTTTATAAGTAGTGAGGCTTCTGCTTAGGAGGTGAATTTGACAAACAGTACGGTTTTAATTGCACTCCGAAAGGCGCCATAGGCCAGCCTGGCTCCATTGATGTAATTACCCAGCCAGGACTGCTGTTTACTTGCTTGGAACATAGAGGACCTCTCCAAAAAGGATTTGTATTTGCAGCCGGTGATTTTTGGGTATGTAAATATGTTACGGTTTCTGGTTGACTGTGCGGGGTTGTGTAGTACGAAATGTGGTAGTAGGTAGGAAGGTGCTAGTCCCCAGACCGGCTTGAAATAAATACAGGCAAACTCAGGGCAGGATTAACCAACAGGCGTAGTAGTTGCCCCCTCAGCATCGATCAGCAACGTGAGCACCCCCAATCGGCAATGCAGGCCCCCCCGATCGGCAACCCAGCCCCCCCCGATCAGCAACGCGGCCCCCCCCCCCCCATCAACGGAAAGTAAGACAAGCAAGCAACGCTGGTAAGAAAGGCAACGGGAACTGCAATTTTGCAAGCGGTGCTGCTTGCCCAAAGCTTCCCTCTGACGCAGCTTCCTGTTTCTGCCTGGGCACATGGTGGGGTGGGGCGGGGCAGGGGGGCCCAGTGTATTTGTGTGCCTAGGGGCCCACGACGAATTAATCCTGCCCCGGGCAAACTTGAACATTATTCGCGCCTCCATTGGCAACCAGTGCAACCTTCTGTAGTAAGGGCTAATGTGGTCATTTTCCCTCAATCCGAAGATCAAGCGAACTGCTGTGTTTTGTACTATTCTTAATTTTTGTACTGAGAATAGTCATTCTTGCACCCCGATTTTGTGATAAAGCCCTGTACCAATGGACCTATTGACGTCTCTAAGACCAATAACACAACTTGCTCCAGTTCTGGTTCTGAGACTCTCTTTTATAAGTCAGGGTGAAGGAATAATTAGGGCTACCATATTTTTCTCCGAGAAATCCCAGACACATAACCCTGCCCCGCTCCATTCCGCCCCAGCCCCGCCCAGTTCTGTCTCTGGTTCCGCCCCCCAAGCCCTGCCCCCAGAAAACCTCCTCTCTTTTTCCGAACGAGCTCCAGCTGCATCTGGAGGGCCTGGAGAGTGCGCGGATGTTCGTGCCATCACCTGCGCGTGCTCAAAGGCCCTCCGGATGTGGCCGGAGCTAGTCAGAATTTTCCAAAATCCAGACGAATGCCGGGTTTTGGAAACTCTGTCCGGGAGCTCGGACAGTCCTCTAAAAAAGTGGACATGTCCAGGTTTACTGGACATCTGTTAATCCTAGGAATAACCTATCCTCAGATTCCATAAACTAGTGCATGCAAATGTATACCTAGCACACAAATTTGTACGCACAAATGTATAGAATAATCATTGGTTGTTAACTGGCTTCAATTAGCATTTGCGCATACAACTACCCTTACAGGCCAATGGTCAGAACTCCTGCGCTTTTCTCTACAGTGCTGATAGACAATGCCCCAATGTTCAATACTAATAGTATGCAAATCATATGTGCGCTAATAGTGTTGAGCATTGGGAAGTTATTTGGGGGGGGGGGGATAAGAAGGAGGAACCAGCCAGATCTATGCGCACAGGAGCTGGTGAAAGTGAGGAGGTAACTGACGGGCAGAATGCGCAAGTCCTGGGATCATGGCCGTGGCATCACACCCGCCCTGAGCCCTGCATTGCTGCTGACCCGGGGGGGGGGAAGGGGGAGACATATGGCCGCTCCCTCCCCTCCATCGAGTGGCTAATGTTTAGAACGACCTTTTGATTTTCCATCTGTAAAGAGATGTGTTTGCAAACTTTGGCATATTTGGCAGCTATGTGGGACCAACAAGTTAGTACTTATCTATCAATCTCAACCTCTTAACTAGTCTTTAGAAAATCGTTGAAAACACACTTGTTTGGCAAATATTTTGATTAATTTATTATGATCATACTACATATAGTTAGTAGCTGTTAACCGCACTGAACCGCAAGGTAGCTGCGGTATATAAGAATTGATATAATGTAATGTAACCGCTAGGGCCCGAGCTCATATGTTTGCTTCTGCTCCTGCTCATTGGTGAAGGGAAACCAGCAGCTAAATTGGCAGAGGTGAGATAGGTGGTGCCAATGGCACGTGCTGGAATCCTCTGTACCTTTTGATATGCACAGACTGTAAATAAGGAGAGGGGGCCTCGCTCCTGGGCGGTCCCTAACTGCTGCCTGAGAGGAAAGAGGAGTCCGTTGGGAATCTGGGCTCGTACAAGATCTGGGGGGCAGTTTTCAAAAGTACACTGCATTGATGCCAGTATTGTACAATAAATAAGTGTACTGATTTTCTCGTCCAGACGTGGAAGCAGCTCTTCAAAGCGGGATGACGCTTCTTGCCTTTACAATAACTGCCCATTACAGTTTCATGTCTTGGGCAGCCATCTTTCCTTTCCTCATGCATAAGAGCCAGCTTGTGATCTTAATCAAGGGATCAGCCTGTAGGTAGGTGCAGTGGCGTAGCGAGGGTGACTGGTGCTTGGGGTGGTGGTGCCCCTCTCCCGCCCTCTTCCCAGCTGCCCCGACACGTGCATGCCCCTTCCATGGACCTTTTTACTTTGGCGCAAACATCGACAAATTTGCTACCCGCGTCGGCTTGGGGAAGGGGCATGAGCGTGTGCGCACAGCATGGGGAGGCATAGAAAGGGGGGGGGGTGGAGAGGATGAGGGGTGACAGTACCCCAAGGAAGACTGCGCCTGGGGCAGACTGCCCCACCATCTCCCCTTACTACGCCACTGGGTTGGTAGTCAATCTAGGTCACTAGTACCTGGCCAAAACCCATGGAATATTGCTACATCTTGGGTTTTGGCCAGGTACTGGATTGGCCACTGTGAGAACGGGCCACTAGGCTTGATGGACCATTAGTCTGACCCAGTAAGGCTATTCATATCTTCTTACATGTGCCAGGTATAGGACAATCAAGCCATTGTGACATCACTGATGAGGTTGGCTCTGAGGCACTGTGGAATGAGGCATTATGACATCACAATCTCAGCTCTCATTGGGATTCCGGAAACTTTTCTTGTCTTTGAGATGCTGGAATGTTGCTACTGGGCTTGATGGACCATTGGTCTGACCCAGTAGGGCTATTCATATGTTCTTAGAGGGGAGAAGCTAGGGAGGCATACCGGGTCACATTAGCTGTTTCTTTTGCAAACAGACCAGAAAGTTATTTTTTCATATTTTTCAGTTTTTATTATGAGCAAAATTATAGGACCACAATGTGATTGTGTTAATAGTGGAGATTAATGCATCCGTCTTGTCCACCCGAGCCTTCAAACCCATCCCACACAGTGTTGTCATTTGATTGAACAAATGGCATCAATTAAAAAGTATATTTTCTGCAAGACGCAAAGGCCCTGAAATCTGCAACAATGCAAATTGCTTTGTATAACTCTGCAAGTTCTGTTGGCAAGGGGAGGAAGGCCCCATGGATCCGCCTTGTGGGAGCACTGTGTTCACATTTTTTATTTGCTTAAAGGCAAATGAAAAATGATAAATTTAATAATAATAATTTATTTTGTAAACCGCCATACCCAGGGAGTTCAAGGCGGTTCACAACAGACAGATGAATTACATACAGTGCGATTGAAAAAAAAAAAAGAAGAACATAACAAGGGTCAAACTCGTTTACATTAACAATTTAGGTGAGGGAAGGGCTAAATACGGAGTAATGTAATGTAATTTATTTCTTATATACCGCTAAATCCGTTAAGTTCTAAGCGGTTTACAGAGAAATATACATTGAAGAGTATAATAAAATAAGATAAATGAATAAAGAATTGGTACTTTGAAATTCCCTTACTGTCCCGAAGGCTCACAATCTAACTAAAGTACCTAAGGACAAACAAATTAGCAAATAATAGAAAGGAAAAATAAAGAATAGAGGAAATGAGATATAAAGCATCCTAACAAGAATACATAGAAAACATTGATCTCATTACGGCCATATTCTTTTGAAGCAAGTGTACATCCCAGCAATAATAAAGTGGGTAAAGTAAATTAAATTAAAATTATTTGAATTAAAACTAAATATATATAAATGAATTAATTAAGAGAGAAACCAAAAAACCGTTAGACAATGGAATTCTAATGAAAATTTAAAATAAAGATGTAAAACAAAATAAATAAAAAACAGTAAAAATAAATGAAATTTTAAACACGATGTTATAAGAGTCAGGAGGGTCTCAATTTCACTTCAGTCAGATCATCATTCTCAGCGTCTCTAGTCCATCAGCCGTTTTAACCGATCCACCGCCATTATCATCCACAACACGCAACTACAGGACACCTCCTCCGATGTAAAAGAAACCTCCCTCAGTCTCCTCCACGCTCAGTGCGCTGAACAGCTCCGTTTCCACACAGATCATGCCGACTTCAGTCAACTGCTCCCTGGTCCGGACTGCGCCTCACTCCGCCAGCCCTCGCTCCCGTAGACACCGCCTCTCATCACACCACTCCCATGATTGGTGAGGAATCGGGTGTGGTGAAACGTCATCAGGATGAAACAACTCTGCAGACCTCCCATCCCCGCTGATGTCGCCCTGCAGGCAGAATATAAGGAGCTGCATCCCTGTCGGCTTCAGTGCCTACGCTGAGCACCTCAAATATGGCCCCTCCAGGTCCAAACAGCAACCACTCCACGATGTCTCAGCCACCTCTCACCAACTTCGGCACTGATACTCTCTCGACTCTCCACTACCAGTGTCACTTGCCATGGCTCAACCATCAGGCACAGCCCGACACCCTTCAGAAGTGCAAGGAAATATCAGGTAGGAAGAAGGCTTTTCAACTGTTAGACCAGAAACTAATGGTCAAATCAGTAGCTGTCAGTCTATTTTCACGAATAGAGGCTCAATCCAATAATAATCAAAATAAGATTAATTAAGATAAATTAAATAAAGTGAGCTACTAAATGAAATAAATAAAAATAAACATACAGTGTGTGCTGTAATAGAATACAATTGAGTTTAAGAGAAGGGGGAAACAAAGCATATTAGATGGAAAGGGGGGGAGGACGGAAAAGTAAAGGAAGAGGTGAGGAGCGTTGAGGAGGGGGGAAGGGGATCGTTAAGGGTTTGAGATGTTACAATTTAGAGTAGAACCCTATCACAGCATGACAAAAACTCCACCGAGTGCTGTAATCTGCCATGTGTCAGCTCCGCCGAAGTGGGTGAGATCAGCACTCTTACTTCCCATAATTCTGCAGGGCATGCTGCCATCACTATTCTGCTGCTACGGCACAAAATGGCTGCCTCTCGTGCCCCACCAAGCACATGCATAAAAACGTAAGAATAGCCATCCTGGAACAAACCGAAGGTCCATCAAGCCCAGTATCCTGTTTCAAGCAGTGGCCAACCCAGGTCCCAAGTACCTAATTAGATACCAAGTGATAAAACAGATTCCATGCCGCTTATCCTACGAATAAGCAGTGAATTTCCCTAAGCCATCTCAATAATGGCCTATGGACTTCCTGTTTAGGAATTTATCCAAACCTTTTTTTTTAAACCCTGCTAAGGTAACTGATTTCACAACATTCTCCAGCAACAAATTCCAGAGTTTAATTACACGTTGCGTGGAGAAATATTTTCTCCCATTTGTTTATAATCTATTATTTAGTAGCTTCATTGAATGCCCCTTACTCCTAGTATTTTTAGAAAGAGTAAACAAGTGATTTGCATCTACCCTTTCCACTCCACTCCGTATTTTATAGACCTCTATCATATCACTCTGAGCCATTTCTTCTCCAAGCTGAAGAGCTCTAGTCGCTTCAGCCTTTCCTTATATGGAAGTCGTTCCATCTCTTTTATCATTTCCATTGCCCTTCTCTGTACCTTTTCTAATTCTGCTATATATCTTTTTTTTTTTGAGATATGATGACCAGAATTGCACACAGTGTTCGAGGTGTGACCGTACCATAGAACGGTACAAGGGCGCTATAACATTTTCATCTTTGTTTTCCATTCCTTTCCAGATAATTCCTAACATTCTATTTGCTTTCTTAGCAGCCGCTGCAAATTGAGCTGAAGAAGGTTTTAATATATCCTCAACAATGACACCTAGATCCTTTACCAGGGAAGTGGCTCCTAACAGAAAACCTAGCACCACGTAGCTATAGTTCAGGTTTCTCTTTCTCACATGCATCACTTTGCACTTGCTCACATTAAATGCCATCTGTCATTTTGATGCCCAGTCTCCCAGCCTCACAAGGTCCTCTTGCAATTTTTCACAATCCTCTTGCAACAACTTTATGTCATCAGCAAATTTAATTATCTCCATCTCTAGATCATTGATAAATACAGTGGTGCCTCACACAACGAACTTAATCCGTTCCAGGAGCAAGTTTGTTATGTGAAACGTTCGTTGTGTGAAACGCGTTTTCCCATAAGAATACATGTAAAACAAAATAATTCGTTCTGCAGCCCTACATTTCCCTCCCTCCACCTCACCTTATATGCAGAGTTTGCCAGCTTTCTTTTTCACCCAGCCGCACGCTTTCAAAAAGCTGTGCACGCGCAGCTGCTGGAGTTGATCAATGTTCTCCTCTCCTGCAACTTCCGGTTTCCGGTTGCGTCAGAGGAGAAGATTGAACAACAGAGCATGCGCGCATGTGCTGCTCTTTGAAAGTGTGTGGCTGGCCGAAAAAGAAAGCCGGAAAACTCGGCATCTAAGGTAAGGTGGAGGGAGATGATGGAACACTGCATTCAGACAGGAGGGTGCTGCTGTTCCCGGCTCACATTAGGAAGCGGCGAGAGTAGTTCCGCCCCCCCCCCGGGCCCCTCGGGCGACTTCGTTGTGTGAAACGAAGTTCGTTATAGGGAGCAAGACAAAAAGTTCGTTATGCGCAGCGTTCGCTGTACGAGGCGTCCGTTATGCGAGGCACCACTGTATATTGAAAAGCAGTGGTCCCAGCACAGACTCCAGGGGACCCCCCACTATTTACCCTTCTCCATTGAGAATATTCACCATTTAAACCTACTCTCTGTTTTCTGTCTTTCAACCAGTTCTCACTCCATAAAAGGACATTACCTCCTATCCCATGACTTTCTAATTTCCTCAGAAGCCTTTCATGAGGTACTTTGTCAAAAGTCTTTTGAAAATCCAAATCCAAATATCAACTGGCTCTCCTTTATCCATGTGTTCATTCCCCCCTTCAAAGAAATGCAGTAGATTGGTGAGGCAAGATTTCCCTTGACTAAATCCATGCTGGCTTTCTCATTAATTCATGCTTATGTATATGTTCTGTCATTTTGTTCTTTATAATAGTCTCTACCATTTTGCCTGGCACTGACGTCAGACTCACTGGTCTATAATTTCCTGGATCACTTCTGAAACCCTTTTTAAAAATTGACATCACTTTGGCACCCTCCAGTTTTCTGGTACTATGCTGGCTTTTAAAGAAAAATTCATTTTCAAATTCTATCGGTAATCAGGGATGTATACCATCTGATCTAGGTGATTTGCTACTGTTCAGTTTGTCAAATTAATCCATTACATCTTCCAGCATTACAGAGATTTGTTTGAGTTTCTCCGATTTATCAAAATTGAATACCATTTCTGGCACCAGCAACTTCCACACATCTCCCTCGGTGAAGACCGAGGCAAATAATTCATTTAATCTCTCCGCTATGGCCTTATCTTCCCTGAGAGCCCCTTTTATTTCTCGGTCATCTAGCGGTCCAACTGATTCTCTTCCCAGCTTCTTTCTTTTAATATACCTAAAAAAGTTGTTACTGTGTGTATTTGCTTCTAGCACAATCTTCTTTTCAAGGTCTCTCTTTGTCTTCCTTATTAGCACCTTGCATTTGACATGACATTCCTTGCACTGTTTATAGTTATTTTCAGTCGGATCCTTTTTCCACTTTCTGAAGGATTCTCTTTTAGTTCTAATAGCTTCCTTCACCTTATTCTTTAACCACGCTGGCTGCCATTTGGTCTTCCTTTCTCCTTTTTTAATACATGGAATCTCTATAGTCTGGGCTTAAAAGATGGTATTTTTTTTTTTTATAACATCCATGCCTGATGCATATTTTTGACCTTTGTACCTGCTCCTCTAAGTTTATTTTTTACCATTCTCCTAAAGTTATCATAATCTTCTTTTTTTTTTTTAAGTTAAATGCTATTGTATTGGATTTCCGGTGTGAACTTATTCCAGGGATTATATCAAATGTTATTAATATTATTAAGCGGCCCCAGCACCATTACCTCCCACACCAATCCATGTACTCCATTAAGAACTAGACCTAGATTTGCTTTACCTCTTGTTGGTTCCTACACCTGCTGGTCCATAAAGCAGTCCTTGATTTCATCAAGGAATTTTATCTCCCTAGCATGCCCTGATGTTACATTTACCTAATCAATATTGGGATAGTTGAAATCACTCATAATTATTGTGTTATCCAGTTTTTTGGCCTCCCTAATTTCTGATAATATTTCAGCATCTGTCTGTTTATCCTATCACTATCCTTTTCCCTCTTACACATGCGATTTCTACCCATAGGGATTCCAAGATGTGTATCTGCTCCTATAGAATTTTCAGTCCATTTGATTCAAGGTCCTCTTTAACATATAACTCTATGCCTCCACCGATTCGATCCACCCTATCACTATGATATAGCTTGTACCCCGGTATGACAGTGTCCCATTGGTTATCTTCCTTCCACCAGGTCTCAGCCTATTATATCTATCCTTTCATTTAGTGCAATATATTCTAACTCTCCCATTTTGTTTCTTAGGCTTCTGGCATTTGCCTACAGACATTTCAAACAATGTTTGTCATATCTATTTACAATTTGCTCAGCAGTTGGCATGGATAATTTGCAATCTTTAAAATCAGCCTTCTCTGTATTTTAGAAAACCTGGTCTATTGTGGCCTGTAATCTCACTATCGAGATACTCTGTCTTTCCTTTTAAAGATACCTTGTCCTGAACCATGCTCTTTTGAGTGACTGTCAGCCTTCCCTCAGTTTCTAGTTTAAAAGATGCTCTATCTCCTTTTTAAATGTTGATGCCAGCAGCCTGGTTCCAGCCTATCTTTGCGGAATAGTATGTCGCTCAGTTCCTAACAAATCTAAAACCATCCTCCCTATACCATTGCCTCATCTATGCATTGAGACTCCAGAGCTCTGCCTGTCTCTTGGGTCCTGCACATGGAACAGGGAGCACTTCTGAAAATGCCACCCTGGAGATTCTGTATTTTAACTTCCTACCTAAGAGCCTAAATTTGGCTTCCAGAATCTCCCTACTGCATTCCCCGATGTTACTGGTACCCACATGTACCAAGAGAGCAGATTCCTCCCCAGCACTGTCTAAAATCTTATCTAGTCTGCCACCTTCGCACCAGGCAGGCAGGTGACCAAGCAATCCTCATGTCCACTAACCACCCAGCTATCTACATGCCTAACGATCGAATCTCCCTCAGAATATTAGGCAAGAGCACTGCTTCCTTGCTATCGCTCATTCAGGACCTGCAAGAGTCTAAAAATTAGCAACAAATTAGGTGGTGCTGTTAAGGCTATGTCCTTTCTCGGTTAGATTACTGTAATTCAATCTATTTAAGTCTAACCAAATACAGCCTGCAGAGGCTCCAGTTGATTTAGAATACCACGGCTAGACTGATTTTCAGCAAGGGTGAATTTGAATATGGATCCCGTCTACTAGCCAAACTTCATTGAATTCCAATATTCTCCAGGATTCTCTTCAAATGTTCCTCACTTGTACCTCTTTGCTGGAACTTTCAAAGATTGGGTCTTCTTAGGACCACGCAAAAACTGTCTTTTCCCTCTCTTAAAGGAACCGGCTTTACTGGCATGTTAGGGAAATCCTATCCTTTCAAACTAACCCTCTTTGAAAATCGTTGGCACAAGAAGATGTGATATATTTTCTGTTATGGCTCCTAAATTGTGGAATTCACTGCCACATTATATCAGAAATGAAAAAGATCTTACCTCTTTTAAAAAATTATTGAAAACTTTTTTGTCTTTAATATGTCTTATTTTGGACCCCTCATATTTTGTTATAGACATTAACCCCATTAACCCCCTTCCCTCCCTCTCGTTTTTTTCCTTTTTTGTAATTTCCAACATAAAATGAATTTGTAACTTTCCCCCCCTTTCCCCCTTCAATCATGTCTGTCTTTAATATGTCTGCAAAAATGTTAGTCGGTTTATTTAATTTGTATGTTGTCTTCTATATCCAATTATATGTGAGACAACTATCTAGTGGCTTTTTAAATTGTTCATCGCTTAGAAAATTTGTATAAGCGATTCATCAAAAGGTAATAAAACTTGAAACTAACAGAAATATGGAATGATATTCCTCGAAGGTTAAGAGAATTAGGTTCATTTCAACTTTTTCCCCAAAATTTAAAAACATGGTTATTTTCTAAATTGTAAAGTTATGTTCTTTTATATGTATAGGAACTGAATGGGCGTCAGGAGCAGCGCGAGGCATTCATCACGGCTCCCCGCGCTAGAAACTGCTATCGCAGTTTTGTAAAAGGAGTTTTGTAAGTTTTAGTTTACTTTAGCATGAAATTCGCTGTTATTATCTGTTTTTTTTTTTGTATGCCTAGTTATGAATGATTTACTCTGGTTAAGCTCTCTCTCTCACACAAACACACACACACACACACGTATACACACTCTCTCTCTAGCGCTGCCTCCTGTGGCTATTCCTGGGCTATGAAAAAGGTTGAAATCTTAATTAGATAGAGAAAGCTAAGGTTTCCCACTAGGCTGGTATTTCAGTTACCTCCTCCGTGGATCATTTCATATCCGTGCCCTCACAACTGCTGATCTAAGCAATATCGTGGGTTCGCACAAGCACACAGTTTACAGAGCTGGGTCTGTAATGCACTTTGTGTCGAGAGGAAGAAAATAAGGTCAGGATAGAAGGTCTTAAGGGTAAAAAAAACCAACCAAAAAAGCAAAGGGAATACCCCCTACGCAAGGACTGGACCAAATCATACAAAAATAGGGGTCAGACAGATAGCTTTTCCAACCAGTTTACTGGTTGGAAAATCTATCTGTCTGACCCTCTATTAAGAACACAGCATGCCCTAGTCAGAAATAAGGGAGGCAAAGCTGCTGAAATACATCGCCAGGGCTCTGAGATGGAGGCTTTGGGTGCAAGGAGCAAGAATTTCAAAACCCGAGGTGTGCTGTTTGCAAAACTTGGCGCATGGAAACTAGGGTTTTAATAGTCTTTTTTAAAATTAGGATTCAATTTGCCATTTCCAAGTTTATCTCATTGATTGTATTTATGTTTATTCTTGGTTTTCAAGTTTATTATAAATGGTATATTATTTGTATTACCCCAATTGTTATTGTACAACTACCTTGAAATATATGATAAGGTGGTATATGGTATATTATTTGATATATATGATGGTATATGGTATATATATATGGTAGTATATGGTATATTATTTGAAATATATGATAACAATTGGGGTAATACAAATAATATACTATAAACCCCATGAACATAGGACAATAAACAAGACACACGAGTGGACAAACAGATATAAAAGGAAAAAAGGGAGAACTACAATAATATTTACATATTTACTGTTGCTATGCTGTTAGCATAACTGTAAATTTTATATTAACTGTACCTGCTGTGCATTGCCTTGGTGAATCTCTTCATTAAAGATGGTTAATAACTTCAATCCATCAATAAAATCACTCTTACCTAATATCAGCGGGAGAATAGAAAGCAAAGAGAGCGGCAGACAGCAGACTTCCAGGACAAGTCAATCACAAGGCACCTGGTAGGAGCTTGTTCGATAAGGAAACCTACGGGTACAAGTGAATTGATTTTTTTACTCCATCAAAAATTACATAGACTAGGGGACCCTCAAGGAAGTTATAGGGAAATACTTTTAAAACCAATAGGAGGAAATATTTTTCCACTGAAAGAATAGCTAACCTCTGGAACTCATTGTCCGAGGATGTGTTAACAGCGGTTGAAATAGCCGGGTTTAAAAAAAAAAAAGGAGGCTGGACAAGTTCCTGGAGGAAAAGTCCGATAGTCTATTATTGAGACAGACATGGGGGAAGCCACAGTGGTTACCCTGGGATTGATTACATGGAATGGTGCTACTGTTTGGGTTGGATTGGCCATTGTGGAAGCAGAAAACTGGGCTAGATGGACCATTAGTCTGATCCAGTATGGCTGTTCTTATACTTTCCTCTATAGAATACCAGTATAACCACTTAAATATGCGTGTGAAAGTTAGATGTGAGCACTTCTGCATCTAAATGTCAGAGACACTGGATGAAAATAACCCAGGTGACATACGGTTTTATTTTGCTCATGTGTATTGGTAAGGTCAAGAGTTGGCTGAAGGCCAATAAACTTAAAGTTAGACACAAATACTGTTTTTTTGTCATGCAAACAAGTTCCTGCTGAGGTTCCTTTGGTTCTAAAAATAGATAATGCAGATATTTGGGGGTAATCATTGATACATCATTACCATTGAAATCCTATGTGGGAAGTATTATTCAGAAGGGGTTTTTCAAGTCGAGAACGATTAGGTGTTTGAAGGGTTTGCTATCATTTGACAATTTTCGATCCGTACAGCAGTAGGGTGGAGCCAAAAATCCGTACTCCAGATTTTGTGGAGCCAAAAACATGCTTGTGGTCCTGCCCCCCAGCCCCACCCCAACACTGCCCTGGCCCCGCCCCCACACTAACCTCCTCTCCTCAAGCTCAGGGCCGCTTCTGGAGGGCCTCCGCGCATACGTGGGAGTGACATGATAATGTCACGCGTGTGCACACATGCGCATGACGTCATGAAGTCACATCTGCGCATGCTCGGAGGCATTCCAGACACGATCCTGAACTCGGTGCTCTTCGAAAACCTGGACGAACCGCTGTTTTCTAAAAATCCGTCCGGTCACCTGGACAGTCCTCCAAAAAGAGGACATGTCCTGGTTTTCCCGGATGCCTGGTAATCCCTACACTGCAGGCATCAGTTTTACCAGTCTTTGAGTAATATTTGGACATTTCAAATAATGTGTTGACTGCTTTACAGAAAGCACAAAATGCAACCGCTAAAGTACTTATGGGTCTTCCTCAATCTTATATAGTATAGAATAAAACACACCCCACTTTGGAATCGTGATAACCTTGAGGCTTTATTGGGTTTTTAAAATTTATTTTATCCATTTAAAGTTTAATTTTAATTATATTTGTAGTAATTATGGAGTGACGTGCACAGAGGCTAGAGTTATGTATTCAAATGCTGATGGGGTAAAAAAGCCTCAGAATATGGAGCTGTTATACTCATTTCGGGTTTTAATCTTATTAACTCACTTTGCTTCTGCTTACATCATAGGCGAACAAACCCTCTAAAGTTTATTATCTCTTTGTTATTGTCTTTCTTAAGAGTTGCCATACAGAAGCAGACCAAAGGTCCATCAAGTTCAGCATCCTGCTTCCAACAGGTCCCAAGTACTGTACCTAGCTAGATCCAAAGTAGCAAAACAGATTCTATGCTGCTTATCCTAGGAATAAGCAGTCGGTTTCCCCAAACCATCTCAATTCTGGCCTATGGATGTCTCTTTTAGGAAATTATCCAAACCTTTTTTAAACCCTGCTAAGCTAACTGATGTCAGATAATCCAGAGCATTGGATAGGTGAGAATCTAATGTACTACTGAAGCTGCTTTAGGGCCTTTGGGACCCCATACAATTGTTCTGGCTGTAAATGTTTTAATGCCCAAGGTTCTCAGACCAATTTATGAATCATAAGGCTATGTAATTTAAATGCGTATTTACAGAACAGAACTAAGATGGAATATTCACATTTACAGCTATACTGTATGTGTGTAAATTTATGCACGCAATAATGCATTACTGTTAACACTGGTTTTATAACATTGTTCCCTTCTTGACATTATTCATCACCATTATTCTTTCTTAATTGTCTTTACCCCACTCAAATGTTTTACGAATGTTAGCCGCTCTGAAGCTTTGAAAAGGCGGGATAACAAAATTTAAATAAACTTGAAGCTTGACCATCCAAAAACCTCTGGAATGAAACGTCTTCACAATTAGGCCTGTCAAACAAATGTGGACCAACTATGGAATGTTCGACAAACAGGGTCGATGCATTTTAAAGTGAGGTATGGCGTGGGGAACCGCCTCGCAGCAGAACAAACTAAGCCCTAAATGAGGCGGGACGTCAAATTAAACATAGCACAGTGTCCTGAGTACCCTTGAAAAAGCCACGATTGTGGCGAAACGGGTCCCTGTCGGGCTTGTCAGAAACTCTGCGCACCAGAGATAAGTAACTTTTATTGCTGTTTGATATAAAAGTTAAAAAAATAAAAATTATTTATTTATACAGCAATTATTAAGTTGAACACAGAAAAAAACGAGGTGGTGGTTACATGGGTCTATGATGGAAATTACGAACCATTAAAAAACTTGGTACAATAAAAATACTTTGAAAAAAAAATAAAAATACTTTGAAAAAAAAACAAAAAAAAAAACTTGGTACTGGACAGAATGTCCTTATCCAAGTAGGTTTCCGAGACCCTTCACCCTTCTTGTTCTCTTGAAATACTCTACTGTGAGATTTTTGGGTATCTGTGAATTGTTTCAAAAGAATCCCATAAACCATCTTCCCTGATCTGTTTGGTGGTTAACTTCAAAAGAATCCCAATCCTCCTTATACTGGATTCTTGTGACCTGGCATGTTCGCTTTCTCTCCCGAGTCTACTAGTGAAGGGAAAAAAAAAAAAAATATCCAACATCCAGTGTGGTTTACTAGCACTTTTGCAAGTTTTCTTCTATCCGGGTCTTGAGAAGAGGGAATAGCAGTGCCCCGAATGCAGCCTATGAACTAATGGAAAGATTATTTACTGTTTATGGTGGCTTCCAAGTCTCACCTCTATAACGAGTCTACAGTAATAGAATAATTAACACGGCCCTCAGGGCACGCTCCCGAGATGGATGTATTGGATTTTGCTTGGCAGAGAATAGTGCTTGGGTTATGAAAGGACTCCCCTGGACAATTTCTGTTCCAAGTTCGAGGTCTTTGAATATATGCAGGCGAAAAGCAGGAAACCGTGAAAAATTATTCAAATTCCAAAACTATAAGATAATTTGGGCCTTGTTTGTTCGTTTTTTAAAAATAGATATTATTTCACACAAGTAAGAAATACCGTTCCGTGAACCCTCGTTTCTGATTCTGATCCCCAAGCAACAAGAAAACTTTCTAAGAGGCAAGAAGGAGAATGAACCATTTCACCTCTTTGCAATTGACATAACTTCGTCGAAAGCTGGCATCGGTTCCTCTGACCTTCTTCTTGGTTATTATTTCGTGGCTCAGAAAGAGGCAAACAGACCTGTGAAACTTTAGTCCATAGCATGCAGGTGCTACGGAGGTGGAGGGGGAAGGGCATGACCCAAGGAAACCTCTGAATCAGCAGCTATCAAATAGACAATTCGGAAACCCATGAGATTTTAGCCAGCACTGCTTGGGTTAACAGCATGTGGCAGGATATCACATTAACATAACGTGGATTCTTAAATACTGCAACGACCTCGCGGCTCTGTGTGGTTTACAAATCAAGAAGTACTAACAGCATAGCAGATCATAATGAATTCATCATAATATTTACCAAAGAGAGATATTTTCAACATTTTTTCTGAAAGCTGGTGAAAAATGATATATACTGTAAGTACGAATTTGTTTTTCCCACAGAGCCGCCAGATATGCCAACATTTTACCAAGGAAACGTTTGTAGACACAACCTTTTACTGATAGAAAGTCAAAGAGGTGTACTATACATAGATTGGACCTTCCTGTTCAGTAACAGGAGGAACATTCTGGTTCCCTGCTCCAGAGTCTTGAGAAGTAGAGAGAAGTATTTCACCTGGGCTTCCTCCAAAGACTGATTATATTTGCTGATGGTTCCAAATGGTTGCTTTCTTTCTTGATAGCTGCTAAAATTCAGAGGTTTGCTCTGGTCATGTCCCTTTCCAGGGGGGCTTCCTCCTTTCCTTCCCACAGGGAGAAGCCCCTAAACCACAGAAGTAATGAGAAGACTGGTGGGTCTCGTGCCCTGGGGCCCAACAGAACCTTAGTCTTACCCAAGAAGTTACGGAGGACAGGCAAAGTGGGAGTGAGGCCTGTTGCTTCGAGTGTAAGACGAAGAAAGGAGATGGGTTTAAGGTTTGAAAACTATCTGAACCCTACACAAGGTATCACGTAAAGCAGAAAGAAAAGGTTACTGGAAAGATACAGAGCACATTCTAGATGGATAGAATGCATTATGGAAGAATAGAGCACATTATAAAGGGTCATGGATCTGATATATTGCCTTTTTCTGGTACAAGAAAAGGAGATTGTTATTATGTGCAATTACTGTCTCTAATGGGCTCACAATCTGTTTTGTACCTGGAGCAATGGAAGATTAAAACCCGGATTCTGTAATCGGCCCCATTATCGATGGCCACCTTAAAAATGGCTGCCGATCGCGTATCCCTCACGAAATGACGCCGTTCACAGAATTGCAGCTACGTGGAAGATAGGCACCAGAAATGTAGGCCAGGGTTTTATATGCCTACACGCCTAAATTTCCGGCGCTTATCTTCCATGAGAATCGCGTCCACGTAGGCGCTTTATGATGCCTAACGCCATTTTCGGCATTAGCCACACCTACAATAGTGTTAAGCATTATAAAGCGCCTACGTGGATGGGATATTGCTGGTCTTTTATGAGGCAGCCTTAGGCACTTCCATTTTTTTTTTTTTTTTTTTAAATCGCAGTTTAATTGTTTTTTAATCAGCGCAACCAATTAGTGCACTGATTAAGCCAATTAAATTGGGTGGCGTTAGGGCGGCCTACCGCTGCCTTACAGCGCACTATCAAGAATTTGGGCCTAAGTGACTTGCCCAGGGTCACAAGGAGCTGCGATGGGCATCAAACTCACCACCCACTGCATTAACCACTAGGCCACTCCTGCACGCTGTTATGGAAGGATAGAGGTGATTCCAGAAAAGTCGGGCACATTCCAAAAGGGCAGGGTGCATTGTGGGAGAATAGGATGCATTGCCAGAGTTGCAAATAATCCTGGCTTGATCTTAACATAGTCGCAAGGAAAGAAGTGGAAATGTCCTCTAGAGACTGGTGAACTCAAGTTTATTCCCTAAAAGTCCTTTTATTAACCAACAACCGGATAATTCAAACTCAGTGACTCGCCATGTACATATTTCGGCCAAAGACGGCCTGTCTCAGGAGTCTACAAAATATAGGCATAAAACCATTATAGGTGCAAAAATCAACAAGTGAATATGAAATCAAATCATGATAAAACAGGATGCAAACATTCACACATCAAAATAATAATACAACAGCAAAATGAACATTATAATTCATTAGAAAAAATGGAAAATGCTATCAGAGTTAAAAATCTTCGCCTGTTAAATTTTCCAATCACACATTACCTTTCTCTGATGGAGCTCTTGAGAATGTATTTGAGGGAGATATTACATTATACTAAAGTGGAGACCTTTGAGGTTGATAACCTATATTACATCTCAAGAGACTCCAAGGAAAAGGTAGATGAAGGTGGAATGGATAGAATAGTGTTACCTGATAGTTTGAATGTATCACAGTTTTTGGAGTCATCTAAAGACATAATTGATAAACGAGCAACTCTTCTCGTGACCTTTAAGACAGAGCTTGAAAAACAAGATATTTTGAAGTTATATTTCCTGAAAAAACCAGAGATGTTTTGTGGGTCAACGGGTGATAATTTTTCCAGATGTCGCTAGACAAACTCAGCTCAAGAGGAAACAGTTCCTTCAGCTAAAACCCAAGGTTTTGGCAGTCGGAGCTACTTTCTTTTTGAAATTTCCATGTAAATGCTTGATTTCATATGGAAGTGATAAATATGTGTTTTTTGACCCAGTCCAGGTGGAAGATTTTATTAAAGAGAAACCTTTGCTGAAAGTTTAATTTCTAATATTGAGTTTACTTTTGGAGGATGATGTATAATATATATATAAGCCATTTGCCTGTTCCTAGATAGTAGACAGAAAGATTTGATTTGACGTTTTATTTTAAAATACTGGTGATCAGCAATAATGTGAACTAGGATATGGTTGATTAGTTTCCTTATATATTTTGATGTTCCTTGTAGGGAATTTACATTTGCATTTTTTGTGTTCATTCATGAATGTTTGTTACTAAGGTATTGTAATGAATAATCCAATAAATAAAGATTATTAAAAAAAAAAAATAATAATAATTCATAAGACAGCACAGAATAACCCGTACAAATATCTCTTTTTTTTTCTATTCAATTTCTTCATTCAGAGTAAAAGCCTGAACTTGGAGTGGTCTCTCACAGATAATTATTTCAATCTCAATGCCCTGAAACGAAATCTCTCAGTCTTTATATTATTAACTGAAACTGCCACTTAACTTTCACTTTCTTCCACGTTCCTTCTCCCTCCCCTTTCCCTCCCATTCCCGCACGCAAGCTAACTTCACGGCCAGACATGCAAGAAACAAATTACGATTGCCAAAGTACAGTGACAGCAAGGAGTGTGTTGAGTTCGAGGGTCTAAATGTAACAATAAACCCGCTCCCTCATGTGCGTAATGAATTTTTTCGCCAGATTTGTCTCTTTGTGAAACAATACAAATAAATAAGACGTATTAAAAACCTTCTCAGATTTCACTGAGTAGCAGCAGGAGGTCCCCGCGTACAAGCCTATAGGCATCCATTCTTGCACCAGAAACACGCCAGCCAATGGGTTCTTTGGCGCACTTTGTGACTTTTTCTTCCAGGACTCCTATTCCCAAACATTTCTGGCTGGGATAGGGACTCAGTTTTGAACTGTTTGCTGGTGATACAAACTTGTTAAAAGTTGTTAAATCACAGCAGGGCTGTGAAAAATAGCAAGAGGACCTGGCGAGACGGCGCATCAGATAATGTTTAGGGTGAGCGAGTGCAAAATGATGCATGTGGGAAAGAGGAATCCGAACTATAGCTACGCGGTGCAGGGTTCCACGTTAGGAGTCACCGCCGAGGAAAAGAGAGTAACAGAGTAGACACCGAAGAGGGAGTGGAAAATATGAAAAAGGATCTGCAAAAGTTAGAGGAATGGTCTAATGCCTGGCAACTAAAATTCAATGCAAAGAAATGCAGAGTAATGCATTTGGGGATTAATAATAGGAAGGAACCGTATATGCTGGGAGGAGAGAAGCTGATATGCACGGACGGGGAGAGGGACCTTGGGGTGATAGTGTCCGAAGATCTAAAGGCGAAAAAACAGTGTGACAAGGCAGTGGCTGCTGCCAGAAGGATTCTGGGCTGTATAAAGAGAGGCGTAGTCAGTAGAAGGAAGAAGGTGTTGATGCCCCTGTACAGGTCATTGGTGAGGCCCCACTTGGAGTATTGTGTTCAGTTTTGGAGACTGTATCTGGCGAAGGACGTAAGAAGACTTGAGGCGGTCCAGAGGAGGGCGACGAAAATGATAGGAGGCTTGCGCCAGAAGACGTATGAGGAGAGACTGGAAGCCCTGAATATGTATACCCTAGAGGAAAGGAGAGACAGGGGAGATATGATTCAGACGTTCAAATACTTAAAGGGTATTAATGTAGAACAAAATCTTTTCCAGAGAAAGGAAAATGGTAAAACCAGAGGACATAATTTGAGGTTGAGGGGTGGTAGATTCAGGGGCAATGTTAGGAAATTCTACTTTACGGAGAGGGTGGTGGATGCCTGGAATGCGCTCCCGAGAGAGGTGGTGGAGAGTAAAACTGTGACTGAGTTCAAAGAAGTGTGGGATGAACACAGAGGATCTAGAATCAGAAAATAATATTAAATATTGAACTAAGACCAGTACTGGGCAGACTTGCACAGTCTGTGTCTGTGTATGGCCGTTTGGTGGGGGATGGGCTGGGGAGGGCTTCAGTGGCTGGGAGGGTGTAGATGGGCTGGAGTAAGTCTTAACAGAGATTTCGGCAGTTGGAACCCAAGCATAGTACCGGGTAAAGCTTTGGATTCTTGCCCAGAAATAGCTAAGAAGAAAAAAAATTTTTTTAAAAAAAATTTAAATTGAATCAGGTTGGGCAGACTGGATGGACCATTCGGGTCTTTATCTGCCGTCATCTACTATGTTACTATGTTAGGTGTCATCGTTGCTGATATGTTGAAACTCTGCTCGGTGTGCTGCGGTGGCAAAGCAAACAGAATGTTAGGAATGATTTGGAAAGACATGGGAAAGAAAAGTGAGAATGTTATAATGCCTTTGCATCTCTCCATGTGTGACTACAACTCAAATACTGTGCGCAATTTCTTGTCACCACATTTCAAAAAAAAAAAAAAAAAAGATATAGCGGAATTAGAAAAGGTACGAAGGGCGATAAAAATGATAAAGGGGATGGGATGACTTCCCTATGCGAGAAGGCTAAATCAGCTAGGGTTCTTCAGCTTGGTGGAGAGGCAGCTGAGAGACTATATGATAGAGGTTCATGAAATACTGAGTGGAGTGGAATGAATCACATGTTTACGTTTTCCAAATATATGTTTATGTTTATTGGCATTTGATATACTGCTCTATCTCGGAGAAGTTCAGGGTAATGTATAATCTTTACTGTCAGGTACTCTCACGTATTTTACTAGGACTAGGGTCATACAATGAAGCTAATACGTGGCAGATTTAAAACAAACCAGAAAAATATTTCTTCACTCAATGTGTAATTGAACTCTGGGATTCGTTACCAGAGGTTGTGCTAAAAGCAATTAGCTTGGCAGGGTTTAAAAAAAAAAAAAGGTTTGGATAATTTCCTAAAAGAAATATCCATGAGCCATTATTAAAATGGAATTGGGAAAATCCACTATTTCTAGGATAAGCATCATAAAACATGCTCTACATGCCAGGTACTTGTGAACTGGATTGGTCACTGTTGGAAACAGGATACTGGGCTTAATGGACCTTCAGTCTGTCCCAGTATGGCAATACTTATGTTCTTATTAGAGAATGACACGGTGACAAAATTCATCACCGTTCCCGTCCCCGCGGATAACCGCGGGAAACCATCTTCATGTCATTCTTTAAGGAGAGAGGGAAGAATCAGAGTATGAATGGCCACAACCACTGACCCACAAGCTTTGCTTTGAAGAATGCTGGTGTAGAAGGACTGAGGTTGAAACAGACACTGAAGAATGACAGTCTCTGGTATCCAGAGCAGATATTGTGATGTCATAATGCCTCATTCCACCAGTGCCTAAGAGCCAATCACAACAGTGATGTCACAATGGCTTCATTATCCTTGGCTCCCATAAGAATCAGAGTATGAATGGCCACAACCACTGACCCACAAGCTTTGCTTTGAAGAATGCTGGTGTAGAAGGACCGAGGTTGAAATAGACACTAGAAAATGACATGGGATTATTTCCTGCGGTTATCCGCGGGGACGGGAACGGTGATGAATTTTGTCACCGTGTCATTCTCTAGTTCTTATGTCTTTAAAGGCAGTTTCGAAGTACAGATATGAATGATTGATTGACACCTACTTTCCGGCAATCGTCAATGTAGCCAATTGGCTGGCAGACAATGCCATTGAAGTCTTTACCATCTCCTTTCCTTTCATCTCGGGCCTCACCTTTGCAGAAGGGAGATTTTAAGCCATGTCTGGATTTCTAACAGCCCCATCTCGATACATTATGGGACATCCAGAACGGATTTTGATGGGCAGAATCAGGGCGTGAAGGAACAAACAAGGGCAAATCATTCGCAGATGAAGTCCAAAAAAAAAGAACAGTGGCGCTGTGTTGATTCATACACTGCTGGAGTAATAAACGTTTTATTTTTGTGACCGTCGTCGGTAATGGTTGGTTCTCCATCTACTCCGCGGTTTTCTTTTAGAATCAAGGACTGCAAATATCACACTGCTATGGGATATAAGTCAAAATGCAGTCATTCGTTTAATAAAGATAGTCATCCATCTTCATGTGTGTGCTGTTAGCAGGTGTTAACATATGTTTTGAGTTGGTTCTCATTTTGATTGATGAGTGACAAAAAGTTTTGATGTAGATAATTATACTCTGCTCTTAGTACTATGCTTAGAAACCCAAATAGTAGCAACATTCCATGCTACCACTCCCAGGACAAGCAGTGGCTTCTCCTATGTCTGTCTCAATAGCAGACTTTTCCTCCAGGAACCTGTCCAAACCTTCCTTAAACCTAGCTACTCTAACTGGCAACGAGTTCCAGAGCTTAACTATTCTTTGAGTAACAACAACAAAAAAAATAATTCCTCCTATTTGTTTTAAAAGTATTCCCATGTACTTTCGTTGAGTGCTCCCTGGGTTTTTGTATTTTTAGAAAGGGTAAAAAAATCAATTCAGTTTTACCTGTTCTGCACCACTCGGGATTTTGTAGAC
The DNA here is from genome assembly GCF_902459505.1 of Geotrypetes seraphini. Taxonomy (NCBI): domain Eukaryota; kingdom Metazoa; phylum Chordata; class Amphibia; order Gymnophiona; family Dermophiidae; genus Geotrypetes; species Geotrypetes seraphini. The sequence continues at coordinate 10,138,258 of NC_047091.1, forward strand.
CTCAATCATATCCCCCTGAACGGCCTCTTTTCCGAGCCCCACCTTCATTCATGAGGGTTTCCTGTGTGAAAGCACCGTCATAGTCCTAGGGCAAGTCTCGTAAACCCCAAATTTGGTGAAAAGATCTTTTCATATTGCATCTTGTCCCTTTGTCACTTGGAAGACTCGGTCTATAAGAAAGATTTTTTCAGGTCAAAGAAATGTTTCTTTTATTCAGTCAGTCTGAGAATGTAAGTAAAATGGGGTCAGTTAAAATGATTATGGCCTTTTTTGTCATTCATCTGTACTCTGTGAAATTAAACTTACCACATATATTGTCAATAAATGACTAATTTTCCACAGAATTGGAAAGTGTCTTTTTTCTTACCACATTGATTAACTTTTTACCCTCTTTCTACTCCACTGTGCCTCTCCTGATTTGCAAATAAATGTGAAATTGCCAACTGTGGAATATTTTATTGAGTCATTATTATTTTTTTTTTTTAGCCGATGTCAATGCTAACAGTGGTTTGGGTAAAATGCTGTAATGTAACCCCTCAACTGTTATTACAAAAAACAAATACAATACATAGATAAAAATAATTATACCCCCACCCTGACCCTGAGCAAATGGCTTTGTGAACATGAGAACCTCGAGTATTTTAAGGATTATGTCTCTAGAACCTCAACAAGCTGTACCAAAAACTGGCAAGAAATCGATGATTATCTGAGGAGAATAATCCTAAATAAGATCACTTTAGAACTGAGAGAATTCAGTAATGTTTATGTGTATTAAAAACTTTATATACCGCATAATGGCCTAAAAGGATCCAAGCGGTTTACAATGCATAAATCACTTTTATCAGGAAAAGAACTCCATTAAAAATAGAAAAGGAAAGATTAAGAACAAAAGTTAAAAATATATATATACTAGTTGTTTAGCCCATTACATTAACGGGTGCTAGCAGCCCTTCTCCCTTACTTTTACCTCCTCCCTGTCCAGCAGCACCCCCACCCATTCCCTGCTCCCCCTATATAGCAGTAGCCCTTCTCCTTTTATCTCCCCCGTTCAGCATCACCCCATTTCCAGCTCCCCATATCCAGCAGTAGCTCTTCTCCTTTGCAGGAGCCCTTCTCCCTTCCTTTTACCTCCCCCCTGTCCAGCACCACCCCTTCCCTGTTCCCCCTGTGCAGCAGTAGCCCTTCTCCCTTCTTTTTAAGTCTCCCCCTGTCCAGCAGCACCCATTGTCCAGCAGTAGGTCTTCTCCCTTCCTTTTACCTCCTCCCCCCCCCCCATCTAGCAGCACCTCTTCCCTGCTTCCCCTATCCAACAGTAGGCCTCCCTTCCTGTTACCTCCCCCCTGTCCAGAATCACCTCTTCCCTGCTCCTCCTGTACTGCAGCACCCCCTTATCTGCTCCCCCTGTCCAGTCCGGTGATCTCCAGCCATCAGGCTGGCTCCTGCAAGGAGTCTAGTTCCTGCCCGGTCCCCGCCAGGCGTGCGAGCCTGCTCCGCCCCCTCCCGACCTGCCGGGAGTATTTGAATTCGACCCGACGGTTCCTGTTGAAGGAAGCACTCCTCAACGGACTCAGCAGTGAACTCCAGCCATCGGGCCGACATCCGCCTTGTCTTTTTTTTTTTTTTTAGTTGAAAGACGCGGTGGTGGCTGCTCTCATGATCCCCGCCTGCGTCGGAAGTCCGACGCAGGCGGGGATCGTGAGAGTAGCCACCGCCACGTCTTTCAAAGAATCGTAAGCCGCGCATGTGCACTTCCTATGTGTCGCTACAGCTCACAGAAAACCGGCGCACGCATAGGAAGTGCGCCTGCGCGGCTTACCATTTTTATTATATTAGATTTTTTTTCTTCATAAATATTATAACAAACTACATCTTCATAAAAACCATTCTAATGACAAAACAATCTCAATGAACCATAATTTATACAGACAGCTAAAAATTCTCCATTACAAAATCAACCATGACATAAACACAAATCACAGTCCCTAACTCCATTCTAATTTGGGAAAGCCAATTGAAAAAGTAATGTGCTTTTAAACGTCTTTTAAAATTTATAAAGGATTCTTCTTTTCTCAAGTCTATGGGCAGGTTATTCCACATCTGCGGAACCAAATAATAGAATGCACAATCTCTAGTTGATGCAAAATGTGCCTTCGAGATGTGAGGAACGACTCCCCTATTATCGTTCAGAGATTGTAATAGACGCCTTGGGGCATGAAATAGCATCGTTAGAAAGATGGGAGGAGCCTATCCATGTAATCCAAAAGCTCCATTGATGATGTCTAAAATTAAGCTAGGGGACTGAAATATAGGGCCGGAAAACCCCCTGGCCTACATCTCAGCCGCTTATCTTTGCCGTTAGACCGCAGCAGCCCATCGCGGCAGGGGAATTCCCCCCCTCCCCATCAGCTGAGCGGCAGGGACTCCCCAAAGCCGCGATTCTGTAAGGGGGCGCCCAAGTTAGATTGCCTGTCAATCATTCTGCCACGATCTACTGCTGCGGTCGAGCGGCACAGATAGGCGGCTGAAATGTAGGGCCAGGGTTTTCCAGGCCTACATATCAGCCGCTTATCTTGGTGTGATTCGTGGCTGGGCAGCTACTTTAGCTCGCCTAATGCCACTTCCGGCTTTGGCCAGGCCTACTTTGGCGTTCTGTGGCGTAAAGCGGCTACCTAGCTGCGATTCCAGCAGCCATTTCAGCCGCCTTAGATTTAGACATCGGTAGGCGCTTCAGCACTGCTGTTTCTGACTACATTTTTCAATTACTTAGGCATCGGCTGAGTGCCTACCGATGCTTAAATTTAGGTGGTGGTTATAATATTTCCCCTTATATGAGTCCACTGCCAAACATCACATTTTCTCTACATATAGTAACATAGTAAATAAAAGCAGATAAAGTCCCGAGTGGTCCATCCAGTCTGCCCAACCACACATGCTCCATAAATTAATTATGTCATATAAATGGCCCTTTTCCTTAGATATTTCTGGGCCAGAAATCCAAACCCGCGTGGAATGCTTGCACTTATGAGAAGTATGCCCTATGTAGCAATCTATAGGAACATTCCTTCCAAACATAACCCTTAATAATTTTAGCCAATCGATGGATAGCTTGACTAAAATCGTCCAGAGAAATTTGAATCTCTAACTCATCACACCATTTTTGTAAAATAGTATCATAAGTTCTATTGGGAACTAAACAAAGATATAGAGATTGGGACATCCTTACATTGATTAAAAAAAATCAAGAAGCCTTTCACGAACACCACAAGAAAGACCCAATTTTCGTATTTGACTAACAAAATGTTCTAATTGCATATATCCATATAATGACCCTACTTTTAAGGAAAGTTCTGGTAACCTCTTTATCTTCTCCGTCTCATCCATAATCTGTGCAATCGTTAGGCTTATGAGCATCGGAGCTAATTAAAAAAAAAAAGCCTTAACGCGGCTTTATAAAAAAAAAGGGGGGGTTATATATGGTGTGAAAAGTCCATCAGGAATCTAAATACTTTCGCATAGGGGGCATAATCAAAAGGAACGTCTAAGTCTGTTTTCGTCCAAGTCGTAAGTCGTCCAAAGTAAAAAATAGGTTAGGACACATTTTCGAAAAATACGTCCAAATTTTTTTTCGTTTCGAAAATCGTCTAACTATGCGTCCTGCTGATCTGATCATAGAAGCCGCTAAATCATCCATCTTTATACCACATTTTCGTCCAACTTTTAGTCCAAGTCAAAAACGCCTAGAACAAGCCCTGTTGGACGTGGGAGGGGTCTGCAAAGTGATGTACTAAACACCCAGACATGGCACCTAAATAGTGGGGTACCTTACAGGGCACTGCTGTGAACTTCACCAAAAGGGTGCCATGTCTTCAGCTCCCTTATAGGTCATGGTGAGCCCCCCAAACCACCTCCAGAATCCTCTAGACCCACTTATCTACCACCCCAATAGCCCTTATGACTGCAGGAGTCACTTATATGCTAGTAAAAAAAGGTTTTGGGGGTGTATAGGGGAGTACACATGTTTCAATATTAATGCAGTGATTACAGGGACTTATGGGCATGGGTCCACCTCTCTATGGGTCCCTAACCCACCCCCAAGATGGTTTAAAATGCTTTCCTATGCCAGGCTGCCAGGTGATGATGTTCTGGAGGCACAATTTTCAAGTTGTGATTAATATTTTTAGGGGGTGTGGGGTCGGTGATCACTGGGGTAGTGTGTGGGGATCTGTATTATGTGTTTACAGTGCTTATTTGGTCACTTTAGGTGGTTTTTTGTGACTTAGACCATGTTTTAAATGGTCTAAATCACAACGTCCAAGTTCCGTCGATCCTTTGCTGTATAACTTTCGGTTATTCATGCTGTACGACTAAGTCTAAGCCTGCCCACATCCCGCCCAAATCCCGCCCTCGACACTCCTCCTTCGTTTAGCTATGGTCGTTCAGCGGCACTATGAAGGCCTAGGTCATTTAGAAATGACCTAGGTCCAAAACCCGGTTTGATTATCAGCACTTGGACGTCTTTCGTTTATGATCGTCCAAGTGCCGACTTAGGCCGGTTTTTTGATGTTTTTCTCTTTCAATTATGAGCCCCATAGTGTTTACGGATTGATCCATTCGTACATCATGCTCAAAACAATCCAAAATACTGGACAACACTAAAGTGGAAATCATAAGGTACAAATCAAATATATCCAAAAATAGGGAATCCAAGTGAATCAATACCTGAGATAAATAGCTAAATTGCCCACTTAGTTTAATTGTCGTGAGTCAAAAACTGCCTGATAGTGCTTAGTTTCGGTCCTTCATTGATTTCGCACTCTGTCGAGAATTACAAAGACTAGCGGACACTCAATGAAGTTACAGGGAAATACTTTTAAAACTAATAGAAGGAAATTTTTTTTTTTCACTCAGAGAATAGTTAAGCTCTGGAACACCTTGCCAGAGGTTGTGGTAAGAGCGGATAGCGTAGCCGGTTTTAAGAAAGGTTTGGACAAGTTCCTGGAGGAAAAATCCATAGTCTGTTATTGAGAAAGACATGGGGGAAGCCACTGCTTGCCCTGGATCGGTAGCATGGAATGTTGCTACTCTTTCCGGAATCTTTCGTTACTCTTTGGGATTCCAGAATCTTGCTGTTCTTTAGGATTCTGAATGGAATGTTGCTACTCTTTCCGGAATCTTTTGCTACTCTTTGGGATTCCAGAATCTTGCTGTTCTTTAGGATTCTGAATGGAATGTTGCTACTCTTTCCGGAATCTTTTGTTACTCTTTGGGATTCCAGAATCTTGCTGTTCTTTAGGATTCTGAATGGAATGTTGTTACTCTTTCCGGAATCTTTTGTTACTCTTTGATTTCCAGAATCTTGTTGTTCTTTAGGATTCTGAATGGAATGTTGCTATTCTTTCCGGAATCTTTTGTTACTCTTTGGGATTCCAGAATCTTGCTGTTCTTTAGGATTCTGAATGGAATGTTGCTACTCTTTCCGGAATCTTTTGTTACTCTTTGGGATTCCAGAATCTTGCTGTTCTTTAGGATTCTGAATGGAATGTTGCTACTCTTTCCGGAATCTTTTGTTACTCTTTGATTTCCAGAATCTTGTTGTTCTTTAGGATTCTGAATGGAATGTTGCTATTCTTTCCGGAATCTTTTGTTACTCTTTGGGATTCCAGAATCTTGCTGTTCTTTAGGATTCTGAATGGAATGTTGCTACTCTTTCCGGAATCTTTTGTTACTCTTTGGGATTCCAGAATCTTGCTGTTCTTTAGGATTCTGAATGGAAGGTTGCTACTCTTTCCGGAATCTTTTGTTACTCTTTGGGATTCCAGAATCTTGCTGTTCTTTAGGATTCTGAATGGAATGTTGCTACTCCTTGGGTTCTGGCTAGGTACTAGTGACCTGAATTGGCCACTGTGAGAACGGGTTACTGGGCTTGATGGACCATTGGTCTGACCCAGTAAGTCTATTCTTATGTTCTTATGCACATCATCCTAAATAGGTTAACCATTTCAACTAAGGGCTCCTTTTACAAAGGTGCGCTAGCGGTTTTAGCGCGCGCTTAGCGCATGCTAAAATGCCCCGTGCGCTAGCCGCTACCACCTCCTTTTAAAAGCAGGTGGCAGTTTTTCTGTAGCGCGCGCTAATCGTGTGCATGCGCTAAAAACGCTAGCGCACCTTCGTAGAAGGAGCCCTACGCAACTGTGTTTACACGTGTCCTAATTTTCCCTATTTACTCTTATTCTAGTTATACTCATCCTAATTGATTATAATTCCATATATTATCTTCATCATATCTTAAACATTTCTGTAAAAATCTACTGTGTCCTCTTATCGTGTTGACAGTCCCCACACAATAGTTACACACCCGCCAACCAAAAATGTCAAACGAAAAATATATGACATACTACTGGCCACCAGAGCAGCAAAACTGGATCGACAACTCACCAATCTGCTGACTTCAACCCAGGGCAGGATTAACCCATAGGCCAAGTAGGCATGTGCCTAGGGCCCGAAATGGTCAGGGGGGCCCGATGAAGGAGGGCATCAACATTGTTTTTTCCAAACGGCGATGGGCCTCTCCTGCATCGATCGGCAACGCGGGCTCCCCCGATCGGCAACGCGGCCCCCTCCCCCATCGACAGAAAGTAAGACAAACAAGCAACGCGGGTAGGAAAGGCAACGGGAACTGTAATTGTGCAAGCGGTGCTGCTTGCCCAAAGCTTCCCTTTGATGCAGCTTGCTGTTTCCGCCTTGGCGCATGGTGGGGTAGGGCGGGGCAGGGGGCCCAGTGTACTTGTGTGCCTAGGGGCCCTCGATGAATTAATCCTGCCCTGCTTCAACCACAGACTACAAAACTTTCAAAAAAGAAACAAAAACCCTTCTCTTCAAAAAATACATAAAACCAATATAACACAACCAATAATGTTCTAAACTCCTCCTGCATTACCAATCAACTCCTTAGCAAATTAGAAAATGTTCAAACTATTCCTCAAATACTTCTCAATATGTACTTCTTAAAATCATAACAATTCTTATGTAATCTGCCTTGAACCGCAAGGTAAAGGTGGAATAGAAATCACTAATGTCCTATGTCAGTCCACAGCAATGACTTTCTTGGTTCTCCATTATTTTGGGGGTTCTTTGAACGAGTTCCTTCTCTCGGTCTCTTCTTTCCTTCCTCCTCCTCCACTTACTTCCTCCTCCTCCACAGCTTGCTAACCTCCTTCTGCTTTGGTACGGCACACAACTGATTTTACAACTGCCTTTAACAATAAAAACGGGGTGGGGAAAAGGTGAACGTGTACCTAATGTCAAATTTTACGCTTGTATGGGTTGTCTGAAAGCAACTTCTCATTTTCGCAGAAAGGAGGGGGAGGGAAATCAGCAGTTCCTGTTATTTAAAGGTAGCCTGGATTCTCATCGAGAACAGAAATGTACAATAAACATGCAATCAATCAAGTGGGTTTTTATGTGTCGTGGGAGACAATCATTTTCACACCTGCTGAGTCAGGGACAGATGCCCATTCATCAGCTGCCTATTAGAGACTGGGAGATCGCGCATATGCTTGCTGGTCGCCAGAGTTTATTAAGTGATAGAAAGTGAGGGGGGGGAGGGCGGGGAGAGAGATAGAAAGAACCCAAGATTTGAATACTTAACCGTGGTGGTTGCATTTCATTTTCTGACTGACTGGAGCCTCCTGACATGCAGTTATAAAGTGTTTATAATTGATATTCACACCGCTGCTCCACTTTTGCAGGTGAATGCTTTATTATTAAATGTGAAAACAGCCTTTTTAAAAAAAATGCTATATGGGCCACTAAACAAGAATTTTTAATAGGTTCCTGCTAGTGGGTGGGGGTTGGAAAGCTCTGTGCACTGGCACATAGATGCAGTTATTCAACTCTAGGGTTGTATAATTCAATGAATTAAGTACAGGCGTCTACAAACTTTTACGTCTGGGACTGTATGACTCGGAAGACCGGCACAAGAAAAACAGACCCTGTAGGGCTAGATTCGCTAAACAGACCTACCGGATTCGATCTGGGTCCGGGGGGCTGATTCACAACGTGTCCTCATGCAAATGAGGACGCTCGGAATCCCTCCCTCCCAACCGACTTAAGGGATCGCTGAATAGCAATCCAGATGCATGCACAGACCATTTGTAGATGGTTTGCGCATGCTTACAGAGCAGCAACCTTTTTTTTTAACTTCTCTTTTTCTTCGCGAGCCCGTGGTTTTAACCCGCTTTAAACCCGTGGGTTAAAACCACGGGCTTGCAGTGTGGGGAAGGGCAGGAGAGTTGGGGGCGGCAGGAGAGATTCGGGGTGAGAGCAGGGTGGCGAGTCGGGGCAGAGAGTAGGGCGGTGAGAGGAGAGTTCAGGGATTAGATGGCCATACCAGTGCCGGTGAAACCAGCAGGAAACCAGCAGGTGTCTGGCGTCATCATGATCCTTTGTAAACAGGGAGAGCTGGTCCTACCTAGGGCGGTAGGTTCTTGGCGCAACAAAGATCAGCAGTCAAAGCAAAAACAATAGGTCCTGACAGAGACACAGGGCTAGATTCACTAGGCAAACCGATCGGTTTGCGACCCCTTTGCGACCCGATTTCCCTCCGACCCGATTCACTAACCTGTGTACCGATCCAATTCTGATCCGTGCATGCAAATGAGGGGAAACATAGAAACATAGAAACATGACGGCAGAAAAGGGCCAAAGCCCATCAAGTCTGCCCACTCTAGTGACCCTTCGCCTTGAATTTGTTCACCGCCCCCTGCCTTTACATCATTAGAGATCCCACGTGAAACGGCATACAAAGTGGGCTGGCTGATCAACAAGAAGCAACTGCTGGGGACCAGTCACTCACGTCCTTTCCGACTGTTCTGCCAGCCCTGCAGACCTGAAATAAACCTGTTCTCTGGCTCCCCAGCTCTCTCTCTCTCTGCCTCCCCCGACTTTCCTGCTCTCTGCCACCCTTTCCTGCAGTGCCAGCCCATGGTTTTAACCCGCTTTAAACCCGCGGGTTAAAACCACAGGCTCGCACAACAGGGAAGGGCGGTAGAGAGCAAGTGAGTTGGGGCCAGTAAAAAAAAGTTTTAAAAGGATCCAAGATGGCCGCGAATGGCTGAACGTCGGAAGCGTTCATCAGATGCTCGGGGAAAACTGAAATTTACCTTTTTAGTTTCTTCAGCTTGGCTGAACGAGTGTTCTTCATGCCGAAAAGGAGGGGGAGAAGTGCTGCAGGAGTCTCGCGGCGCTCTGAAAATCCCCCGACTATCACCGTCGAGCAAATGCTGAATCGGCTTCAGAGGGAGTCATCGGCATCAGGGAGTCGCCCATTGGAACCGGCGACGCAGAGTGGCGTCGCTAGAGGGATCCCTGGGCTGGAGGTTATGCTCAGCCCTGATGCAAGAGATACTCCTCCTCAGCCACAGCGCACCAGCTCACCACGGGAACCAGGCTTGTCCGAAGAGATAGGGTCTGTTATCCGGGAGGCTCTCTCATCGGTGAGTCTGGAGACAGATATCCCCCAGGACTTTTTGAGCCTTGGAAGAGATACAGAAGCGCTGGGAACATCGGAGAAGAGAGAGGAAAAACAAGACAAACAAACTACATCTTTGGAAGGTGAAAATGGCTCCTTTGTGGTAAAAAAAAAACCCACTGAAATCACTATGGAGTCTCTTTGGGATTTAGTAATAAAATTGGGAAATACTTTGACTCCACAAATTAGAGAAATGGAAAAGACGATATGTAAACAAGAACAAGAATTAAATAAAATACAAGCGGATATGGCTTTAACTAAAACAAAGTTGGAAAAAAATGAACTTGAAATAATTGAGGTTAAACAAGTGCAAGAAACAGTGGTTAAAGATTGTGTGAATTTTAGACGGAAGCTGGAAATGATTGAAAATGGCCAGCGAGCCAACAATTTAAGATTCCTAAATTTCCCTAGGGTCTTATCTATGACACCTAGGGAAATGTTAAAGAAATACTTCTTGGAAGTTCTTTCAGTTTCTGAGGAATTAATTCCGCCCTTTTCCCAAGTATATTACTTGCCTGTTAGAAAAATGGAACAGCAATTGGGTAATCAAGATCAGCAGGAATCACAATTGGATATATCCATTTTATTGGAATCTTCTACAAAGGATTTGGTCACACCAGCAACATTGATAGCTACTGTTGCTTTAGCACCAGATAAGAATTGGATTATGAAGTTGTTCTTTAAAAATAGAACTAAAGAGTTCCTGGGACAAAAAGTACAGATTTTTCCAGACGTTACCAAAGAGACTCAAAAACGCAGAAGGCAGTTCTTATTGTTAAAACCAGGAGTAATTTCAGTGGGGGGAAAGTTTTTTCTTAGATTTCCATGCAAATGCGTTGTTCTTCACGGTGTAGATAAATATGTTTTCTTTGATCCAATGCACCTAACAAATTTTGTGGCTTTGAAACGTCTTGAGAAAGAAAGAACAACTGGAATAATAACTGACTCATGATTAGAAAACTCCCTTTGATTTTAGCCACTTTGATTTGCTTATTATTGTTATTTTCTTTTTAATTTGTAAAGTCACTCTTTGAAAATCTTGGATTCAAATATTGGGGACTATAGATTGCTTAAGTGTAAGAGAATATGATATATGTTTTCTTCTTATTATATATGTTTAAGGATACAATCTTACTGTACAAGATATAATGCTTGATAATTTTTTGTGTAAAATGATAAATTAATAATAATAATAAAAAAAAAAGTTTAAAAAAAAAAACCAGGACAAGATTCAATGAACATGGAAAAACAGATCCAAGATGGCCGCACGAGGAGTTGTTTGAGTTTCACTCTTCTTGAAGCTCCTTAAAATATCTTTGTCTACTGCAACTATTTACCTGTTATAATGCCGAAGAGGAGGGGACGCAGCGCTGCTGGAGCCTCGCAGCGCTCCAGAACGGCCGTCTTCGGAAACATCGAGGAACTGATGAGGAGAATGCAGGGCACGCCGACAGCTTCGGGGAGTTCCCCGCGGGAGACGCATGGTGGAGGCGCATCTGTGTCGCTCTCCATGGGGCCGGAGACATCGTTGAGTCCCGAAGTAAGGGCACCTCCCCCACGCCCTCAGTCAACCAGTTCCCCGCGAGAGGAGGTACTTCCTGAGGTCGGAGTTCACCTCCTCCCGGAGGCTAAGGAGAACAACGGGGGAACTGTGTGGAAGGACTCCCTGCCGGTGCAGAGGAGTCTGAGCGAGGAGACTGAGGAGGAAGCAGTGGGGGATGAGAGAATTCGACAGACTGCCGTAGGAGACACGCTGCCAGAGGGTGAGCTAACCAAATTAAAATTACAACCTTTACAACCTTTTCAAATTGAGAAGCCCCGAGAGGTTACATTAGATTCTCTGTGGGATCTTGTGGCCAATTTGGCAAGATCTATAAACCCACAACTACAACAATTAGAAAAGAAACTTAATAACCATGAAATTGAGATAAAAAATTTAAAGACTGGACTTGAGGACTCAAAAACTTCAGTACAGAATGTCTGTCAAGAATTAAAAGTCTCCCAACAAATTACTGAGACATTAATTAAAGACAATACTAACCTAAGAAGGAAGATGGAGGCAATGGAAAATTTCTCTCGTAATAATAATCTCAGACTGATAAATTTCCCTAGGGCTTCTATGATAGCCCCAAGGGAAATGTTGAAACGTTATATGATGGAAGTATTGGAACTTTCTGAAGAGTCGTTACCACCATTTACGCAGGTCTATTACCTTCCAAATAAAACTCAAGACCAACAACAACAGAAAATGGGACCTGACTTAATGAACATATCTAATATTTTGGAAATGTCTGATAGAGAATTGGTGACCCCTGCCACTTTACTTTTGACAGTAGCTCTCGCACCAGATAAAAACTGGTTGCTGAGACTCTTCTTTAAAAATAAACACAAAGAATTTTTAGGTTGTAAAATTCAGATGTTCCCAGATTTGGCTAGGGATACACAGAGAAGGAGACGAGAATTTTTGTTAAGGAAACCTGGTGTTATATCTCTGGGGGCGACCTTTTACTTGCGACATCCATGTAAATGTGTTATTAATTATCATTCTCATAAATATGTTTTCTTTGAGCCATCTCAACTGACAACCTTTCTCTCAACTGCATCTCTGGAGAAAGAAAGTGCTTAGTTTAAGAAAGGGTGCTTTAATCTCATTCAACTAGTTATTGCTTGGTTTAAATATAATTACTTTGATTCGCCTATTACCCCTCTTGGATCTGATTGAGGACTTGAGTAGAAATTTATGCTTATATTTGATATTCTTTTATATATCTTTTCAATTGTATTAATTTCATGCTGAATTTCCTTTCTGTACAAGTTTTATGCTTGATTATATTGAAAAATTCAATAAATATTAAATAATAATAAAAAAAAAAACCAGATAGCAAAGTATATGGTCTGCACATGCGTTGGGATCGCTACCTAGCGATCCGTGTCGGCAGATGAGGGCTTGCCTCCGTTCGCCCCCATTAGAATATTCTGGCTTCCAGAATCGATTGGCCCTGCCCGGATCGGACACGGATTGGTCAGGATCGGGCAGGTTAGTGAATTGGGCCCACAGACTTAAAGAACCATCAGCATACACTTTATCGTTCATTTTAACAGGAGTGTTGTGCGATGATCATGATTGTCAAGTTTAACTATCAACATGTTGGGTGGGAGGGAGGGAGCTACAGGCTAAGGGCATGAAAGTTAATTGGGGGTAGGATATAAGGCTGAAGGTCTTCTTATTAGAGCAGGGGTGTCAAAGTCCCTCCTCGAGGGCCACAATCCAGTCGGGTTTTCAGGATTCCCCCAATGAATATGCATGGTGGTCTGACCCGTCTTTAGGGGTTCATAGTCAGTGGCGCGCAAGACGCCAGCGCGCTGACAATCCAGCGCCGACAATTCGGCACGAGACAGAAGCGCGCGGGGGAAAAAGTAATTTTTAAAGAGCTCCGACGGGGGTTTGGGGTGGCAACCCCCCCACTTTATTGGTTAGTGTTCGCGCTGCTGTTGGAGGGGGATTCGGGGGGTTGGAAATCTCCATTATAGCGAAAATGGGAACTTTTTCTGATTTTTGGGGGGGAAAAGTTCTGTTTTCTCTATAATGTGGGGGGTTTCATCCCCCATACCCCCCCCCCCGGCAATGGCAGCGCGAACACTAACCAATAAAGTGGGGGGGGGGAGGGGGTTGCCACCCCAAACCCCCCGTCGGAGCTCTTTAAAAATTACTTTTTCCCCCACGCTTAATCAAATTTCTAAGCAGTGTACAATATAAAATTTACATAAAAACATATTAAAAATCTGTGATACTAGATACAACCAAGACATCTTAATAAAACACATAATAAGACAAATGGACTTACTTCAAACAATAGGAAAGAAAAGGAAGAACTACAATTGTAAAAGAGAAAGCTAAACTTAAAAGGATAATACAGTAGGTTAGGGTAAAAAATTTGTTTGGTTTTTTTAAATTTTGTTTGGTTTTTTTTTGTCCTTAAGAGGACAGTTTCTGCCTCAAAATTCTAACAATCAGACCAGTTTTTCATGCCTCCTTGCATAACGCTTTGATTGCAACCACAGAAAGGCGGTATATCAAATCCTATCCTCTTTCCCTTTTCCTTTAGGTCTCCTGATCATGAGTGAGTCAATTTTCAAAAGGTTTATTTGCCTTACTTTTGCATTTATATTTGGGGTTTCTAAACAGTGAGGACTAAGGGGGCAGGATTGACATTGAATGAAAGGAGAGTGTTAAACTAAACTAAACCTTAAGTTGGTATAGCGCATCATCTCCATAAAGATAGAGCTCGGCACGGTTTACAGGTCATTCAATAAATGAAGGAAGGACATAATAAGAAACTGGAGGTTATGAAGAGGATCGCTAGCTTTACATTTTAATTAGATAACTTTACGTTTTGGAGAAAAGCCAGGTTTTCAGATGCTTTCGGAATAATTGGGATGAGCCTAGGTTCAGCAGCGGGACAGGGAGGTTATTCCAAAGCTCAGTGAATTTGAAGAAAAGGGGTTTCCCTAATTTACCTGCATATATGACGCCTTTTAACGAGGGGGAAGATAGTTTGAGTATGTGGGCTGGTCTGGTAGTGTCAGGTCTCGAAGAATTCCAGGATAAATTAGGCAGGTACATTTAAAGTGAATCCTAGAAATCACCGGAAAGCCAGTGAAGTTTTGACAGAAGCGGGGAGTGTTGAGTGGATTACTGTGCCAACAGGCCTCTCAGCTAAGCTGGTCCCAGCCCTGACCTCCCTATAAACCATTAAAATGACTTAAAGTAACTCGCTTGATTCCCTCCCGCGCAAGTGAGAGTTACAGCAGTGTTTCTTCCATGCGTAGGTGTGATATCCCAACAATATGTAGTAACAACTGATAAATCCACAGCTCGCAAGACTGAAAGTGACGTCTATGTTCCATATAGTATGTAATGATACCTTTTTCTCCAGGCAAAAAGAAGGATTTCAGCAGCAGAGTCACAACGCATCAGGGAGTCCTCAAAGAATTCACAATGTCAGGTTGAAATGCAGAACCTGTCCCATGTGACAGCATCATTTATAACACTAATACGGAGGAAAAAAAGACGCTCTTTAATTATGAAAACTGCCGCTTATTAGAATTCTGTGATCCTGTCAAGGAAGCCTCAGTCTTTACTAATGGATTCTGATGTCTAAAAATTATACATTTATGAATATGGGATTTGAAATAGAGAATGTCATCCTGAGAAATGAACAAGCTGTCCAGCAATATAGAGAGCCCTATGAAAAATTGGCCACTTTAAACTTAACACTCTCATGCTTTCCCCTCACCGCCCCCCCCCCCCCCCAAACCAAGGTCTGCATCCATATTTATTCAGCCAGTTCTCATAAGGCATCTCTTGCTCTCTCAAAGTCAAATCCTGGATGCCTGAGATATAGTATAGAATTGACCCCCAGCAGCTGTAATTTAGCTACTGTAATTCTGTACAGAAAAGCTGGTGGACACATGAAATGACCTCCAAGTGGAAGTGGTTGGGAAAAATCCATAATAGCAGCTTCTTGGGCCGGCTGCTCATGTCAGCCTGGCTCCCCTCTGAAATCATTTCCTGATGACAAGGTCGGAACGTGACGTCAGAGGGAAAGCCAACGCTGACACGAGCAGCAGGCCAGAGAAGCAGGCCATTCCCCAAACATCCATCATAGAACCAAGTCTCCAACCTATTGACAACAACCCCAGACGACAAGATGTTCAGAAAGGAAATAAAAACTATACTCTTCAAGAAATCCCTTAATAAAGCTTAATACCATGATAAAGCTTAACCCCCCTCTTACCATCCCCTCCCTAACCCCAGATCCTACTTTTCCCTCTCTTACATAGTAACATACATAGTAGATGACGGCAGATAAAGACCCGAATGGTCCATCCAGTCTGCCCAACCTGATTCAATTTAAATTTTTTTTTCTTCTTAGCTATTTCTGGGCAAGAATCCAAAGCTGTACCCGGTACTGTGCTTGGGTTCCAACTGCCGAAATCTCTGTTAAGACTTACTCCAGCCCATCTACACCCTCCCAGCCATTGAAGCCCTCCCCTGCCCATCCTCCACCAAACGGCCATACACAGACACAGACCGTGCAAGTCTGCCCAGTAACTGGCCTAGTTCAATATTTAATATTATTTTCTGATTCTAGATCCTCTGTGTTCATCACACGCTTCTTTGAACTCAGTCACAGTTTTACTCTCCACCACCTCTCTCGGGAGCGCATTCCAGGCATCCACCACCCTCTCCGTAAAGTAGAATTTCCTAACATTGCCCCTGAATCTACCACCCCTCAACCTCAAATTATGTCCTCTGGTTTTACATTACATTACATTACATTACATTAATGACTTCTATTCCGCCTGTACCTTGCAGTTCTAAGCGGATTACAACAAAAAGATAACTGGACATTTCCAGGAATAGGAATACAATTAACGACGTAGGGCCTAATACATCTAAACGATAGCTGGACGTTATTTTGTTCTACGTTAATACCCTTCAAGTATTTGAACGTCTGAATCATATCTCCCCTGTCTCTCCTTTCCTCTAGGGTATACATATTCAGGGCTTCCAGTCTCTCCTCATACGTCTTCTGGCGCAAGGCTCCTATCATTTTCGTCGCCCTCCTCTGGACCGCCTTGGAAACCTTCTCTGATCTAACGTTGTAACCTTTCTTCCATAACTCTTTTTGTAATCCACTTTGAACCGAAAGGTAATGGCGGAATAGAAATCTGTAATGTAATGTAATATTGTTCAGTGATTCTGGGGATTTTCCTTTCTGGTGGTGTCTAAAAAAGAGCAATTAACTCCCAGTCTGGAAAGAGGCATGAGGGTAGGATTGCCAGATTTTCCAATCAGAAAATTGCACCGCGGAGAACCAGCTTTTGAGCCATACTGCTTTGGGAGAAGCCCCTGAGGTTGCCCCTGATGAAGAAAATACGAAATGGGGCTCTGTAGGGCGATCATCTGGCACCCCACATGAAAAAACAAAACAGCGGTTTGCAGATAAGTTCCTGTTTTTCAGCTAAAAGTTCCCGGTTTTCAGCTAAAATTCACCAGGCTTTATACTTCTCAGGAGCTTTTCACCAATGTCATTTAAAAGCGTTGTTGAATTCTTGATTTATTTATTTGAATCCTATTTAAATTTAATTCTCCACACTATATAGACACCAGGGTCCTGATAGACAGAACCCTAAAACCATCGGCTCAATGCGCGGCGGCAGCAAAGAAAGCAAAAAGGATGTTGGGCATGATTAAAAAGGGGATCACGAGTAGGTCGGAGGACGTCATAATGCCACTGTACAGAGCAATGGTCAGACCACACTTAGAATACTGTGTCCAGCACTGGTCTCCATACCTCAAGAAGGATATGACTCTGCTGGAGAGGGTGCAGAGGCGAGCCACGAAATTAGGCAAAGGTATGGAGAATTTGAGCTACCAAGAACGCCTCAGAAAACTGGGACTGTTCACCCTCGAAAAGAGAAGATTGAGAGGGGATTTGATAGAGACTTTTAAAATATTAAAAGGATTTGACATAATAGGCCAGGAAGAAGCATTACTGACATTTTCAGATGTGACACGGACAAGAGGTCATAGCCTGAAACTGAGTGGCAGCAGGTTCAGGACAAATGTCAGGAAGTTCTGCTTCACACAGCGAGTGGTGGGCACTTGGAATGCTCTCCCGGAGGAGCTGGTGGCGGAGACTAGTGTTCAGGGTTTCAAGTGCAAGTTGGATGCACACCTTCTTGCAAATCATATCGGGGGATACGGGAAATCCAGGTCTCCAACAGGGAGCACCTAACTGGGCCTCCGCGTGTGCGGATCGCCGGACTAGATGGACCTAGGTCTGATCCGATGAAGGCTTTTCTTATGTTATGTTCTTATGTTAGGGTTTTGGGCGATTGATAACAATTCTTGCATTCATTGATAGCTTAAAGAGAAAAAGTAAAAAAAAAAGCAGTTTTTAAAAAAAATTTTTGCACTATGAATTATACATTTTTAGATTTAGCCCACAGAATGTTTTTAAAATGATGCGAGTTGGGTAATGTCTGCCAAGCACGCTTGTGCATTTGGCGGTGTTGAACCCTGGTGAACTCGGACAAAACCCTTTCACACGAGTTCCCACTTACTGATGGAACAGTCTGTTTGTAACATCCAAACAAACACTTGGCATAAGGGGTTCAGCTAGGCCGAAACCCTTCAGGTGTCTGGAGAATAGAGAGCTGGTCTGGTTTTTGGCGTTTCAAGTCATTTTGACCCCTCTCGTTTAGAGTAAGGCTCTTATTTCTAGTACTCAAAAGGAAGGAGGACGTAGCCAGGGAAATCCGGACGTCTGGTATCCCTACACGAGGGATGCAGCACCATGGCATCTGTTCCAAATTCTTCTGATCTTATGTCAGTCTGCTTCTATCCACCCTGGAACGATACGGGCTAGCCTTAAAAATATTTGGACAGGTGGACTTCGTAAGCTGACAGCGCGTAGTTCGATACCCAATCCTTCCTCTGTCCTTCTTTCCCTTCCCTGCAAGAAGTGGCCTGTAACTCTCAAGGGCCAGAGCACTACAGGCACACATTAGATAAATATTACTCCTCGTTGACACGTGAGCCCCTTGGGGAGGGCTTTGCGGAGGACAGATCCTTGTCTCGCTCAGCCATGGGCTTATGCTGGCTCCTGGCCAGCCCTTCCGTGCAGTGTCAATCCAGTGCTTATTCATTTGAATATAGGCAGCAGAAACTGCAGCCTTGCAATGATATCAACAGGCCTCTTTCTGGCGTGGCTACATTCAGCTTTTATTTTATTTCCCCTCTTTTAAGAACATAAGAATTGCCGCTGCTGGGTCAGACCAGCGGTCTATCATGTCAAGCAGTCCGCTCACGCGGCGGCCCTCTGGTCAAAGACCAGCGCCCTAACTGAGACCAGCCCTACCTGCATACGTTCCAGTTCAGCAGGAACTTGTCTAACTTTGTCTTGAATCCCTGGAGGGTGTTTCCCTCTCTTTGAATCCCTGGAGGGTGTTTTCCCCTATAACAGCCTCCAGAAGAGCGTTCCAGTTTTCTACCACTCTCGTTCTCCCTACCTTGGAGAGGGTGGACAACCTGTCCTTATCTACTAAGTCTATTCCCTTCACTACCTTGAATGTTTCGATCATGTTCCCTCTCAGTCTCCTCTTTTCAAGGGAGAAGAGGCCCAGTTTCTCTAATCTTTCACTGTACGGCAACTCCTTCAGCCCCTTAACCATCTTAGTCGCTCTTCTCTGGTCTCTTTTTAAGAAAGGAAAAGGGGGGGGGAGGGAACTTCATATTCCACCTTTCTGTGGTTACAATCAAAACTGTTCACATGCTTATTCTGTACCTGGGTTATTGGAGGGTTAAGGGACTTGACAAGAGTCACAGTTTTTTTTGTTTTGTTTTACATGTTTACATTCTGTAGAAGTTACACATTTTGGGGCAAATTCTATAAACAGCATCCCGATTGTAGGCGGCGGTAGGCGTCCTACCGCTGTCTAACCAGCCAATCAGGACTCATGTTTAAAAAAAATAAATAAATAACACCCCGAGGAGGGTGGCCTACATTTTAGGCATCTTCACGAACCTAAGGAGGCGTGTAGGGTGTGGGCGTGGTTTCTCCCAGAAGTGGCCTCTTTATATCCGGGCCGAAAAAAATGTAGATAAATTTAAGGGAATTCTAAAGAGTTACCTTTTCCAAGATGCATTTGACTGTTAAACAGACTTGGTTACAGCCAGAGTGGTTCAATAATTCTTATTCCCTATTTTCCCTATTGTGGTTTATTTTTTTATGTGCTCTTTACTCACAATTTGTAGTTCTCCCAATTTTCCTATTGTTTTACGTTGGTCGAGTATTGTTCCGTGGGTATTATTTGTTTATTGTCTCTTCCTTTTTAATACAAATGGTAAAATGCTTAGAAGCCTTGATTTGCGTTTTATCAAAATTTTAATAAACTTGAAACTTTCTAGGGCCACGATAGGTGACTGAACTGTAGGCCAGCAAAATGCTGGTCTACATTTCAAACAGACACAGCTGCTGAGGCAATCGCGGCAAGGGAATCTCCCTGCACAATCAGTTTAGCGATTGCGGCAGGGAACCTGTCTGTCCTCCCTTCCCCCCCCCCCCCGTGTCGACGACCAGTAGGAGGGATGCCCACTCCCTCCTGCTGGAACCTCTGAAGCCCTCCCACCTCCAAATGTCTGTGGCAGGAGGAGTGCCAAATTCCTTCTGTCACCACCACCCCGATACATCCTCCGGCAGGAGGGATGCCCCATCCCTCCTGCCGCCAACCCCCAAGATGTCCCCCAGCAGGAGGGATGCCCACTCCTTCTTGCCACCCCCCCCAAGACATTCCCCAGCAGGAGGGATGCCCACTCCATCTTGCCCCCCCCAAGACATTCCCCGGCAGGAGGGATGCCTACTCCCTCCTGCCGGAACCACCCCTGAGACATCGCCCGGCAGGAGGGATGCCCAGTCCCTCCTGCCGGAAACCCCCACCCCCTATGATCATCGGCAGGAGGGATGCCCAGTTCTTCCTGCTGGAACCCCCCCACCCCGAAAGATCATCAGCAGGAGGGATGCTCAATACCTCCTGCCGGAACCCCACCACCACCTCCCCGAGACATCCCCCGGCTATCACCATGACCATGCCCTCCTCTGCTGATTGAACGCTTTCATTGGCCAGCCATGCGCCTGCTTTTTCCCATTATCTGCTATGATGAGTAACAAGAATCTTGAAAACCAGAGTCCCCCAGAATTCTCACAAGTTCTAAATTTAGCAAAATCTAATTCTGCATTCCTAGTATGAATGAGTCTGCCTTGGTGGGAGGGAATTGATGCATTTTTTTATTTTTTTTTTCTTTTTTAAGCTTTAATCCCACTGGTGTTTTACTCCAAGCTTTTATATATATTTTTACACCGTTTCTGCTTTACCGTGCTGCCAGACTGAGCTGTCAGCAGGACTGAAGTGCTAATGTGAATGTGGAAGACAGCAAAACAGAATCCAGAGCTAATTACCAACCTCAACTGTAATGTGGAAAAGGATAGCTGCTCCGATCAGGAGCCACTTTTATTGGCTGCAATGCCCGATAACACAAGTGCTCTTAAAAGCATTACATATTATGCCTCTCAAAGATGACAGGTAATGTATCTTTGTGAGTTATAATGCTCAAGGTTGGGACGGATAATACCTTGGGAAGCCTACTTCTTAGCTATGATATGTTGACTGTCAGAAGTATCTCACTAAGGTTTCAGAGAGAACATAAGAATAGCCTTACGGGTCAGACCAATGGTCCATTTAGTCAATCCAGGTCACAAGTACCTGGCAAAACCCCAAAGAGTAGCAACATTCCATGCTACCGATCCAGGGCAAGCAGTGGCATCCCCCATCTTTGTCTCAATAGCAGACTATGGACTTTTCCTCCTTTAGTTGGAAGAGCAGAAAATGAATATCTTTCTAGAGCTCTACAGAACATGGAAGCCTGAATTTCACCCTTACCATTCTGGGTGGTTTACCATTCACACAAATAAAATACGCATCATCAAAATCATAACATAGCACTGATATAATCAAAAATTCAAGCTCTTTGACTCTATCAAAGTGAAGTATAAGCCTGCGTAAACAAAAAGGCTGTGCCCTGTTTTCTAAAGCTCAAAAAATAGGGTGTCAGGTCAAAAGCGCGCCGGGACAAAGGCGCGAGCAGGCAACTGAGCGCAGTGCGGAGGCGCGCGCCGAAGAAAAAGACTGTTTTTAGGGGCTACGACGAGGTGTGTGGGGGGAACCCCCCCCACTTTACTTTATACAGATCGCGCCGCGTTGTGGGGGCATTGTGGGGGGTTTGGGGGGTTGTATCCCCCCACATTTTACTGAAAACTTAACTTTTTCCCTGTTTTTAGGGAAAAAGTTACGTTTTCACTAAAATGTGGGGGGTTACAACCCCCCAAACCCCCCACAACGCCGCCGCGATCTGTATTAAGTAAAGTGGGGGGGGGCTCCCCAACAAAACCCCCCGTCGCAGCCCCTAAAAACAGTCTTTTTCTTCGGCGCGCGCCTCCGTCTTGCGCTCAGTTGTCAGCGCACGCTTTTGTCTTACGCGTTACTGTCTATGAACCCAAAAATAGATCTATTTCTCTGATATTACTGGATAAAGAGTTCAAATCCAAAACACCGGTCCTGCAATCATAAACATTTCTTCCCTGTATCTATTTAATCTAACTTGTCTAAAGGAAGGTATAATCCAGTAATCCTTTATTTGAAGATCTCAGTCTATGCACTGGTCTACATATATTCAGGGTTGATGTAAAAAAAACTAGACATATGTGGTTTATTCCGTTTTACAAAACCGCGGTAGCGGCTGCCGTTTGGCAAATGCTTCGACACCCACAAAATCCCTATGGGCATTGGAGCGATTACCACAGCCGCACCTGCTACTGCGGCTTTGTAAGAGGAGCCCTTAAAGCTTTAAATATTAACAATGCTAGCTTAAATGAAATCCTAACTCGATTAGATAACCATTAACTCCTTTAAAACCGGTGTAATGTGTTCAATACGAGGGCTGTTCAAAAAGTATCAGACCTTAATTTTTCTTGCATAATCAAATAAAGATAGGGAGGCGTGGTTTGGTGCACGTATGTAGGCGACCCTAATGCACATGCTTGAATTTTTTTCCCGCCTACAGAAAGCTGTCACTCGTCAGCAGTGAGGAAGTGTAAGTGAGCGGCGTCCGATTTTCATTTTTTACAAAATGACAGAAAAAGTTGAACAACGCTACTGCATTAAATTTTGTGTAAAGCTTGGCGATTCCCAAGTGGAAATGATCCGCAAGATTCATCAGGCCTTCGGGGACAAAGCAATGGGCACCACACAGATAAAGGAGTGGTACAACCGCTTCAGAGATGGCCGCACATCAGTGGAGAGTGAAGTGCGTTTCTGGTAGGCCCTCAACATCCAGAAATGAGATCGTCATTGACCAATTGAGGACCCTGGTTAGAAAACTTGCAGACGAGGCGAGCATCAGCTTTGGATCCGCTCATTCCATTTTGACTGAGGATTTGGGCTTCAGGAGAATTTCAGCGAAGTTCGTGCCAAAGCTGATCGAGCAGAAGCAACTCCGTTTGGAGATCGCGCAGGACATGCTGGAGACTGTGAACTAGAGGTGTGCACGGGAACTGGAATTGCGGGAATCCCACGGGTCCCGCAGGAGTCCCGTGGGAATCCCCCCTAACCCACGGGACTCCCACGGGGACCCCTCTCTGACCCACGGGACTCCCACGGGGATGGAAGGCTTTGGAAGCAGGGTTTGTCCATATAATATAGTGGACACGTCAGCCTTAGTAAAAGAGGGGGTTTATAAGTTAATTACCTGAACAGAAAACAAAAAAAGTGTTCCACCAAAGAGGTTCCACAAGGAAAACAGCAGTGCAAACACAAAAGAAACTGTGGAATTGATGATCCTGTCAGAAGAAATTGCTGCTTTTTATGGGGACAGGCGGGGATGGAGGTAATTCCTTGCGGGGACGGGTGGGGACGGAGAGGATCCTGACGGGGACGGGTGAGGACGGAGAGGATCCTGACGGGGACGGGTGGGGACGGAGAGGATCCTGGTGGGGATGGGTGGGGACGGAGAGGATCCTGACGGGGACGGGTGGGGACGGAGAGGATCCTGATGGGGACGGGTGAGGACGGAGAGGATCCTGACGGGGACGGGTGGGGACGGAGAGGATCCTGACGGGGACGGGTGAGGACGGAGAGGATCCTGACGGGGACGGGTGGGGACGGAGAGGATCCTGACGGGGACGGGTGGGGACGGAGAGGATCCTGGCGGGGACGGGCGGGGATGGGTGGGATTTCTGTCCCCGTGCAACTCTCTACTGTGAACATTGATCCCGACTTCCTCAGCACAGTGATCCTGGGTTTGTGGGTACGACCCTGAACGGGACCAGATTTCAGTCAAGAGAAGACATCATGCAAAATGCGACGGACCAGTTGCGAGCAATCTCAAAAGAGGCGCTCCAGCACTGCTTCCGACAGTGGCAGAACCGTTGGAAGAAGTGGCAGCCCAAGGGCACTACTTTGAAGGAGATTAGTATAAGATTGTTGTATCTGAATATGAGTATTTTTTATGAATAAAGGCTTGATACTTAGCAGTTCCTGAAATCAGTTGTGGCTATAGCATTTTGGGCAATCTGAAGAGCTCTGATCAGATGTTTAGGAAGCCCTAAAAACAGAATGTTCCAGTAATGAAACATAGGATTAATAAAAGCTTGAATTACAGTGCGAAAGTTTCGTAACTTAAAAAAAATCACAGAAATTTCAATTTCTTGCTGCCAAACAAGTGTCTATCCCTGCACGTGTGGTGCAGGGAGAGATGCTCGTTTGCATTCCCCAAAGAGAAGACTGATTGGCGGTTTACACCCTGAGGCAGCAAGAAATTGTGAAATGCTGGCCATCATTGGTACGCCGATCCCTTTCAAAGATAAGCAACTGCTTTGTTGCTATTCTGACCTTTTTGAACGTTTTCCTTGACGGTTTGCATCGAGCAAAATAAAGAAGGGTTTTTTTTTAATGCCCATGAGGTATCTTTAGCCTTGCCTTAAAGCTGTTATCACGGCCGGCCTGTGCTACGTGGTCTGAGGCTTTTTCCTCCTTTCATGTTGGATTGGCTCGTGTACAGTAAACAAAACGATGTGATGTATTGAATAATTGTGAAACTTAGGCCCTCTTTTACTAATAGAAACATAGAAAATGACGGCAAAAAAGGGCCACCGGCCCAACAAGTCTGCCCACTCTATTGGCCCACCCCCACTAATTTCTTCCTTGAAGTGATCCCACATGCTTATCCCATTTTCTCTTAAAATCTAGCACGCTGCTGGCCTCAACTACCTGCAGGTGCGCTAAACGCTAACGCGTCCATGTTAGTCTGTGGACGCGTTAGCGCTTAGCGCGTGCTAATTCGATTAGCGCGCGCTAATCGGTTAGCGCACCTTCATAAAAGAGGGGGGGGTCAGACTTTACGCACCTATTTGTGAAAGGAGTGGTTTATTGTTTCCCGAGGGCTCCTTTTAGCGCGCCGCGATAGCGGTTTTAACGTGCGTAATAGCGTGTGTTAAGCCGCCGGCCGCGCTAGCCGCTACCGCCTCCCTTGAGCAGGCGGTAGTGTTTTGGCCAGCGCTGGGGTTAGCGCGTGATGAAACGTCGCGCGCGTTAACCCCGCTAGCGCGGCTTGATAAAAGGAGCTCGGAGGGTTTTCACTTTACTGTGTTTTGGGGGGGAGCTGTACTTAAATGTTAGCGGATGGGCGCTGCTCATGATTCTATAAACTGCATCTAACTTCTGAGGGGTTTTATAGAATCACGCTAAGCGCCATCTTTTTTGGCGCTATTTTAGGTGTCATATATACAATTTGGCCCTAGGTTCATAAATCTAGGTATATGAGTTAACATTATAACATTATAAGCATGACTTTTAAACTCCTAAGTTAAACTGAAAACTTAATCTCCTAAGGGGCTCTTACGCTAAAACCCATTAGGGAATGGGCTTAGCGCATTTTAATGTAATGTAATGTAATTTATTTCTTATATACCGCTAAACTCCGTTAGGATTCTAAGCGGTTTACAGAAAAATAGACAATAGGGTGCATTAAAATTATAAGTAAAATAGGTGCTTAGAAATTCCCTTACTGTCCCGAAGGCTCACAATCTAACTAAAGTACCAGGAAAAATGACAATTAGTAGAGTAATAAAGAAATAAAAAATAGAGATAGAGGAGAAAATAAACATACTAATAAGATTACAAAGATCTAAAGGACTTTGAAAGGTTGAAAAAAGAAGGGAGATAAGAATAGATGCAGAGGGAGAACCGTTGAAGCAATAGAATTCTGGAGAAATTTAAATGAAATTTGAATGATAAAATAAAACAAAATAAGTGGTAAAACAATAAGTGAGATAAAAAAATATATCATAAACTAAAAAGAAGAAGTGAAAATAAAATCAAAACAGTCAAAACTGAAGTCCAGCTTGAATGGGCCCCCGAGCCGACCGTTGGACCGATGGCCGGACTGCAGCCCTCCTCCGTCGGCTCTCCCCTGCTGGAATGGGGGAGGAGCGAAGACAGTGTCGGGTGCCCCGCTGGAACGGACCCCCAAGCCGACTTTCCCATGAACGTAAGAAGATAAGAACAGTTGCAGCTCCCTGTGTCTCTGGGCAAGTCGCTTAACCCTCTAGTGCCCAGGGTATAACATAATTACCTGTGTTACAAAATTTTAAGTGTGTGAGAGTGAAATAGGTCTGAGTGATAACAACGGTTTATAGTGACTGGTGCCGTCATACAATGCAGTCACTCTACATACCGTTGTTATCACTCAGACCTATTTCACTCTCACACACTTAAAATTAAAATTCATTTATTACATATTTCTACCCATAGGACCCCTGAGGAAGACAATAGTAAGCGGAGGGAGAGGGGGGTCCGCCCCGGGTGCCATCTTGGTGGGGGTGCCGCACCCCTCCTCCTCCTCACTCCTTTCCCGCTGCACACGTGCTTTCTCTCCCCCCCTCCCGCGCCTTTAGCTCTTAGCACCACTGCTTGCGCCAGTGTCGGCTCTCCCTCTGATGTCACTTCCAGTTCCCGGCCACTAGGAAGTGACGTCAGTGGGAAAGCCGACGCTGACATTGGCAGCAAGTTGGCGATGCTGCTCGTGCCGGGAAAGTTAAAGAGGTACGGGGGAACGGAAGGGGGGTGTGCAGCTGCAGGGTGGGAGTGGGGGGTGGGGAAGGTAGCAGGGGGACAGAGAAGAGAGCGAGAAGGGGCCCCATCACCCCCAGCACCTCTCACCCTCCTTACGCCACCGAGCAGAGGCTTAGAACCGCTTAGGGCCATCCCAAGGGCTATATGGCCGCATAGAGGGGTGCAAATATCACTCGCTGTCCATTGTTGCCTCTGCTATGACCATGGCAAAATGGGTAGGGCAGCGAGGTCTAGAGGGCATGTTGCACAGGGCACAGCTCTGCCTTGGCATGCTCCTGAAACTACCCATACTTTGAGATTCTTGTGAAAGATTGATAAACTCTTTTGCTCGCACCTAGAGTTGACCAGCTGGCCTTATGATTAGCATAACGACCCAGGTTAGGGTTACCGGATTTCTAGATTTACCCGGGCATGTCCTCTTTGTCCAGGAGTCCAGATGGGTTTTCTAAACAAGGCACTTCGTCCGGGTTTTGAAAAACCATTGAGCTCGGGGCTGTGTCCGGAAGGCATCTACGCAAGCGCGGATGTGACGCAGTGATGTCGTGCAAAAGCAAGCGCGCGTGTGATGTCATGGCCTCACCTTCACGCTTGCGCATATGACCTCTAGACATGGCCCTGAAGAGACGGGGTTCGTGTGGGGACAGGTTGGGGGGGGGGAAATGGGGCAGAGCTGTGGGCAGAACAGGGCAGGACCATGTGTCCTCTTTTTTTGAGGACATAATTGGGCAACCCTAGGTCAGATTCCATAAACGGTGCCTAACTTAATTTTCTTAATTGACTTAATCAGCACCATTAATTGAAAGCACCATTAAAAAACAATTAAAAAATTTAATTAGCTGGCAGGTGCCACAGTAGGTGTCTACACCGAGGAGCCCACCAGCAAGTAGGCGTAATTAGGGGTGGATGCAAGGCAGATTCAGGGTAGGTTTTAGGCATGGACTGACTTAAGTGCCAGTAGGCGCTTAACTTAAGTGCACTCATTTAGGTCAAGAAAACCTTGGCCTAAAGGCAGTGTGCCTAAGGATTCAACGCCTACTAGCGCCTAAGACCGCTGAGGTGCTGCTAGACTCGAGTCTATAAATGGTGTCTAGCAGATGCTCAACGGCGCCTAGCTGTTAATCGCTGTTTATGGAGTCAGGGCAGGAAGTGTTGAATTCCTATTTCTGTCACTGATGCTCCTTGGCCCAGATTCTCTATAGGGCGCCGATACCGGCAGCCGCCGATCACATGTCATGTGGAGAATCGCGCCTCCGTGAAAGAGAGGTGCCGGAAATGTAGGCCAGAGTTTTCCAGGCCTACTTTTCTGGCGCCTATGTTTGTCATGAATCGCGCCTAATTAGGCACTTAAGGCCTCCTAACGCCACTTCCGGTGTAATCCATGCCCGTAGTGGCATTTGGTGGCCTAAAGCGCCTACGTAAGTATGATTCTGGCATGTATTATATAGGTGACAGCAGGTGCTTTAACGGTGCTGGACTTTTGCCATTTTAAAAAGCGTTTGTTACTTAACTTAGGCGCCAGTAATGCACCTACATGTCTAGAATTTTCCCCTTGTGACTTGAGGTAGCCTCTTAAATTGTAAGCTCTTTGGAACAGTCACATACTGTATGTGAAAAGTCAGGGAGGAATTCTATATATGGTGGCAAAAATTCATCTAGGCGCTGATAAAATTTGGCACGAAGGGCATTCTGGGAGGCGCTCGTTATAGAGTAGCATTGAACGCCAAACTCTGCACTCAACTTCACCAGCTGAAACCTGATGCAAATCCTGATGCACGTGTTGGGTGTCGATACCTGCAATTCTGCAGCACTGTTTGCCTCTTTTGTGGACACCCCAAACCCGCCCACGCCCCTCCCATGGCCTTGTGGGTTTTTTCCCCCCTGCGTACGCTTTCCCAGAGACCGTCCAGAGAATATACAGCCAGCCAATAGAGACCCTTTTTCAGTGTGTGCACGAGGAAGAGACTGGCGGAGGAGATTTTGATGTCGGGGGCCACAGACATCAAACAAATAAACATGTTTACCTAGGTGGGGGCCATCTTGAGCCCTAACGAATCAGAGTACTGGCCACGGGGCGGTGAGGTGGGAGAGGAGAGCAGTGACGCGTGCAAGTTAATTGACATTTTTAAACCTACGTATCGTGCAGGCTGCGCTATGACATGACATTAAACAGAGCTGAAAGGCAGCCACGCTGATCTTCATAAGCAATAATGAATTCTGGTCACATTCAGCTATTTTCCTCTGTGCGAAATCTAGCACAAAGCGTCAGGAGAGTTGGCCATTAAGATGCACAAACCCGTGTGGCATCACAAATCCATAGGAAAACAAATTAAGAAAAGCAATACAAATAAACCATGCCTTCCTTGAACAAGGATGCCACCTGTCTTGCTTTGTTTGGATGTTTCAGTGTTAAGACTTCGTTGCCCTGGCAACTGGCCTTTGACCTTGCCCCAAGCCCATCTTATGGATAACTAGAAAAATTGACCTTGTGCAACAGATGGGATTGTCCTCTGAAAGGAATATCATCCACTGGTAATGGTGTGCCCTTTTTGTATTTTTGTCCTTGAAAGTTTATTAAAGATTAGAATACAGTAGACTCTCTGTTAATCGAAATTCAGTTAACCAGAACTCTCAAGCAACCAGAAAAAAAAAATCTAAGAACTACTGTAATACTTTAAATAAAAATGAAAATAAAATCAATTTCTGGCGGAAATTTAAGGATAAACTTGGCACGCCAACACCTGAGTACGCCCATGCTTTGCCTACCAAATGTCCGGTAGTTTGGAACAGTTTGTGGTATGGCATAGTATTAGGCTTATTTTAATAGTAACTCTCAAGCAACCAGAAACTACATTTATCCGGCATCTATCAATCCCCATGGGTGCTGGTTAACTGAGAGTCTACTGTAGAATAGAAAGAACACGGTAGAAGAAATACCATAACTGTTTAAATTTGCCAAAGTTACAGTAGAAGTTTTGGGTACAAGTTTTATCCTAACTAGAGAATGACACAGGGACAAATGAGTTTTGTCGCTGTCCCTGCCTCCATTCCTGTAAGCTCTGCCTTAACCGCACAAGCCTCAAACACTTAAGATTTTAAAATGATTGAGGCTTGTGCAGATGAGGACGGAGCTTAGGCATTGGTGGAATGAGACATTATGACATCACAATCTGAGTTCTAGAATGTTGCTACTTAGGATTTTCAAGTGTTTGAGGCTTGTGCAGATGAGGACAGAGTTTAGGCACTGTTTTATTACGTATGTATTTCTGCAATCCGCCTTGGATAAAGGCAGACTAGATATAATAAATTGAAATTGAAAGAGAAATAGATTCACATAAGGGACATTTCTCCTAATAATTGAGAAGGATGCTGAAACGTCAAGTCCCTCATCGCCCCCCCCCCCTTTCAAATGATTACTTCAGAGATAATGTGGGTGGCTGAAAAGTGTAGGATGCGATACCTCTTTCAGGGAATCCTAAATGCTGTATTTTGATTTTTGATGAATACTGTCACAGATTATTTAAAGCGTCTCACCAAGGCCCGGTATTATAATTATATGGAAGACCTAGATACATTTTCAAGGGCACTGCTCATTCCTTCCCCTTGGGAGATGCTTTCCTTGTGCTCCTGTCTAATTAGGTACTGGAATAAATCACAGATGGTATAATTTACAAGGACTCTGGGCATGTTTGAAAACACTCGCTGTGATTTATAATGCTTTAGTTTGCTTGGAAACGGAATCGGAACTTTTTAACAGGTCTGTTTAATAATGGAATGTCAATCAGCTCTGTCTAATCTCTGAAGGAAGTTTTTCTATAAATTGTGCAAAAAAAAAAATAATCTATTGGTTTACAGCAAACTTAACTGGTGCATTGCTGACAGGTAAGGGAACCAGCTTTGGCTTTAATAAGCAAGTGGCTTGAGCTGGCTCAATGGCTTCTGCTTCTTGGGCCACAGAAGCAACATTCCCATCATAAAGACTGGATCATTTGCTATATTATTGTCCCTTGATACTCAAATTCTGGAAATCCATTTGGGGGGTCAATGCAAACCAGAATAAATTGTTCCTCATCATTGACAGGAGTAGCCATGCAGTTGATAATGAAAAATGGGAAAAGCTGGAATAACTTAAATTATAGTTTCTGGTGAGAATCCTTATGCCAGATTTATAAGTTTGAAAACATGAATCTTTTACATGGCATCATAGCAAATTTAAGGAAATTTGGGACCCGTTAACAAAATATTGTAAGTTATGAATTGAATTATTAACATTATTTCCCTTTGATTCATGATTGTTATACACATCCAGGAGGGGTGGGGGCGGGGGGGGGGGGTGTTAAACAGCTGTATATTATTTTGTTGAATAGAGCCTAATATGCTATATTACTTGATTGTTCATCTGTTTGCGCTATGTATTTGATTGGCATGGAAGAGTAGGTGGAGTCTAATGGTTAGGGCACTGGGCGGAAAGTCAGAGTTCAAATCTTGTGATCTTGGACAAGTTACCTAAAGATTTATGGTCTCAGGTACAAACTTAAGGGTCCTTGCACTAGGGTGCATTAATGGATTTAGTGCACACTAATGATTATTTTACTTTCGATTTTCTATACCGTTCTCCCAGGTGAGCTCAGGCTCACAATCTATCTAATGTACCTGGGGCAGTGAGGGGATCAAGTGACTTGCCCGGGGTCACAGAGAGCAACGTGGGTTTGAACCCACAACCCCAGGGTGATGAGGCTGTAGCATTAACCACTGCGCCACTTTAGAAATCAAAATGTAGTAAAAGGGAGCCAAGACTGGGACAATCAAGCCATTGTGACATCACTGATGAGGTTGGCTCTTAGGCATTGGTGGAATGAGGCATTATGATGTCACAGAAGGCTGACACTCTTCACACTATTTTTACCATTCTCCCAAGGGAGCTCAGAACGGTTTACATGAATTTACTCAGGTACTCAAGCACTTATCCCTGTCTGTCCCAGCAGGCTCATAATCTACGTATCTAATGCACCTGGGGCAATAGGGGGATTAATTTTTGGTTTATAAAACATTAATCTTTAATGAGCCTCAATTCATATCAAAAATGATTGTCCCATATAATTCTTCTCGCTCTTTACGATCGTCTTCATTGAACCTGCTTTCAATCCCGTCTTTGAGGGTTATCGGCACAAGACGAAATGATATGTTCTCAGTGGTGGCACCTTCCTTGTGGAACGCCCTTCCAAATTTTATTAAACTTGAAAAAGATATCACTTCTTTTAAAAAAATGTTAAAAACATATTTATTTCAAGATGCATTTGATTTATGATAAACATATTCCAATTTCTTGCATTCTTATAATAATCAACTAAAATTTTTTCTATATCCATTCCATTTTTATCTAATGTGCTTCCCGTTTTATGTAATTTCAACAAATATTATAATTGTAACTTTTTCCCCTCTTACCTACTCATTCATGTATGTCTAAATCCTCTGTCTAGTGTCTTGTCC
Organism: Geotrypetes seraphini; assembly: GCF_902459505.1. Classification (NCBI taxonomy): domain Eukaryota; kingdom Metazoa; phylum Chordata; class Amphibia; order Gymnophiona; family Dermophiidae; genus Geotrypetes; species Geotrypetes seraphini. The sequence continues at coordinate 10,170,029 of NC_047091.1, forward strand.
CACCATATTAAATGTATTACCAAAATCTGTTGGTTTTTAATTTGTACATCGCTTAGATATTGTAATAAGCGATCCATCAAATGTAATTAAACTTGAAACTTGAAACTTGATTAATTGACTTGCCCAGGGTCACAAGGAGCAGTGTGGGTTTGAATCCACAACCTCAGGGTGCCGAGGTTGCAGTTTTAACCACCGTGCCACCCCCCAGCATGGCATGGAATGGCAACATTGTCTGAAAAATATGGCAAGGCAATTAACAAAGTATGGTGAAACATAATATGAGAAAACATGGCATGGTGAGACATAGCATGACGAGCATAGTACGGCAAAACATAGCACGGGAAACACACAGTACATTATTACAAAGCTTGGCATGACTTGGCAATAATGGTAAGGCAAGCGCGCATGATGAAACATGGCATGGAAGACATGGAATAACAAACGTTGTTTGGCAAACATGGCATGAGAGATCGTAATGTGGCAGACATGGTATGGCAAACAGTATAGTAAATTTGGCGTATGATATAGCATAGTTGGACAAGGATAGCAAACAGTATGACAGAGTTTGGTAGAACATTACATGACAAAACATGGCATGACAAAACATTACATGACAAAACATGGCATGGTCAGAAATAGGATAAAGCACATCAGCGTTTGTGATTTGAGACAATGGAGGGTAGGGGCCCTTTGTCCAGAGGTCCAGGGAATTTGGATTTGGCACACTCATAGAAGGTCAGGGGAAGAGGTGAGTTTTTATTGCCTTCCTGAAGTTCAGTAGACCTTCTAGTGATCTTATGTGGGTAGGTAGGGAAGGGAGGGAAAGGAAGGAGAGGAGATACCAGAACATGGAGGGATAGGGAGAGGGAGAAATAGAAGGGAAGGGATACAGACAGAGATGCCAGACCATTGGGAAGGGATGGAGGAACGGAGGGAAAGGAAGGAGAGAAGATATGAGAGCATGGAGGGGGAGGGGGAAGGGAAGGAGAAGAGAGAGATGCCAGACCATCAGGAAGGAAGGGAGGGAGGGAAAGGAAGAAGAGATGCCATAGCATGGAGGGGGAGGGGGAGGGAGAGAAGGAAGAGTAGGAGAGGAGAGAGATGCCAGGGCATGGGGGAAGGGAAGCAGACAGAGATGACAGACCATGGCTTAGGGTGGGGTGGGAAGGAAGGAAAGAAGAAGAAAGTGATGCCAAAGCATGGAAGAGGGAGTGGAGACAGAGAGAGAAAAATGGAGAGCGGGTTATCTGAAGCAGCATTTGCGAAACACATCAGGACCCTGAAGTAAAGCTAAAGCTAAGTGCAATCTATCATTATATAAATTTTAGAAATATAACCCCCCCAATCAAAAGACAATTAATTTATATTTGTGTGAAAATATGTGTGATGATTGAGAAGAGAGACACCTAGTGGTGGTTGTAACCTACACAACGGTCTCAACTTATGAATCTCTGAGCATGTAAGAAAAAGTTTTTTGAATATTAGTTTATAAATTTATACATTTAGGTGGGCTGGTGACATGGAGGGGCATAATCAAAACATAAGAACATAAGAAAAGCCCTCACCGGATCAGACCGAGGTCCATCCAGTCCGGTGATCCGCACACGCGGCGGCCCATTTAAGTACTCCTGATTGGAGACCCAGATATACCATAGCCCTCAATACAATTTGCAAGTAGGTGTGCATCCAACTTGCGCTTGAATCCCAGAACAGTAATCTCTGTCACAACATCCTCCGGGAGAGCATTCCAAATTCCCACCACGCGCTGTGTGAAAAAGTACTTCCTGATATCCATCCTGAACCTGCTGCCACTCAGTTTCAGTCTATGACCTCTTGTCCGTGTCACCTCCGAAAAAGTTAGTAATGCTTCTTCTTGGTCTATTTTATCAAATCCCTTTATTAATTTAAAAGTCTCTATTAAATCCCCTCTCAGTCTTCTCTGCTCGAGGGTAAACAGTCCCAAATTCCCAAGGCGCTCTTTGTAGCTCAAATTCTCCAATCCCTTGACAAGTTTCGTGGCTCTCCTCTGTGCCCTTTCCAGCAGAATTATATCTTTCTTGAGGTATGGAGACCAGTGTTGGACACAGTATTCCAATTGCGGTCTGACCATTGCTCTATAAAGTGGCATTATTACATCTTCCGATCTACTTCGTGATCCCCTTCTTAATCATGCCCAACATCCGGTTTGCTTTCTTTGCCGCCGCCACGCATTGTGCCGAAGGCTTTAGGGTTCTGTCAATCAGTACCCCCAAATCCCTTTCTTGTTCACATTTGGCTAATGTCACCCCCAACATCTTATACTTGTGTTCTTTGTTTTTTTTTCCTAGATGCATCACCTTGCATTTGTTTATGTTAAAAAACATCTAAGTCCGATTTGGCTAGTTGCCCAGTCGGCAGCGGCAAAATGTCCATTCTTGAAAAGTATGTCCAAAATATATTTTTATCAAAAATTGTCCATCTGTACGTCTAAGCGTTTGATTGTCCAGACCACCACTACGTCTATCTTTATACCACATTCTCGGCCAAATATTTGTTCAAGTCCCAGACATCCAAAACAAGACCTTTTGGATGTGGGAGGGGCCAGCAATGGGATGCACTGGCCACCCAGACATGGCAAGAGAGCAGTGGGGCATGTTACAGGACACTGCTGTGAATTTCCCAAAAAGGGTGCCACATATGCATCTCACCACAACTCCCTTATAGGTCATGGTGAGCCCCCCCCAAATACCCCCAAAACCTACTATACCCACCTGTCTAAAACCCCAATAGCCTTTATGGCTGCAGGTGCCACCTATATGGCAGTACAGAATGGTTTTGGTGGGCTCAAATTTTTTACCATAAATGCAGTGGTTAGAGTGGCTTATAGGCCTGGGTCCTCCTCTCTATGGCTCAGTAGCCCACCCCCCCATACTTAAGCCACATCTGTGTAGCTCTACTAGGCTTTCCTATGCCAGGTGCTGATGTTCCAGAGACAGGTATGTACATTTTTATTCCGATTTTTATGGTGGAGTGAAGGGGTCAGTGATCACTGGGGGAGTATGTGTGGGTCAGTACTTTGTGTTTGCAATGGTTATTTGGTCATTTTGGATACCTTTTGGGCACTTATACGTTGTGACTTAGACCAGTGGTTCCCAACCCTGTCCTGGAGGAACACCAGGCCAATCGGGTTTTCAGGCTAGCCCTAATGAATATGCATGAAGCAAATTTGCATGCCTATCACTTCCATCATATGCAAATCTCTCTCATGCATATTCATTAGGGCTAGCCTGAAAACCCAATTGGCCTGGTGTTCCTCCAGGACAGGGTTGGGAATCACTGACTTACACGATCTAAAACCAGGTCTAAGTTCTGTCCAGGCGCAATACGACTAAGTCTAGGTCGTCCCACGTCCCGCCCAAATCCTGCCCTCACCATTCTTCCTAAAACGCTCTTTTCAGCTCTGGGCGCACAGTGGGATTCAGAGGCCTAAAAAGTCTCTGGATACGTCTAAAAACCCATTTCGATTATCGCCACTTGGACTTTTAAATCATCCAAGTGCTAACTTGGGTGGCTTTTTAGACGCATTTGCGTTTTGATTATCAGACATAACGAATTTTTTTTGTAACAGCTTTTGTGTCAATAAATCATTCTTATTTTTTTAGGGGGGGATATCCAGGAATTGGGCAGGACCACGTTTTCCTGCTGCAGACTGACTCAGGAAGTGTGAATCTATGCGAACGCCATAGCCAAAGGAGCTCCCCAAGGGCCTTTTTACAAAGCCGAGGTAAGCATTAATACGTACTTCCCGCAGCTTAAAGCGCCGAACCGTGGGGTATCTCATGGTGATTTTTGAATATGCATGAACAGATCACGTGCTAGATATTTTTAAAAATTTTGTCAAGGAGGGGCATATCTGGGGGCAGAGAGTGGGCATGTCTATTCAAATCAGCGCATTGGCATTGTCACATGGTAACCGACTGGCGCAGATTTAGCGTGCGAATCCCTACTGCCTACAAAATAGGTGGTGGGAGGGGTCATGCATTAATGAGAAAATTAGCTCATGGCCATTAATGGAAAAACAGGAAATTCGGCTATTTTCCCCCTGCAGTAAAAATGGCCTCAGCATGCAGGAAAAACTCCACATAAAGGAGCGCTAAGGCCACTTTTTACCACAGCTTAGTAAAAGGGTCTCTAAATGATTCCCTTGTTCCCACTTAAAAACCTGTTTGGCACTGATCACTTCCTCTTCTTCACTGAGACTTCTTTTGGCAACATGTTTAAAACTTGGTTAATGAGATCTAGCCTTATTTCACAAAAACATAATTCAACCTATATGCCCTGTTTGCTCCCGTCCATCTCTGTAGGAGCTTAGATAGATTACCTTGAAGTCTATTGAATGACTCAGGGTTAAATCTCATTAATACAATAATGATTTTCCTAAAAAGCATGGGCCGTCTAACTGCTTCCTGACATACGCTCGAGAGCTGAAGCTCAATTTGACTAGAAATGAGAAAGAAAAGAAACAAGTTACGTAATTAAACTATAAAGTGAGATTTAAATTAGCAGCGGAGAGGGGCAGGATTAATCTTAAATAATTTAGAAGAGGGCAATTTTCAAAACTGCACAGGTAGGGAGAAAAAAACCCGATGTTTAGGGAGAAAAAACCCGATGTTTAGGGAGAAAAAACCCGATGTTCAGCTACCAAATGGGGGGGATTAGTGTTAGAGAGAAGTAGCCTTGAAAGAGATTTGGGTGTGCTGGTGGACACAACAACGAAGTCAACGGCACAATGCGCAGCAGCTGCGAAGAAGGCAAACAGAATGTTGGGTATTATTAAGAAGGGTATTACGACCAGCACGAGAGAAGTCATACTGCCGTTGTATCGGGCAATGGTGCTCCCGCATCTGGAGTACTGTGTTCAGTATTGGTCACCGTACCTTAAGAAGGATATGGCAATACTTGAGAGGGTCCAGAGGAGAGCGACACGAATGATTAAGGGCATGGAAAACCTTTCATACACTGAAAGATTGGAGAAACTGGGGCTCTTCTCCCTGGAAAAGCGGAGACTCAGAGGAGACATGATAGAGACCTACAAGATCATGAAGGGCATAGAGAGAGTAGAGAGGGATAGATTCTTCAAACTTTCAAAACATAAAAGAACAAGAGGTCATTCGGAAAAGTTGGAAGGAGACAGATTCAGAACGAATGCTAGGAAGTTTTTCTTTACCCAGCGTGTGGTGGACACCTGGAATGCGCTTCCAGAAGACGCAATAGGACAGAGTACGGTACTGGAGTTCAAGAAAGGATGGGACAATTTCCTGCTGGAAAAAGGGATAGAGGGGTATAGATAGAGGGCTGCTGCACAGGTCCTGGACCTGTTGGGCCGCCGCGTGAGCGGACTGCTGGGCACGATGGACCTCGGGTCTGACCCAGTAGAGGCACTGCTTATGTTCTTATGTAGAGCAGCTCCCCCTATTGGCAGTGACAAGCAAAAATATAATTCTGCTCATCTAGTCTTGATTCCTAATGAAGTGTGGCTGGAGGAAAGAGGTGTTGGGGGGAGGCGGCTAAGGGCGATCCTCCATCGTAAATCTGAATTTCTGACTGGGAGAAATTTTAACTTACAGCCGGTAAAGCAAAAGTAAGACCAAATAAAGCAGCAGATGATCAAAAATATAGAAAGGTTATGTGGGACAATTTTCTGCTAATGACAGCCAGGATTTATATATCGACAGTGCCCAGGCAACTCCCAGTGCATGAATTCCTAGAATGACAGTGACGGCCCACGTCAATATGGAGTGGCATATCTGTATTTGTACTGCTGGCCCGGTCGGTGTGATTTAACCAAACAGGAGATTCAACTCAGTTAAATTGTTTGGGCATATTGACAATTTAGTTCAGGCCTTTTTCAATAGAAATTCAAGGCAAATGTTGGAAAATCCGGTAGCCTTGACATAGGATACGATTTTATTTGGTACTGCAATGAGAACTCGGAGTCAAATCTCATCAAATAATAACAAACTTTTATTTATATTGACTGGAGTAGCAGTTCAACAAATAACATACAATTGGAAGAATTATGACAGATTAAATGACAACTTTTGGTGGAATTCAGTTTGCCATATATATAAGATGGAGCGTACATTTGCAACACAAAAAGGATATATTGATAAGTTTAAGAAGATTTGGGGACCATTGACAGATTTTTGCAATGATTGATATAATTTTTCTCATAATAAGATACTTGATAAAGGGGGGGGGGGGTAGGTTTATTCTCTTTATCACAAAATATAAATAAATTATCATAATATGTGTTATATTGTATGCAACTATCAAAATAAGGGGAGGGAAAGGGATTATAATTTAATAATAGTTTATATAATTATTAAATATTATATGATGTCTAAAATTATAGTAAGGGCTATATAATGATATGTTGTATTTACAGTAAGTTATGGAAATATCAAGTGTATACTTAATGCAATTGTATGAATTTTTATGATACACTTGTTGTTATATGAAAAATGAATAAAAAAAATAATAATAAAAAAAAAGAAATTCAAGGCAAATTACATTCGGGTACTGCCAAGGAGTTTGCAATGTAAGGGATCAACGTTCCAGGTGATTTTGTGGTTAAATTGCACTCAACGACCCAGGACTGTGCCGCTAAATGTCATCTTTAACCGCTGATTAGGGCCAGAGCGGGGGAGTTTTTGGCCAGCGCGGGGGTTAACGTGTGATGAAAAGTCACACACGTTAACCCCGCTAGAGCGGCTTGATAAAAGGAGCCCTATGTTTCTATAATCATAAAGCTCTATGACCTCACAATGCAGGTGTAAAGAGCCTTAGCCTAAGGAAGAGGAGATGCAAATGTTAAGAGCCCTAGCCAATAGGGGGAGAAGGAGATAGTGGATGTTGCAGATGGGCAGACTGGATGGGCCATTTGGCCTTTATCTGCCACCATGTTTCTATGTTTCTAAATTGGAACTTTTGCTTCCCCGAGTCTTAGCCCACTGCATAACCATTAGGTTGGAACAGAAGTACCAACCAGTCCATTTTCTCATGCTTGATGGATTGCACCAAGCAGTCCGCTCCCTAAGCCCATCCCCGTCCCCCTATACCCCCCAAACTCCTTCCACAGCCCACATTAACATGCAAGACTCAACGGATGATGAAAATTAGCCGCAGCCCTGTTAATTGAATATTACAAATAAAAAAAAATTAACAGCATAACACAATATTCCCGAGCTAATTTAAATTACAACTTATTGCCCCCAACCCTGCCATGCCAGCAAGGATATGAGGGGTGGCATGTCCCCTATAAGCCCCATTCTCCAGGGTCTCCCGACCCACCAGGCACAGTTCCCAGCCGACCCACCGCTCATCCCCTGATGAGCCCAGCAGCCAGTAGCTCGGGATCATGGCACCGGCCCACTGGTGCCTGAACTCAAAGGTGGGCGGGAAAAGCCACCTCGGAGGACCAGGTAAGCCCTGAGTCCTCCGAAGTCCTGGCTTTTAAGCGCCCTCTCCCGACAATCTTTTAGGCCATGGCCCTCCAATAGCGAGTCTTCCCCATGGCGGGAAAGACCCAGCAGCCTATCCCGAACTCACCCACCCCTTCCCCTTCCAGCCACACGCCTACAATGGGCGACCATGCAGGCCTCCCAGCTCTGTGTTAAGATCCCCCGTCGAGGAAGGATATCGGGCTTCTTAACACATTTAAAAAAATCAACAAAAAACCCCCACAATCCTGTCACTTTGAAGTGGAAAGCATTAAAAGCTCTTTTCCCACACCTTACCAGCTTTCTTGAAAAGACTCTTCTTTTCAGACCTAGGGAATCATTTAACCCACAGTTAAAGGGTGCATTTAGATGTCATATTTGCGCTCACAACTGGACTTTTAAGTAATGATAGAAGCTAAACCCACCTGGTTCACAAACGTCTAACAGTAGGTGAAATGTCTTTGCCATTATCACAGTGTGATAGTGATCCATCAGACTGTCCCAAATTAGTAACAAAATGCTTTATGGTCTGTTTAGAATTTGATTGGTGGGGGAGAGCGAAGGGGAAGACCGACAGATTACAGAGAAAAAAATGTCGAAATGTGCAGGGTTTGTAGATAATGAAAGTACAACATGAAACTATTTGGTCTGATGAATTTTACTTTTATGCTTACTGAAATTTAATGAAAACAAATAAGGAAAGCATATGGAGCATGGCTCATGGAATCCTTTCAAGTTTCAAGTATATTTAGGATAAAATGGCTTTTTCAGAAATTTCAAAGCGATGAACAGTAAAAATGGGGGATACAAACAATTTATTGGGGGATACACTGCCACATTTCAAACAAGAGGAAAGTAAACGGAGGAGCTACAATCTGTCCCAGCAGGTTCCCACTCTATCTAATGTACCTGAGGCACTGGGGGATTATGTGACTTGCCCAGGGTCACAAGGAGCAGTGCAGGACTTGAACCCACAACCCCCAGGGTGCTGGGGCTGTTGCTCTAACCACTGCACTCCCCACTTCCATGATAAAATAAAAGCAGGCCTTAGCAAATCTACCCAATGTGGTGCCAGTTTGCAAGACGGATCAACCACAAGCCATTATCAAAATAGCCCCTAAAATTTGAAATACCCCTAAACCGCAACCTTGTAGAAACCGAGAACATGGCACTGCTTTTTGCTGTTATTGATGATACTGGGATGGATGGACCTATGGCCTGTCACCGTTTGACACTACTCATGACCTGCTTTTGATGGACTGCCAGATTAGAGGATGGCCAATAAAATAGACGATTTGGCCCTGACACATGGCCGCCCTCTCCACTTTTATGCTGTAAATCTGATTTAAACCACTTAAAACCGCTCTGTTCACTTCTGAATTCCTCTTTTAAAAACTCGTTTTATGTTGAGGGAGATGGTGCAGTAAAGCATAGAAACCAGGGCTTCCCAAACAGCAGACCTTGAAATCAATGAAATAAACCTCTGCCAAGAATTAGAAATTCAACCAAGATAATTTTTTTTTTTTTTAAATCATCAAAATCATTTTTCATATCAAGCAGCGTTATGGGGGGGATTTAGAATAGAGAATGACACGGTGACAAAATTCATCACCGTTCCCGTCCCCGCAGATAACCGTGGTAAATAATCCCATGTCATTTTCTAGTGTCTAATTCAACCTCAGTCCTACACCAGCATTCTTCAGAGCAAAGCTTGCGGGTCAGTGGTTGTGGCCATTCATACTCTGATTCTTATGTGAGCCAAGGATAATGAAGCCATTGTGACATCACTGATGTGATTGGCTCTTAGGCACTGGTGGAATGAGGCATTATGACATCACAATATCTGCTCTGGATACCAGAGACTGTCATTCTGCAGTGTCTATCTCAACCTCAGTCCTTCTACACCAGCATTCTTCAGAGCAAAGCTTGAGGGTCAGTGGTTGTGGCCATTCATACTCTGATTCTTTTATGAGCAAGGATAATGAAGCCATTGTGACATCACTGATGTGATTGGCTCTTAGGCACTGGTGGAATGAGGCATTATGACATCACAATATCTGCTCTGGATACCAGAGACTGTCATTCTTTAGTGTCTATCTCAACCTCAGTTCTTCTACACCAGTATTCTTCAGAGCAAAGCTTGCGGGTCAGTGGGAGTGGCCATTCATACTCTGATTCTTATGTGAGCCAAGGATAATGAAGCCATTGTGACATCACTGATGTGATTGGCTCTTAGGCACTGGTGGAATGAGGCATTATGACATCACAATATCTGCTCTGGATACCAGAGACTGTCATTCTTCAGTGTCTGTTTCAACCTCGGTCCTTCTACACCAGCATTCTTCAAAGCAAAGCTTGAGGGTCAGTGGTTGTGGCCTTTCATACTCTGATTCTTCCCTCTCTCCTTAAAGAATGACATGAAGATGGTTTCCCGCGGTTATCCGCGGGAACGGGAACGGTGATGAATTTTGTCACCGTGTCATTCTCTAATTTAGAACAATTTCTTTTGCTTACTGACACTTATGGGGAATTTAGGAGACATCTAAAAACATCTGTTTTCGAAGTATTTAGGCAGCTAATTCGTAAAAATTTTATTATACACTATTTTGATCATTTTAGTGTCCCTAATTATTGGCTTTTTACTTTTTTAGTTCTATTCAACTTCTTTTATTCTTTTTTTAAACTATTGTAAACCGCATAGAACTTTACGGCCTTGCGGTATATAAACTGATTATTATTATTAAAACAAGGGCTTATATCATGTCTGGCTTATATCACGCAGAGTATGTGTGGTATGAAAGAGGAGCAGGCCTCTCTAGTAAGATCTGGGGTCGCGAGGAGCACGTTGAAGTTGTTACTTGCTGCGGTGACAACTAAAGGTATGGGGGAAGGGAAGGGAGGGTGCGTGGGGGGCAGGGGGATCAGGGAAAGAGCAGAGGGGTGGAAATGAGGGGAGGGGCGCCTCTGCCTCAGGTGCCTTCTACTCTCGCTATGCCACTGGTTAGCCCCAGACAAGAGATTTAAATGGCTAGGAGCCTTTCCTGGCCATTTACTACTATGAATTAGTCCTATAGTGCTACCAGACGTACACAGTGCTGTACAGAGTTACAAAGAAGACAGTTCCTGCTTGAAAGAGCTTACAATCTAAACAGGCATGACAGACAAACAGGATGTCATGGATACAGTTAAGGGGAACGGTTAATCTGCTGGCTGGGTTGGAGGGCAGAGGGGAGAACAGGACAATCAAGCCTTTGTGACATCACTGATGAGGCTGGTTCTTATTGGTGGAATGAGGCATTATGACATCACAGTCTCAGCTCTGCTTCCCAAAGACTGAAACTCTTCACACTACTACTATGAATTGTTTCTATAACGCTACCTGACATACACAGCACTGTACAGAGTCACAAAAAATGATATCATCCAAGAGACCCTACAGAATCCTTTTTTGGGTTGCTGGACAGCAAAAGAAAAAGTACTAGATATATCTTTCAGAGCACCAGATCTTCATTTACAAAACTCCTCTGCAACCCTTGCTCTATTGCTGAGCCAGAGTCACTACTATTAATTATTTCTATAGCGTACCAGACGCACGCAGCGCTGTACAGAGTCACAAAGTGTAAGAAAACAGTCCCTGCTTGAAAGAGCTTACAATCTAAACAGGCAAGACAGACAAACAGGATGTCATGGACACAGTTAAGGGGAAGAGTTAATCTGCTGGCTGGGTTGGAGGGTAGAGGGGAGTACAGGCCAATCAAGCCATTGTGACATCACTGATGAGGTTGGCTCTTATTGGTGGAATGAGCCATTATGACATCACAATCTCAGCTCTGCTTCCCAAAGACTGAAACTCTTCACATTACTACTATGAATGATTTCTATAGCACTACCAGACACATGCAACGCTGTACAGAGTCACGACGGAGACAGTCCCTGCTCGAAAGAGCTTGCAATCTAAACAGACAAAACAGACAGACATGATGTCATGGAAACAGTTAAGGGGAACAGTTAATCAGCTGGCTGGGTTGGAGGGCAGAGGGGAGTACAGGACAATCAAGCCATTGTGACATCACTGATGAGGTTGGCTCTTATTGGTGGAATGAGGCATTATGACATCACAAGCTCAGCTCTGCTTCCCAAAGACTGAAACTCTTCACATTACTACTATGAATGACAAACTCAGGTAATTTATTCCAGGCATGGGGGCAGCTAAATGAAAGGAACGAAGTCTGGAATTGGCAGTGGAGGAGAAGGGTAACACTAAGGGCTCCTTTTACTAAGGTGCGCTAGTGTTTTTAGCGCACGCGGGATATTACCGCGCGCTACGCGGCTAGAACTAACGCCAGCTCAGTGCAATTCAGCGCGCACTATTCCAAGTGTTAATGCCCTAACGCAGCTTAGTAAAAGGAGCCCTAAGAGTGACTTATCTGAATCACTTTTGAATATCCACTAGAACATTTTTATTTTTCTTCATCTGTTTTGATCTTAAATGACTTATAGGATGTGAAATAAGGCAAACAGATGAACTAGTCTTTGGCATAGCTAAGACCGAATGGTCCTCCAGTGGAAAATGAAACTGAGGTTCGGTTGCCCAAGTCAGTAGTCCACTCGATCAATATAAACGTTTTGCAAAGTTTTAGGAGCTATATTAATCCTGGGGAACTTGTAGGCCAATAGGAACAGAAAGATGGAGTGCAAAAAGCTTTTGCGATCATATAAGCTGGCCCCATCTGAAGAGAACGCTCATATGGTCTTGTAAACTAATGTTCTGATGTATTGTTTTGAATGAAACACACCGCTACACGGTTGCACTTATCTTGTCAGATTGATTTTTTTGTTCTGCCCTGTGCTTCAGCTCAGATTTTCCTGTGATCAGCACATCACACAGTTTTTAACACTGTTTTCTTTCTCCTAAACCCCAAAAGGTCTCCAGAGAAGCTACAGCTAAGGCAGGGGTAGGGAACTCCGGTCCTCGAGAGCCGTATTCCAGTCGGGTTTTCAGGATTTCCCCAATGAATATGCATGAGATCTATTTGCATGCACTGCTTTCAATGCATATTCATTGAGGAAATCCTGAAAACCCGACTGGAATACGGCTCTCGAGGACCGGAGTTCCCTACCCCTGAGCTAAGGAGTGTGTGCGGCTTTATCAGAGCAAGCGAAAGGGGCTGAAAAGTGAACTTATTTTGTATGCTTGTCTCCTGAGCCAATCCTTTGGGGGGAACGTCTCCTCTAGACCAGTGATTCCCAACCCTGTCCTGGAGGAACACCAGGCCAATCGGGTTTTCAGGCTAGCCCTAATGGATATGCATGAGAGAGATTTGCATATGATGGAAGTGAAAGGCATGCAAATTTGCTTCTTGAATATTCATTAGGGCTAGCCTGAAAACCCGATTGGCCTGGTGTTCCTCCAGGACAGGGTTGGGAACCACTGCTCTAGACAAACATTTTGTGGAGGGATCAAGGACAAAATAGATTTGGAGGTCAGAGTCACAGTGTCACATCTTATACCTACTCTCATAGCTCCTGCCTTTAGACTGGCCATTAAAAAAGAAAAGAAAAAAAAAAACCCAGTACAAAAAAAAAGTTACTAAGGTTCTCTGTGTAATAAATACACCCCCACATCACTTGAAAGGTGCAAGGAAAGAGAAAGAAAACCCCGTAAGGCAAAACATACACAGAAAAAGGGGCAAACGAGATGACGGAACAGTCCAAAGGGAAAACTTTAATATCGGTCCCAACAAGGATCCAAGTTTCGACAATATAAAAATAGTCTTCTTCGGGGTATAAAATTACTACCTAAAAAAAAAATAAAAACATGCATGAATGTATAATGACATATTAAATTAGTAAAATCAAAACATTATGAGGAATCAAAAAATAAGGTGTATAAATATCAAACTAAAAAAATGAGACAAAAGTACTTTGAACAAAAACAATTGTTCAGTCATCTCATTTGCCCCCTTTTTTGTGTGTGTTGAGACATCACTTGACCTGCTTTTTTTTTTTTTTTAAACGTTCTCTAACACATGCTCTGTATTCAAAGAAATTTGTCTAATCACGCCCACACACGACCCTAGCGGCAAATTCTATAACAGGTCATGCTTATCCACTCTTACCCTAGATGAGATTTATGCTATTTATTTAAAATATTTATATCCAGATAGATGCCGTTGTACGTAAAAGTTATTTTATTTTATGGAGACTATGAACAATTAGACCCTATTTTGAATTTTAAGCCTTTAAATTATTGGTCCAGTCATTACTGTTGAATCTCCTTGACTATTGCAATATTGCTTATTTATCAATTACTAAGGAATTATTGAGATTATCATTGATACAGAACACAACAGTTAGATTGATTTACAGATTGAAGAAATACAATCATGTTACGTTATTATATTGCGAATTGCATTGATTGTCTGTGGAAGCTCGGGTATTGTTCAAGTTGTTTTTGTTACAAGGTTTTATACCAGTGGTCTCAAACTCGCGGCTCGGGGGCCACATGCAGCCCGCCAGGTATTATTTTGCGGCCCGCAGTCTGTACTAGTGCTGCCCACTCTTTGCAGTGTCCTCTGGCTTCCCCCCTGGCCTCCAGCTCTTACCTTCAGATAATTACAGCAGCATGCAGAGAGGATTGCCAGTGCTGTAGCGATCTTTGCAGGCTGCCGTCATCCTCAGCATCACGTTCCCTCTGCCGCGATCTTACCCCTGACGTCAGAGGAGGGGTGGGACCGCAGCAGAGGGAATGTGCTTCGTAGGCCGATGGCAGCCTGCAAGGAATGTCACAGCACCGGCGATCCTCTCTGCAGGCATGGTAATTAGCTGAAACTAAGACCGGGAGGCTAGGTGAGAAGCTGGAGGACGCTGAAAAGAAGGGGGGGAACATGCAGGCCTTTGGGGAGGGAAGATTTATAAACTATAAAGAGTTTTACCTCATGCAAAATTGTCATTTCTATAATAAGACATTAACTTTTTTTTTTGCGGCCCTCCATGTACCTACAAATCCAAATGTGGCCCTGCAAAGGATTTGAGTTTGAGACCACTGTTTTATACGGTGCAGCCCCTACTTATCTGGCTAATAGTATTTCCAGAGCTACGCATAAATGCAGTAGAAAAACTCATGCTCTGTTCAATTTCCCTTCTGTAAAAGGTTGTAAAAGCAAGAAATTCCTAAATCACTCTTTAGCATCTCAGGCAGCTTCTCATGAAAAAGAATTTCGATCATTGTTGCTCACAGCTGTTTCTTACAGACATTTTAGAAAACAGCTAAAAACCTATCTTTTCTCCAAATTCCTGACTAGCCGACTCCTTCAAATAGACGATTATGTTTAATGTTTATAACCTTTTGTAAACCGCGTAGAACTTTTTGGTAACGCGGTCTATAAGTATAATGTTATGTTATGTTATCCCGCAAATCCAACAATGCCAAGCTGGTTCCATAGGTTTATACGTAATCAAAAAACAAAACAAGACAAAATCACAAAAAGTACAAATTTTCAAGCACCATTCTGACCTCATGTGCAACTTCTTTAAGGGGGTCTTTTACTAAGGAGCGCTAGCCGATTTAGAGCATGCTAAATGCTAACGCGTCCATGCGCTCTTGAAACTTCGTGATCCCTGACGCTGTGATTTCTGATCCGTGGCCGCGTTCCGTTTTAGAACACGGCGGCAGGGATCACTCTAGCCACTCCCCTCCTCCCGCCCTCACTCACCAACCGCTGGAGGAAGCGCAGGCAAGCTCTCTCCCTGCCCGCGTCCTCGCCGCCCCGATTAGTATTGGCGGCAGCTGCCGGGAGGAGGGCTTTGTGGAGTGCCGCCGCACGCCAACACCTTCACAGTCTCCTGAGCCGCGTCCTCGCCACCCCATTTGCCGGCGCTTAGTCTTCACGCTTCCGCGACGCAGGCGGGGATCGGAAAGGGTAAGGGAGCTGAGTCAGCGGGAGTTGGGCTGGAAGGGGAGAGAAGTGGTCTGCCTCGGGTTTTTCAAGGCCTGGCTTCTTCGGGCAGCAGCAGCGTTTACAATTTTCTGCTGTTGCCGGCTTCAGGCCTTCCTCTCTGACGGGTCCTGCCTACTTTCTGTTTCAGGAAGATGACCCGACAGAGAGGAAGACTTGAAGCCGGCTACAGCAATGAATTGTGAATGCTGCTGCTGCCCGATGAAGTTCAAGGAGGAAAGGGAGCAGAGGGGGAGAGAATGGCTTGGAGGGAAGAAGAGATGGCAGGGCATGGAGGGAAGGAGGAATGTATGCTAGACCAAGGGAAAAGGAAGGGGGAAAGGAAGGAGGAGATGCCATATGGAACAGAGAGAGAGAGAGGCGGACACTGGATGGAAAGAGAAGAGAGGGCAGTGAATGGAAGGGGCAAGACAGAGGGTGAACAGTAGATAGAAGGGGTAGAGAGAGGGAGACAGACACTGAATGGAAGTGTGGGGGAGAGGAGGGACAGCCGCTGAATGGAAGTCTGAGGGACAGGGGGAGCAGATGTTGGAAGGAAGTGGGGAGGAGAAAGAAAAAAGGGCACATGCAGGATTGAGGGAAGAGGATAGAGTTAGAAATAAAGATAGACAGACAGGGGGCCAGGGAAAGACAGACAGAAAGAATGACAGACAGACAGCATCCAAGGAGAGAGAGACAAATTAAAAAAAACCAGACAGACATGTACTCTAGCACCCGTTAATATAACGGGCTTAAACACCAGTAGAATATAATGAGCTTGTTAGCATTCAGGGCGCGCTAAATCGGCTAGCGCTCCTTAGTGAAAGACCCCCTCAATTAGTTCTCTTATTTTATTATTCATGCTATTCTATCTTATCTATGTGCTCCATCTTTGCTTACACCCTTACATATTGTGTTGACATTAGAATGCTCTCCTAAAGAGAACCCCCAACGAAGAGAGAATACAAGTTTCAAGTTGTTGTTTTTTTTTAAGTATTATCCCGTGCCTCTAGTATACCTTGAGGGTGGCTTACACTCTAAAAACATTAATGTACAGCGAACAACTTAAAATTGCATGAAATTAAGGTCAAAATGATCGAACTACAAAAGAAAGAAGAGACAAGGGTGGGAAAAATACATCTGCCTTTTACTCCAAAAGGGTAAGAACCTAAGAAGTAAAAACATACTTGAAGAAGAAACCTGACAGACTTAGGAAAGCCAGAAAAATCACCTGGGAGAACGGTATAGAAAATTGAATAAATAAATAAATAATAAATAATAAAAATGATAAATATAATAAATAAAAATAGCTTTGCTAATTCTAAGATACAAGAGGATCGACACTGGAGAATACTGGCAGCCTCCCCTGCTGTGACTTTTCAGCCTAGAGTAGCGGTCTCCAACTCAAACCCTTTGCAGGGCCACATTTTGGATTTGAAGGTACTTGGAGGGCCTCAGAAAAACATAGTTAATGTCTTATTAAAGAAATGACAATTTTGCATGAGGTAAAACTCTTTATAGTTTATAAATCTTTCCTTTTGGCTAAGTTGTAATAATAATATTGTCATTTATAGCTAAAGAGACAGATGATCAAGAAACTGTTTTATTTTACCTTTGTGATTACGATAAACGTACCGAGGGCCTCAAAATAGTACCTGGCGGGCCGCGAGTTTGAGACCGCTGGCCTAAATCAAGGTTGCCATACACCACCTTTGATGAATTTCTTCAAAAAGAGAACCAATAAATCGAGGTGAGGTGAAGGCGCTTCCTTCCCGCTCTCCTCCCCCCTACCCCACCACCACAATTTCAATATTTCAGGCGTCAGAAGTTCACTTTACGTTCCAAGAGCGGTAAAACAAAGCAAAGCAACCCGCCGGTAAAGGATGGAGATTCTGAGGTGAAACGGATGCCTGTGAGCTGAAGGAAGAGCAGAAGGGCATACAGTTATCTAGGGCAAAGGGTGCCCCTCTCTTGCCCTCTTCCCTGTCCCCCCCCCCATACCTTTTTATCTTTGGTGCGAGCAGCGCATCAGCTTCGCTGCTCTCTGATATCACTGCCTAGGTGCGGGTCCTGGAAGTGACATCAGAGAACACCGAAGCCGACGCAAGAAGCAACTTCGTGGCTGCTCGCACCAAAAATAAAAAGGTACGGGGGGAGGGTGAAGGGAAGGGGCAGGGGGCGGAGAGTAAGAGGGGTGCCAGTACCCTGAGAAAGTCCGTGCCCAGGGCGTAACGCCCCCCCTGTACCTCCCTGACTAAGACACCTATGGTATAATATACAATGACATTCTACACATACTTGCTGGCCCGGAAGTCCTAAGACGAGGTGAGTATGCATGAAACTGGCACACTGGCTCTCAAGAAAGCACTTTTCAAAAGCCGTTTAATTAGATAAATTGATTGTTTAAAGACTGCCCATTCCGTACCTAGGTAAAGAAGCCTGGTAAAAGTCGTACAACTCAAAACACGCTGTGCTCAGCAGCTGCAAATTAAGAAATGGACAAAAGTGTAGGGTTATCAGACGTCGGGATTTACTCGGACATGTCCTCTTTTCAGAGGATGCAATGTGGTGGTGCCTCCCCCCACTCCTCTCCTTGCCTCTCCCCAGACCTTTTTTTACATCCCCGGTGTGAGGTTGCTGCCCGCTTGGCATCGGCGCTCTCTCTGATGTCACTTCCGGGACCCACGCCTAGGAAGTGACATCAAAGGGTGAGCCAACACCGACGTTGGCCACCGGAGAAGTTAAAAAGGATTGGGGAAAGGGAAGGGAGTATACCGGTGGCGGGGGGGGGAGGGAGAGGCGGGGAAGAGGGCAGGGGGAGGGGCATCTCTGCCTTGGGCGCCGCTCACCCTTACTACACCGCTGCTTTTGGTAACTGAATTAAAATACAAATTAAGTTCTCTCCCTTGGTGTCAGTGTCGCGCGGTCTCCCTCACGTTCCCACAAAGTTTGTGGGAGTCAAGTCTATTGTCGCTCTCCTGTGTCTACGGCTCCTTTTCACTCTTGTCCCTTTTCTCTAGGTCAGGGCGATACTTTTACTGTTGATATGCGAATCGCTGATGTTCACCTATTAATAGTCTCTCTCCATTGTACCTGTGTTCCTCATGAGTTTGCCTCTCACTCTCGCTCTGAAAATAATGGGGTGGGACAGTGGAGTGGGCTATAGCCCTTTTCTGCCGTCATCTTTCTATGTTTCTATGAAAAGGATTTGGGTTGTGGATTTAATTACACCCCTTGTCTAAATCCAAGCCAAAGGTGAGCTATAGAGCTTTTAGTATTTTTATTATAATATCAGCCATTTTCTCAGATTTGGAAAGTAAATTGAAAATAAAAAAGAAATCCAAATCTTAAAAATGTCAGGCGGACTTTGATAGAAACATAGAAACATGATAGCAGATAAAGGCCAAATGGTCCATCTAGTCTACCCATCTGCAGCATCCACTATCTCCTCCACTCCCTATTGGCTAAGGCTCTTAACATTTGCATCTCCTCTTCCTACAGGCTAAGGCTCTTTATACCTGCATTGTGAGGTCATAGAGCTTTATGGTTATAGAAACATTGTAACATGATTACATTACATTAGCGATTTCTATTCCGCCATTACCTTGCGGTTCAAGGCGGATTACAAAAGAATTATAGATGGTGGGTTACAATGGAAGATTATTTGTCATTTCTATAGAGGTAAAGAGAGGTCCGGTAGTTTTAGTGTGGCGGGAAGATGGAGGTAGGACGGTAAGTGTGATGTTAGGTCTGTTTCAGGAATTTCTTGAAGAGTAAAGTTTTTATTTCTTTTCTGAATATCTTGTAGTCTGGGGTAGATATCAATAGATTGGAGATCTGGTTATCTAGTTTTGCTGCTTGAGTGGCTAGGAGGCCATCGTATCGTTTTTTCCGTTTTACTTCTTTGATCGGGGGGGGGGGGGGTGTGGGGTGTGAATGGGGTGTGTGGAAGATAAAGGCCAAATGGCCCATCCAGTCTGGTTTTTCTGTTTGTTTCGAAACTCACATTTACCTGGATCATGAATACACCCTGCCCAGAAAACAGAGCCCTCCAGTTCCCAGTAGAACTTCTGGTATTTGTTGTTGGGTTTTGGCTGTTTTTGATGGTGTAGTTTGAAAAGGAGAGAAGGGGGGTCTTCCTAATTTGTGTGCAGGACCGGCTCAAGGGATTGTGTTGCCTTGAGTCAACTTTTGTATCGGCGCCTCCCCACCCCAGTCCACAATCCAATATCTTTCCTTCCACTATTTATGTAAGGGTTTTCTTGGACTAAATGTGTGTGCCTAAGACCCAAAACAGGTGCCTACACCCAAAACATGGCCATGATCCGGTCTCTTACAATGCCTGCTTTGTGATAGATGCCTTGAACTAGGCGCCTATCTCAAAGTGGTAGGCGCCTACCAAGTTAGGCGCCTAAATTCTAATTAAATGCAATTTACATCTAATCTAATCTTCAGTTTATATACCGGGTCATCTCTCATCAGAGTTCGACTCGGTTTACAAATAGTCATAACACCAGAATATACATACAATAAGGAGAAGTAAAGATAGTCAAAATTAATTTAGTTTATCATCAAAGTAAATCTTGCAATGTTAACGATTAGTAGGTTTGCAGGTAAACTATTTATGTATTGTGAGAAAAGCAGGGTTTTTAAGGTTTTCCGAAACGATTGCAATTGACCAGGAAGTGCATTGCAAATCTCTACCAACTTGAAAGCATAGGACTGACAAAGTTTCCCAGCTGATTTAATTCCCTTGAAAGAGGGAAACGATAATTTGTACTTCTGTGTGTTGCTCAAAGAGCGGGTTCTATGAGCATTCCAGTGTAAAGGAATCAAAGGATCAAATAGTCCATAAAGAAGTTAGAAAATAATGCTTGCGTATTTAAAGTGGATCCTAAAACGAACAGGAAGCCAATGAAGCTTTCTAAACAAAGGAGAGACATGATCAAACTTTTGTTTCCTGAAGACGTTGCAAACTGCTTTTGCTTGATACCCAGATACACAGAATTGCAATAGTCCAATTGAGCAAGCAAGGTGGACTGCACCAACGATGAAAAATGTTCCCGATAGAGTAGTGATCTAACTTTTTTCAGCATGCGCAGACTGAAAAAGCACTTTTTCACCAACGAGTTTATCTGTTCACAGAATGTGAGCGATGAGTCCAGGATTTACATCAATTAAGAGGTGCCGTCATAAAATCTATGAAACAATAATCCCCCCCTTTTACAAAACCGTAGCGTGGTTTTTAGTGCCAGCCACGGTGGTAACTGGTCCGACGCTCATAGAATTCCTACGGTTTTGTTAAAAAAAAAAAAAAAAAAAGAGGGTAGGTTAGGTGTTTACATTGGTACCCTTAAATATAAAACGAGGGAAAGAGGGCTCGTAATATAATTCCATAACTCACGCATTCATTCATCGATGAGGCGAGTTACTCCATTGAAATCATGTTCATTTTGAGCTCACTGATTGGAAATAGCATTCTGCTTATGTACTTTTCTCTGTGACTCAGAGACATTCACAGGAACGATCACTTGCTGAGCTGCTAAATCAAGCCACGCTTTGTGAAAGAACGCGACTATACTTAGTCACTGCTTATGGCAGTATTCGCACCTAGGATTCTGCTGGCTTTGTAGAACTCCAGGGCTACACATCTAGGTTTGTTTGGAAATTGTCTTCTATTCGGTTAATCATAAGGCTGTAATTTGTTTTTAATGTCAGATTTTATCATGAACCACAGCCAGAAACGCATAAGCTCAAGAAGCGTGTTTTTGTCCAACTCCCCACCCCCCCCCCCAAAAAAAAGAACTCTATAATTTATGTGACTCATGTAATTTTTTTTTTCATGAGCTACAGTCAAAACACACACCATGGATGCATTTTTCACAGTACCCTGAATCATTTGCTGATTTTTGCTCGCCAAAAGCCAACGCCGCGCTGGGATAATCACTCGACGACGGTGAGGAATTGACCGGAGTGCTCGTTTTAATGCTGATGAGCCCACTTGCAAGGCAGAATCGGACACTGCTAGGACGCTCGGAAAAGACCACGGTAAGCCGTTTTGATGCTCCGCCGCTAAAATCCATGCAACGCTAAAACGGCCGGAACCGGTTTAGCGACCGCGTTAAAGGCAACCTTAAGTTTTGAGAATCTGGCCCTTAGAATGTTCCTCCTGCCAATGCATAAGGGAGCGCATTGTGGCATCCTGCCACAAATTTATGGAGATTTCGCTTCCCTAAGTGAAGCAGGACTACGTCTCCCAACATTCACTGGGGGAGGGGGGTGGGGTTAAACTAGAACTGGCTCAGCTTGTCCCTGGTTGCTTTGCTTAATGATTCTGCCCAAAATGTACACAAGCTTTTCAGGGTATGTGTTTTCATATCTGAAGAAGGAATGTAAGGGTGGGGGAGGGGGAGGCCCTTAAAATGCTGCAGCCTGTGGCAAACTGAATAAAAACAAATGACTTCAAAGGATGTTTGTAAAAATTATGGTGAAAACACGCAAAAAATGGATGCAATGGCACACAGTCTCACTTATCTGCTGAAAACAACGAAATAGACTTGTGTAAAAAAAATGCCTGTGTGAATAGCAGATAAGTGCCATTTAAACTTGTTTACATAGCACTGTGCACTTTGAATATATTAAGTTATTGCACAAGCATTTGCACTTTTAAAAAAAAATTTTAGAAAAATTCTTTAGAGTTCAATGAATGATATCTGAACCTACAAGAGCCGTTTGACCAATCTATTATGATTTGACGGTGTAGGTATCTGAGAGCTCTATTCACACAGGCATTTTTTTACACAAGTCTATTTCGTTGTTTTTCTGTAAAAATTATGGAACAGGAATATTATTACAATGCTGGGATAACCTCTGGATACTAAAATATCTCTCTAGGGGTATGGCTGGCAGGGTTAATGCTCTTTTAAGAGGCAGGCACCAACTGAGCGCTAGGAAATGGGGTGGAATGGGGACTGCGGGTGGATGCAAAAGAGGTGATCCAACAACTGGGAATGGCTTCCCAGTAGGATAAGGAATGAATCGTGCATTTTACCACCTTTCGTTTTCTCTGTGTTGCTTTTTTTTTTTCTTCTCCTGGACCCGCTGTCAGCAGTTCCGGAAGCTAAATCGCTACCTTTGCTGAATGCCCTTAATTAATGCTCTGATGAGGTAGCAAAAAGTTGGTTTCTGCAGTGATTCGGGGGCACTGCAGAAAGAGCGCCAAAGCTGCATAGACGATTTTTCACGCCCAGCTGACTCGTAACCCCTACTGTTTTCACAAGGTGCCAGACTGTCAGCTCTGCACTTACTGCTGGGTGGCCAAAGGCTATCCCAACACTGTTTTGTTTTGTTGTTTTTTTTTCACAATGGGCTCCCATCGCACCTCTTGTTATTAATCTTTTTGCTCACTCGACCAAACCTGCTGGAATAGCTACAGAGGCCAGAGGTGCAGAGTGGGGTTGGAGGTACGGGCACAGCACATATTTGCAAGAGACACAGATTGAGCTGCAAGAGATGGTAGGAAGTGGGAGAACGGTGACTGCTGTCCATTGGTCCAGGGAAGAGGCGACAAGGGACGCCCTCACTATTTTTAAATCACAGGTCAGTAAATGACTGTGGCACATTAAGGGGGGGGGGCGGTCCCTCCTGGGTGCAGTCTTAGTGTGAGGGGGGGTGCCGGCACCTATCCTCCTCTCCGCCCCCCACTTCTTCCCCCCCCCCACTACCGCACATCCCTTCCCTTACCTCATGCTTCTTTAACGTTTGCGGCATGAGCAGCAACCACAGCCTACTGCTCGCGCCAGCGTCGGCTCTTCCTCTGACATCACTTCCTGGACCCGCGCCTAGGAAGTGACTTCGGAAGAAGAACCAACGCTGGCGCACCGCAAACGTTAAAGAGGGATGGGGGAAGGGGAGGGGTGCGCGCGCCTGGCAGGAGGGGGTGGGGCCTATGTAGGAATTGCAGCTATGTAGGCGCTTTAGGCTGCCTAACGCCACTATGGGTGTGGCTAATGCAGCCTAAATTGCCTATGTAGGTGCAATTCACGGCTAAGACGGGCACCAGAAATTTAGGCCTTGAAAACCCTGGGCTACATTTCCGGCAGCTATCTTTCGCGGAGGCACGATTCTCCATAGGGCACCGCCACATAATTGACATGTAAATTTGAAAAAACTGATACATAACAATTACCACTTTACAAATTAACAAATAAAAATAAAACAAATAATGAGAAATAAGAAAATACCATTTTATTGGACTAATCCATTTTTCAATTAACTTTCAGAGGCCAAATCTTTCTTCAGAACAGTACAGTATACTGCTGTTATGGTGTCCTGTCCTGACCTGAGGAAAGGGGTTTAGTCCAAAAAATTGCCTTATTTCCATTTCCTATTTATAAACTTTTATCAATACAGTTACAATACTACTTGATTCTAAGTAAGCAACAAAAAAATATTTCTAACTTTGTCATTTCTGCGTTAATCATCTTATCTTTGCTCTCTTCTTTCTATACAGCGTTTGTCCTCTCTCCCTTCCATGCAACATCTGCCCTCTCTTTGTCCCTTCCACCCAGCTTCTGCCCTCTCTCTCTGCCCCTTCCATCTACTGTCCACCCTCTCTCTCTTCCATATGGCATCTTCCCTCTTTCTATGTTCCTTCAATAAACTGTATATCCTGTGTCCCTTCTCTCCTTTGCACATGATTCATTTCAGCTTCACCCCCCTCTCCATTTAACTGTCTCCACCTCCTTCCTTAAGCTTTGGCATCTCTCTCTTTCTCTTCTCCTTTCCTTCCTTCCTTCTTTCCTTCCCACTCCACACCATGGTGTGGTATCTCTATCTCCTTTCCTTCCCTCATGCCATGGCATCTCTTCCTCCCCCTCCATGGTCTGGTATCTCCTTTCCTTTTTTCCTTTCCATCCCTCCCATGGACTTGGCATCTCTGGTTCCTCTCCCTTTTCTTCCTTCTCCTTCCTTCCCTCTCTCTCTCTCCAATTGGGTGCTACTGCAGCAGCATTTCTCTCCCCCCTTCCCTGTGCAGCAGCAGCATTTCTCCCCCCCCCTGCCTGTGCACCATTTCTTCCACCCCTTGCCTGTGCAACAGTAGCATTTCTCTCCCCCTTGTCTGTGCAGCATTTCTCCCGCCTCTTGCCTGTGCAGCATTTCTACCCCCTCTTGCTTGTGCAGCATTTCTGCTCTCCCCCCTTTCCTGTGCAGCATTTCTACTCTCCCCCCTTCCCTGTGCAGCAACAACATTCCTCTTCCCTGCCCAGCATTTCTGGCCGGTTCCCTTGCTCAAACCCGCAGGCATCTACACCTCACCCGATCCGCGGCTGCGTCAGAAGCCTTCTCTCTGACGTCGTAACGTCAGAGGGAAAGCTTCTGACACAGCCGAGGATCGCGCGAGGAACCGACGCCCACGGCTTTGAGCAGGGGAGCTGGCCAGAAGCTGAAGAACCACCGGACACTGCTGTTTACTGCCGCAGACATCCCTGGACACCCTGTTTACTGCCGCGGACACCCCTGTTTACTGCCGCTAGTTAAGGAAAGCAGCATGGGCAGAATAGGGAGGGTGGCTGGCTGTGCACCCCCTTGGGGTTTGCACCCGGGGCGGACCTCCCCCCTCTCCCCCCCCTTGGTACGCCACTGGGCGCCATATATAGAATATGACTCTAAGGATATAATTTGTAGACAGACTGAGGGAGGTTAAAGACCCCAAGTGACCTTCAAGAGCTTTTGCAAAATCTCACAGAAATGTTTTAACTGTGGAACTCATTAAATATCCTCTTCATTTAGGGGTCCTTTTACTAAGGCGTGCTAATATAATGGTCGCCTTAACATTTAGCGCACGCTAAATCGGTTTGTGCACCTTAATAAAAGGACCCCATAGACTTTAACCCTTCCTCATGAATGAAAATGACTGCATTACAAGAGCAGTGCCTACTCACTGCGATGTTTGCGATTACGTATATTTATGGAAACAAACTGCACTAAACTCCCTCAACTACCAGTGCCAGGCTGTAATGAGCGTAAAGGAGAGGGCAAAATTCTAATATAAAATATGCAGGTTAACCTTTGAAAAGGCCACGTTCCCTTTCTAGCACTTAATTAGTTAGCTATGAGATTGGTGGAATAATTAGCAAAGGTTAGGAACTGGAAGCAAATGAAGAAGAAAAAATATTAGGGGGTTATGTCATATCAGTTTAGATGTTCTTAAACAAGAATTTTAAAAATAAAAAAAGGTTCCCAAATCTGAGAAAACAGCAAGACCTCTCTTCATGGCTACTGTGCTATGAGACTGCAGACTTGGGAAGAGGGGGCAAAGGTGACAGGGAAGGGGAGAATAAAAGATAATGGAACACTCTCGGCAACTTGCAAGGTCAGGTCCATAGAAAAAAAAAAAAGATTTGGAAGTCCCTGGAGAAGTAAAACAAAAGTGTAATTTGTTGATGGAATCACACCACGACAGATAGAAGAATCCAAATGCTCGTTGTCTTCTCTCTGTCTTTACACATCAACTAATAAAATGACGCTGTGCTCCACAGATTTCTGCCTTCCCATAATACTCCGTTTTATAGCAAAGACATGTAAGCAGAGAAAAGAAACATCCCTTCTCTGGTGACCTGAAAAACTCTGTTAGTTTTCTCTTGCAACAGGGGCGGACAACCATGGTCCAGTTGGGCTTTCAAAATTTCCTCAATAAAGATGCATGAGATCAATTTGCATTCAATGAAAACAGTATATGCAAATTTAATCTCATGCATATTCATTGTGGAAATCTTGACCCCCCCCCCCCCCGAAGATAAATTATACCAAGAGAAGAAGTCCTACAAAGGGCTTCTTCTATTCAACTGGAAATATTCTTAATATAATGTCTTCTTGAGGCAGTTGGTGTATAAGGCAGAGAGATGCATCTTCTACACTTGTCGATCTTATGTTTTATCAGTGAGGTTCCCGTTCAACTGTTTAATGCTGCGTCTGACTTGGCCTTCCTTGGTCACCAATTAGGTGTCTCTGGATATACTGTTAAATCAGTGGTCTCAAACTCAAATAATAATAATAATAACTTTATTTTTGTATACCGCAGTACCAGAATAGTTCAGAGCGGTTTACATGACAAGAGACTGTACATCTACAGCGAAATTTACAAATAAGTCAATCAATCAATATAACTTAGCAAGTCGGGAGCAGGCAAGAAGGTTCTTGGAGGGCCTCAGAAAAAAATAGTTAATGTCTTATTAAAGAAATGACAATTTTGCATGAGGTAAAAAAACTCTTTATAGTTTATAAATCTTTCCTTTTGGCTAAGTCTTAATAATAATATTGCCATTTATAGCTAAAGAGACATATGATCGAGAAACTGTTTTATTTGACTTTGTGATTATGATAAACATACCGAGGGCCTCAAAATAGTACCTTGTGGGCCGCATGTGGCCCCGGGGCCGCGAGTTTGAGACCACTGTGTTAGATGGTACCATTCCCATTCTTAGGGGGTTGGTGATGGACTACCTATCCATCCCATATAAAAACCAAAAAGATTTTGAACACAATGTATTGAAACGAGATAGATCCATGGTGAGACCGCACCTGGAGTACTGTGTGCAATTCTGGAGGCCGCATTACCGCAAGGATGTGCTGAGACTGGAATCGGTCCAGAGAATGGCCACCAGGATGGTCTCGGGACTCAAGCAGCTCCCATACGAGGAGCGGTTAGTGAAGTTGCAGCTGTACTCACTCAAGGAACGTAGAGAGAGGGGAGATATGATCGAGACATTCAAGTATCTCACGGGCCGCATCGAGGTGGAGGAAGATATCTTCTTTTTCAAGGGTCCCGCGGCAACAATGGGGCATCTGTGGAAAATCAGGGGCGGGTGACACTAGGAAGTTCTTCTTCACTGAAAGGGTGGTTGATCGCTGGAATAGTCTTCCACTTCAGGTCATTGAGGCCAGCAGTGTGCCAGATTTTAAGGCCAGATGGGACAGACATGTGGGATCTATCCGCAAAGATAGATAGGGAGGGACATTGGAGTGGGCAGACTTGATGGGCCGTGGTCCTTATCTGCCGTCTATTTCTATGTTTCTATCACCACCGCTCATTCTCTTTATTTCTAGAAGCCTCTGGCTTGGAATGTGTTTAATTCTGATGGGTTTTATTTCACTATAGGTTGCCACTGCTGCCGGGTTTGCCCATTCTCGTTATTATAATGCTTTTTTGATTTTCTAGAACAGAGGTGGGCAACTCCGGTCCTCGAGGGCCGGAATCCAGTCGGATTTTCAGGATTTCCCCCCAACGGATATGCATTGAAAGCAGTGCAGGCAAATTGATCTCATGCATATTCGTTGGGGGGAAATCCTGAAAACCCAACTGGATTCTGGCCCTCAAAGACCGGAGTTGCCCACCCTTGTTCTAGAACTATCTGTTGCACAACAGTGGCACTCAGAATCTGTCACCTCCTCTTTTTATTGTCTCGGTCCAATTTTCATTACATGTTGTTTAGCCTTTGCTGTTGTATTATTGAACACAGATGGATGGGAGTTGATCGGAAGAGGTCATAATGCCACTTTACAGAGCAATGGTCAGACCTCACTTGGAATACTGTGTCCAACACTGGTCTCCATACCTTAAGAAGGATATAACTCTGCTGGAGAGGGTGCAGAGGCGAGCCACAAAACTAGTCAAAGGTATGGAGAATTTGAGCTACGAAGAACTCCTCAGAAAACTGGGACTATTCACCCTCGAGAAGAGAAGATTGCGAGGGGATTTGATAGAGACTTTTAAAATATTAAAGGGATTTGATAAAATAGACCAGGAAACAGCATTACTAACATTTTCGGAGGTGATACGGACTCGGGGTCATAGCCTGAAACTGAGTGGCAGCAGGTTTAGGACAAATGTCAGGAAGTTCTGTTTCACACAGCGAGTGGCGCTTGGAATGATCTCCCGGAGAAGGTTGTGGCGGAGACTACTGTTCTGGATTTCAAGTGCAAGTTGGATGCACACCTTCTGGCAAATCATATTGAGGGATACGGGAAATCCGGGTCTCCAAAAAGGAGTACCTAAATGGGCCGCCGCGTGCGCGGATCGCCGGACACGATGGACCTCGGTCTGATCTGGTGAAGGCATTTCTTATGTTCTTATGTTCTTATGATGGTCTTTTTTTAAATTATTTTTTTATTACATTCTTCTTTCAAAGTGATTTTCTACTGTTTTCTTCTTCTATTATATGCATTTTTTAAATGCTTCTAAGCATAGATTGTGATCCTGTCTGGGACAGACAAGGAATGTCTATGTGTCCTGGTATGGTTTATTATCCCGTCTGTAATGTTAACAATTATTTTTTAAAAAATTTTTAAATGCATTCTTCTAATCTAATCTAGTCTTCAATTTATATACCGGGTCATCTCCCAACGGAGCTCGACTCGTTTAGTATTCTTGTTGTACACCGCCTTAAACTGAAAGGCATTTGTGCCGTAGTAAAAATAAACTTAAGTTTCAAGTTTCAAGTTTATTAGCATTTTATGAATCGCCTATCGAAATATCTAGGCGATGTACACTCTAAAAGCCACAGATAGTGGTTTCACATATAATTTTGACAGATTAGACATAATACAGACAATTTAAAACAGTATAAAAATTTTTAGGAACAGCCAATACAATACATTTAAGGTCAAGGAATAACATGACTAGGCAGGAAAGAAGGGGAAAGTTACATCATTTTTATCTATTGAAATTTACATGAAAGGGAAAACACAGTACGGAGCAAGGGGATTTGGAAGGTCCAATATTTGTAATAAAATGTATAAAAATTATGTGTGTTATATCATGTGTTCAAATGCATCTTGAAATAAAAAAGTTTTTAAAAATCTTTTAAACGTTTGTAAGTCTTTTTCTATTCTTATGTAATTTGGTAATGAGTTCCATAACGTGGGTGCCATAACGGAAAATATGTCTCTCCCTGAGATTTTGTCATCTCTGGCATATGTTGGCTCTTGTTTTGCTATATGTGTTAGCAATAGTTCCAGAATGAATATGCATGAGATCGATTTGCACATCCTGTTTCTATTGTATGCAAATGGATCTCATGCATATTCATTGTGGGTATTTTGAAAGCCCGACGTGGTGTTGGTCTTTCAGGACCCTGGTTGCCCACCCCTACCGTAGCAAAGAAAAAAATCTAACATAGAGTTTTTCAGGTCACCAGAGGTACACTGTTTCTTTTCTCTGTTTGATGTCTTTTCTACGCGGTGGAGTTTATGAGACGGCAGAGATCTGTAGAGCACAGCATCGTTTTATCAGTGGATGTGTAAAGACAGAGGGAAGACAACTAGCGTTTGGATTCTTCTGTCTGTCATGGTGTGATTCCATCGACGAATCACACTTTTGTTTCACTTCTCCAGGGACTTCAAAACCTCTCTTTTCTATGGATTCTTCTCGTGCAGTATTGGATTTTCTCTGTAAATCGTATTCCTTCTGGAGCCACATTAAAAAGAACTACGGGCTGGATAAAGGCCTACAAGAATCTGTAACTAGTACCGTAAGGTGGGAGGTAGAGAGCAAAAACATGCATTTATTCAAACCTCTTGAGAAAGCTAACTTTGAATGCAGCATGAAATAAAGAGTCATTTTTTTTCATGCTCTTAGCATTTAGGTTCAGCTTTCCAACTGCTTCCTACAAGCCCCCAAGAAATGAAAGCATTGGGAAAATAAAAAGAAGCAGCCCATTAATGCTGTTCCTTATATACTGTGTCTGAGCTACTTGCTCTGGCTTCTCAAGTGTTGCTGGTAGCTGGAAATGGACAGGCTACCCTCGTATCACATAAACAGATCCCCAGTTCCTCCACATCACCTTCCTCTCCCGGTAGAGGTGGTGGACACAGAGACTGAGTCTGAATTCAAGAGAGCCTGAGTTAGGCACGTGGGATCTCTTGGAGAGAGGAAGAGATAATGGTTACTGTGGATGGGCAGACTAGATGGGCCATGTGGCCTTTATCTGCCATCATGTTACAATGTTCTTTTTACCTCCCCTGTGTCCACCACCACCCCTTCACTGCTCCCCTTATCCAGCAGCAGCCCTTCTCCCTTTGTTTTACCTCCCCCCTGTCCATCAGCACCTCTTCCTGCTCCCCCTGTCCAGCAGTTGGCCTCCCTTCCTTCCCCCCCCCCCTATCCATCAGCACCTCTTCCTGCTCTCCCTGTCCAGCAGTAGGCCTCCTTTCCTTTTCCCCCCCCATCCATCAGCACCTCTTCCTGATCCCCCTGTCCAGCAGTTGGCCTCCCTTCCTTTCCCCCCCCTATCCATCAGCACCTCTTCCTGCTCTCCCTGTCCAGCAGTAGGCCTCCCTTCCTTTTTCCCCCCGTCCATCAGCACCTCTTCCTGCTCCCCCTGTCCAGCAGTAGGCCTCCCTTCCTTTTCCCCCCCTGTCCATCAGCATCTCCCTGTCCAGCAGTAGGCCTCCCTTCCTTTTCCCCCCCTGTCCATCAGCATCTCTTCCTGCTCCCCCTGTGCAGCAGTAGGCCTCCCTTCCTTTCCCCACCCCCACTCCCCTCTGTCTATCCCCCCAACAGTCCAGCATCTCCCTTCTCTCTATCTCCCATCAATCCATCATCTCACCTCTGTCTCCTCCTGTCAGTCACTGCCGTTTGCCATGTGGTCGATCCGCTGCCGACAGGCGGGGTCCAGCTCTGGCGCGTCGCTCACGCACAACAGCGAGAGCAGCACCACCAGCATCAACGCCGCCATCGGGAGCCCTTCTCGAGGGGGTGGGACAGGTTGCTGAGGAGCTTCAGGGGCTGCTGAGATGGCAGAGACAAAGCGGCTGAGCTGAACTGGCGTCTCCCCCCCCCACTCCCCGGTGCCAGCGCCACTCTCCCTCTCAGCGGGCCAGGCCGGAAAAAGAGGAGACTGTTGCGTGGTGACGTATAAGCGCGCATGCGCACTCTTGTGGCCACATCGCGACGGATCAGGGAACACGGCTTTAGAGTGCGCATGTGCGCTTACCATTTTATTATTATAGATACAGGTCACAATATAAAATAAAAATTTACAAATTTACATGTTTCTTTGCCCACTGATGTTGCAGAGCTAAAGCCTAATAAGGGAGTTCCTGGAAAATAAGGGAAAGATGGTCTTCCTAGAGCAGGAGTGGGCAACTCCGGTCCTCGAGGGTCGGAATCCAGTCGGGTTTTCAGGATTTCCCCAATGAATATGCATTGAAAGCAGTGCATGCAAATAGATCTCATGCATATTCATTGGCGGAAATCCTGAAAACCCGACTGGGTTCCGGAACCTCGAGGATCGGAGTTGCCCACCCCTGCCCTCAGTAATAGGGTTACCAGATTTTTGCTTGAAAAAAAAGAAGATGTGTGACCCCGCGCTATTCTGCCCCAGCCCTGCCTCGTTCCACCCCCAACCCCTGCCCCCCACAAACCTCGTCTCTTTGGCACTGCATCTGGAGGATATCTGCGGACGCATGTGACATCACTGCGTCTCGTCCACGCGTAGGCAGATGCCCACCGGATGCGGCCCCCCCCCCCCCCATCTCGATGCTTTTGAAAACCTGGACAAAGTGGCGGGTTTTGTAAAGGTAAATCCGGATGTCTGGTAAGAGATTAACCTACCAAACTTCAACCAAATCTGTTCCTAAAGAAAGGCCCGGGATATGCCTGTTTTGACAGGCAGAGGAACAAGGGCTTTGCACTATTGAAGGTGCCTCACCGTGCCTGGAAGACAAAAGAGGAACTCTGTGTTAATATATGCGTGCGGAAAAATAATTACTCCATTTTAATATTTATTGCAACAACAGTAATGAAGAGAAATCCATTTGCCGTGATTGTACATTTAACATCTAATTTCTAAAGGAGTTCCAATCTAATCTAACATTAATAAATGTCCACTTAGTATCTGAGTACTCCTGTGGAAAGGTACATTTTTATAATTGAAAAGCTGTCTAATTGCTCTTTTAGTGCTTCTGTGGATTACAACGCGGCAAACCCTGAAGACAGCCCTCCAAAGAGAGCGCCGAGCTGCACCTGCCGAGAGGTCACCCCTAGGAAAACGCAAGCAACCTCTGAATCCTTCAGAAAATCGCCCTACTGCAAATGAGTAGCCCTAAAATGTGCTGAAATCTGGGCGTAACGCATTTTAACAAAGTACGCGAAACCCAGATTTAACGCAACTCCTTCAGGGGCATCGCCTCTATTTTCTATTGTGGGACATGCATTCATGTAACGATTTGTGTGAGGTACCTCTAGGACATGAACGTGAAACAAAACATAGCATAACATAACAAAACAAATCATAGAAACATAGAAACATAGAAATAGACGGCAGATAAGGGCCCACGGCCCATCCAGTCTGCCCACCTTAATGTCCCTCCCCTACCATTTGCCCTGTGAAGAGATCCCATGTGTCGATCCCATTTGGCCTTAAAATCAGGCACGCTGCTGGCCTCAATCACCTGTAGTGGAAGACTATTCCAGCGATCAACCACTCTTTCAGTGAAAAAGAATTTCCTGGTGTCACCTCGTAGTTTCCCGCCCCTGATTTTCAACGGATGCCCTCTTGTTGTCGTGGGACCCTTGAAAAAGAAGATATCTTCCTCCGCCTCGATGCGGCCCGTAAGATACTTGAACGTCTCGATCATGTCCCCCCTCTCTCTGCGCTCCTCGAGCGAGTATAGCTGTAATTTGTCAAGCCGTTTTTCGTATGGTAGATCCTTGTATACCATGTCAAACCATGTAGCTCAGAATACTTATTATTATACTGTATATTGTGCTTACTCTACCTCTTATACCACCAAAAGATCGAAGCGATTTATAAAACCTAAAAGCATAAATTCAATGAAGATAAAGATGAACGCCAATAAATTGACAGGAAAGATGCCATTCTCGACAGCATACCAACACAAAAAATAATATCAGACCAATAACTCAAAAATTAAATTTAAAATTAGTCCTGGGAGGTTGTCATAAGACTCTGGTTGGCCCAGCTGCCTAAAGCCCCTCCTATGGTCTGCGTCGCTGCATTCGTACCTCCCCGTTGCTGCTGCTAATCGCCGCCAACAATACGTTTCACTGCCTGGCTGGCCCAGAACGTCTTCTCCGACGTCAGAATTGACATCGGAAAGAAGACATATTGTCGGCAGCGATTAGCAGCAGCAACGGGGAGATAAAATTGCAGCGGCGCGGACCGGGGGAAAGGAAGGAGAGAGGCGCTTTTTTTTTTCCGCAGCAGGGAGAGAAGGATGCAGGCAGGGAAGCTGGCTGGCTTTAGCGCGGCAGGGAGGGAGGGAGATAGGTAGGTAGGCAGGCAGGCTGGCTTTGGGGGTGGACAAAATCTAAAAGGCAGTGGCGGGACATAAGAAGGAGACACTGGGGGCATTAAGGACACAGGAAGGAGGCACTGGGGGGCATAAGACGCACCTGACCATAAGATGCACCCTAGATTTAGAGGAGGAAAACAAGAAAAAAAAACATTCTGAACCAAATTCTCCCTGCCAGACTCTATACCCAACTCCATACTCCTTGTCAGCACCCTGCCCCCCTCCCTGACAGGCTCTGACCCCCTCTGGTGGTCTAATGGTAGGCAGGGGCAGGGCACAGGGCAGGCATGCCTAGTGGCAGACAGGCAGGCAGGCCTAGTGGCCTAGTGACAGGCAGGCTGACCCCATACCCCTCACGTACCCTAAATCATCCCCCCATACCCCCCAGTACCTTAAATCATCCCCCTACGTACCCCCAGTACCTTTTTTAATCATACCCCCTGTACTTTTTAAAATCCCTCCTTCCCTCCCTAGACAGCTAACCTGGTATTTTAAACATCTCCCCACCCTCGGTACCTTTTAAAATCCCTCCCTCCCTCCCTAGATGGCTATCCTGGTATTTTAAACATCCCCTCACCCCCCCGGTACGTTGATGCAATCCTGGCGGTCCAGCGCTGCATCGGCAGCCTCCCCTGCTGGACAGCCGCCCAAGTCCCCATCTGCCATGGCAGTAATAGGCAGGTGTGAGCCCCGAGCGTGCCTGCCTGGTCTTGTACCGTCCAAATGGTGTCAGCTCGGTCCAGCGCTGCATCGGCAGGCTTCCCCCATCTGCGCCGGAAGTTAAAGCCAGATGCAAGCCCCGAGCGCACCTGCCTGGTCCCGCGCCGCCACTCAAATGGTGCCGTCAATTCCCACGAGTCTCACGAGAACCAACAGCACCATTTGGGCGGCGGCACAGGACCAGGCAGGTGCGAGCCCCGAGCGCGGACTGGGGGAAAGGAAGGGCAGGAGGACCCGGACCTGGCACCTGGCTGGCTGTGCACCCCCCCAGCCGTCCACCCGGGGCGGACCTCCCCCCCCCTTGGTACGCCACTGGGCATCTGTCCATTAGGACAGACGCGATGCTGTATAAGACGCTAGTGTGCGATTCTCAGCAGCTGCTTAGGTGGCTGCTGAGATCGGCGTCCTATACAGAATTTCCCTGCTAATGTTTATTTGCAATGCCTCAGGCCCATAAAATTGCATAAAATCATCTTTCTGCTTTGAGCGGAGAGATGCGGGGGAAGAAAAGACTGCGGGCAGGGTAAGGAATGGAGATG
Source organism: Geotrypetes seraphini (assembly GCF_902459505.1). Taxonomy (NCBI): domain Eukaryota; kingdom Metazoa; phylum Chordata; class Amphibia; order Gymnophiona; family Dermophiidae; genus Geotrypetes; species Geotrypetes seraphini. Next base: position 10,205,024 of record NC_047091.1, read on the forward strand.
AAAAATGCGGGGACGGTGAGACAACGGGGATGAATTTTTGTCCCCGCGCCACTCTCTAGTAGCCCACCATTTCTGATTTTCAAGATCTAAGAAGGTTCTAGATTGAGATGGTAGGCAGTGGTTTTCAGAGGCTTTAGAAGCTGAACACAGTGTAAATGGACCCTGCAGGGAAAACCTTTCTCGAAGTGGGATAAACCGATTTTAGCATGAAGTACGGGCCCCTACGGGGTAACCTCCAGCAAGTGAGACTAAGAAGGGGGGGGGGGGGGGGGGTTGGGGGTCTTTTGACAGTCTAAGTAGGCTGTTGCTATGTCTGTTCTAGTTCTCCCTGCAAGTTATTCACTATTTTTTTTCCTTTTACTGTCAGCGATCAATACTTGAACAAGTCTATAAATATCCCAGTGGTCGGCAATAAAATGCAGTTTATTTTGTGTTCATAAAAGGTACATGCCATGCTTCCTCGGACTCGTTAAACAGATCATGCACCATTTCCACAAGCTGCATTAAATATTTAAACAGTACTTTTATGGCTGCATGTGGACTAACAAATACAGTGTATAATTCATTTTAGATGTGAACATGGTGCTCACAAAAATAGAGTGTTTTATATAAGCTGTGGCAAGGTTAAGGGACAGAGCAGACAGGTGCTTTGCAAGCCTCTTCTCCCATCTTCCCCCCTGCACAGCTCAACCAGTGCACACAAGTGCACGGTCCGCCCTGTACGCCATCTTGCTAAGGGCGAGGCACCCCTCCTCTTCTCCGCCCTCTGCTCCTCTCCTTGCCGCGTGCGCGCCCTTTGCCTCCCCCCCTCCATACCTTTTTTACTTCCCTGGTGTGAGGGTTGCTGCCCGCATCGGCGCTCTCTCTGACGTCACTTCCAGGAACCGCGCCTAGGAAGTGACGTCAAAGGGCGAGCCGGTACCGACGTGGGCCTGCTGCTCCGCGCCGGAGACGTTCAAAAGGTCCGTGGAAAGGAAAGGGGGCAAGCACGCGGCGAGGGTGGGGTGCGAGGATGAGGGTGGGGGAGGGGCGCCGCTCACCCGTACTGAGCCACTCATTGTGAATTCTACTGTTCAATGACTCCCCCTTCTGCTTCTATTCCTTTCTCTCCTCTCTTCTACCTTCCAAAGTATTTAGATCAATGCTGTCTTGTTAAAATGTTTATTTTATTTTTATTTTTCCTCTAACTCTACTTTTCACTTCTCTATTACCCTCCAGGTACTTTAGTTAGATTGTGAGCCTTCGGGACAGTAAGGGAATTTTTCAAGTACCTTTCTTATTTCTAATCTTAATGTATATTTTCTGTAAACCGCTTAGAACCTAACGGATGTAGCGGTATATAAGAAATAAATTACATTACATTACATTACATTGTACATTAATTCTGCCCTCTAGCACACCTTGCTTTTCAAGCTCCTCTCCCCGCCCCTCCCCCACCTTACACAGCTCTACCAGTGCGCCTCAATCCTGACCTTCAGTGCCCTCAGCTATTCCAGTGCTGAGGCCTACAGGCAGCCCTGTTAAAGGCATCTTTAATCCTCCTTAGCAGCATAAGAACAGGAAAAGCCAAACGGAGTCAGACTAAGATTCATTGAAGCCCAACACCTTCTCCGACAGTCCGGGTCATAAGTACCTGGTTGATTTTTTTTTAAAGTAGATTTGATTTTCTTAGCTCAATTCCAGGATGAGCTGTGGCTTTCCCAAGTCTACCTGGCTAATGAATTTTAACATACTCTTGGAAAAATTCCTGGAAGAAAAGCCCATACAAATTCTTTATATGGGCTTTTCTTCCAGGAATTTTTCCAAGAGTATGCTAATCTCCTTGACTATGTCCTTGGCAAAAGGTTCTGCTCTTCAACTTAACTGCGCACAGCTGTGAAAGAATCCTTTCAATGATTTATTTTCGAGAGGGTGCCGAAAAATTCTCAGCCCAACCAACCAGATTCCTAAATTCTGGGCATTATTTTCCCGCTGTAGCTGAAAAGAGTGTTTGCAGAAACAAAATTCTATGTTTTGGGTTTTTTTTTTTTTAAACATTGTTTCTGATCATTGATTGAACCATATCCATGCCATTCTCTTCTTGGTTGGGCTGAGAACGTTTCAGCACTCCCTCGTAGAGTGAAGACTTTCAGTCTTTGGCAACCAGAGCTGAGATTGTGATGTCATAATGCCTCACTCCACCAATAAGAGCCAGCCTCATCAGTGATGTCACAATGGCTTGATTGCCCTATTTTTGGCTCACTTTTATTACATAGCAGGGGGTGCCGAAAAGTTCTCAGCCTGACCAACCAACTTCCTAAATTCTGAGCATTATTTCGCCACTGTAGCTTATTTGGTTAAGTGCCAAGTGCAGAAACGAAATTCTCCGTTTTTGACATTGTTTCGGATCATTGATCGAACCATATCCACGCCATTCTCTTCTTGGTTGGGCTGACAACTTTTCAGCACTCCCTCGTAGAGTGAAGACTTTCAGTCTTTGGCAACCAGAGCTGAGATTGTGATGTCATAATGCCTCACTCCACCAATAAGAGCCAGCCTCATCAGTGATGTCACAATGGCTTGATTGCCCTATTTTTGGCTCACTTTTATTACATAGCAGGGGGTGCCGAAAAGTTCTCAGCCTGACCAACCAACTTCCTAAATTCTGAGCATTATTTCGCCACTGTAGCTTATTTGGTTAAGTGCCAAGTGCAGAAACGAAATTCTCCGTTTTTGACATTGTTTCGGATCATTGATCGAACCATATCCACGCCGTTCTCTTCTTGGTTGGGCTGACAACTTTTCAGCACTCCCTCATCCAGAGCCCTTCCACTCATTTCCAGTCTGTAGCAGCTCCAAAGTACTTAACAGTATAGCTTCCAGTTATTCTGTAAATGTACACAGCAAAAACATCAAACACAGGAGACATAATAAGCTTAATGAGGTGTCATATTTAGCTGCAGTGGCATCAGACTCACAATACACAAATCAGGGCGGCAGGCGTTTGACCAAAGTTGCAGATTTTCCAGTTCTTGGACTTGATACCTCTCCTATAGACATTTTCAGGATTTACGACACAAGGGGTTGTTCCATTTCAGTTGTTTTGGGGTTGGTTTTTTTTTTAAAATTTTAACTCCCGGTTGTATCATTTCTTATATAATTAATCGTCAATGTCGCTGAACACTTCAGAACACGTATTCCTCACCCTGCTACATAATTAACGGTCAGTGTTGCAATAAGAAATAATGATGCTTTGCCACCTTCCTGTAGTTTATAGCCATGGACTGGGCATAACACCCTTCCAGGCGGGTTTGGACTGGGCATAACCCCCTCCCCCCCCACACACACACATAACATAAACACACTTTTAGCAAAAGTCTTCTTGCAGCTCTCCTCGCCCAAAGAATAAAATCTCCTGAGGCCTACAGGCAGCCCTGTTAAAGGCACCTTTAATCCTCCTTAGCAGCATAAGAACAGGAAAAGCCAAACGGAGTCAGACTAAGATTCATTGAAGCCCAACACCCTCTCCGACAGTCCGGGTCATAAGTACCTGGTTGATTTTTTTTTAAAGTAGATTTGATTTTCTTAGCTCAATTCCAGGATGAGCTGTGGCTTTCCCAAGTCTACCTGGCTAATGAATTTTAACATACTCTTGGAAAAATTCATGGAAGAAAAGCCCATACAAATTCTTTATATGGGCTTTTCTTCCAGGAATTTTTCCAAGAGTATGCTAATCTCCTTGACTATGTCATTGGCAAAAGGTTCTGCTCTTCAACTTAACTGCACACAGCTGTGAAAGAGCTAAGAGTTAACGTGAAAGAGCAGTGATTTTCAAAAAGCGCATCCATCTCGGAATGTTCTGTATCCCTCAGGCCATATGTTCCTAGCAGGTACCTCTAGCCATGAAGGTATTCTCTGTGGATTAAAATCCGCCAGCGATTGCCACGAAATGATTCAGTGAAATAGTCAGTCATAGAGACTCTGAACGGGGAGGAGAACCTGGCCATGCACAGGGCAGGATTAATTCCATACAAGTACACTGGGACCCCTGCCCCACCCCACCATGCGCCCAGGCGGAAACAGGAAGCTGCGTCAGAGGGAAGCTTTTGGGCAAGCAGCACCGCTTGCACAATTACAGTTCCCGTCGCCTTTCTTACCCGCGTTGCTTGCTTGTCTTACTTTCCGTCGATATGGGTGGGGGGGGGGGGGGGCGCGTTGCCGATCGGGGGGGGGGGGGCCCATCGCTGTTTGGAAAAAACAATGTTGATGCCCTCCTTCATTGGGCCCCTGACCATTTTGGGCCCTAGGCATGTGCTTACTTGGCCTATTGCCCATGCAGCAGGACCAGGGCAAAATATTAATCGGCCCGTCTCGTCACCATTTTTGTTTCTTATTCTGGTCTTATTCCTAAGTCTCCCTTCCTATTTACAGCACTGATGGCTTAATTCTGGCTGCCATTTCATTTTTGGTTCAGTCTGGTTACATCTGGGGATTTGCACGTACCCAGAAAACCTCTGTGAGCTGCCCCCACGGCAGGTGCAGGTGCAAACGTTATCCAGCTAGGATGCGATACGTAATGGGATAACACAGAGATAATGCGGGAGCAGTTAGTGTCCCCTAATTGGGAAGCAGTAAGGGGCTGATTCTATAAATGGTGCCCAATTCAGCTGGTACCTAAAAAAAAAAATGCCGCCGGAAGCGTGCCCATAACACTTAAGCACCGTTTACAGAATCAAGACTAGCGGCAGCTATGCGCACACTTAGGTTCCCGAAATGTAGGCGAGGGTTTTACAGGCCTCCATTTTGGGCAGCTACGTTTTTGGAGAATCGCACTTAGCAGCGCCTAAGTCACGCTCCACCTGTTGAAACGCCCACTTTGATGCCGCTATTATTATTATTATGTTCTTGTATACCGCCATACCCAGTGAGTTCTAGGCGGTTCACATCAATTAATTAGGATCCGATCTGCACACGGATTTACAACATTTTGTCGGAGTTACAAGCAACGAGGAAAGAAATGATGGTACATTTTAGCAGAAATTTATCCGAGTTACAGGCAGCGACAGGTTGGATTGGCCGGGAAGAGGGAGGGAGGGAGAGAGAAGCACAGGGGGGGGAGGAGAGTGGGGGGGGGGGGAGGGCGGGAGTTGGCTTATTGCAGGGGAGTGAGGGTTAAGGGTCCTGTTCGCGGAAAAGGTATGTTTTGAGGAGTTTTCTGAAGTCGAGGTAGGTCGAGGCCTCGAGAATCAATTGGGCTAACCAAGGGTTCAGCTTAGCAGCCTGGAAGGCGAAGGTTTTGTGCCATGCGATAGGCTCCTACATTTTACGGAATCAGGCGTCTATTGCTCATAGAATTTCTGTGCGCGTCGGAGCTGTTACTGCCATGAACGGCGCTCAAACTGCGCTATGGTTTTGTAAAAGGGGGAGGGGTAAGTAAGGTGCATTTTATAAAATCAGCCCCTAAGTGCTTCCAAGTTAACTCCGAGCAGGTACCAGGTGCTAATGGCATTAATGTACAACATGTGGGAAAATCCTGAGTTAATCCATGATATCTTCAAATCTTAATGCATTTTTTTTATTGCAAGGGAAAGCATTAGGGTGGAAGAAGCTGTAGGCAGTCAGCCGGCACCTCTCCTCCTCCCTGGCGCCTCTCTGCGCCTCTTCCCTTCCAGTCCCCCCCGCAGTGGTGGCTCGGAGCCCCATCTGGAGGGCCTTTGCGCATGCGCAGATGTTGACGTGATGACATCGTGCGTGCAACGTGACGCCATCGCCCTCGAGCCGCGGCCACCAATTTAGTGTGCCGCGGCTTCGCAGAGTCTACGAGACACTGCTATAGTCTGTCCCAATCTACATGTAGTAAATTTGTGGGTCAAGATCTTCCATCCTAGCACTGTTCCCTTTAAGGCAGGGGTGTCAAACTCAGTCGCATAAGGGGCCGAAATCTAAAACATAGATTATGTCGCGGGCCAAATTTTTTAAATTAAGATATGCTAACCGATTTAGTGCGCGCTAAATGCGCACCTTAATAAAAAGAACCTTAGTAGAAGTAGAGGGTTGTAACCTCTTCAATCCCAAACCAGCTCTGTGATGTAAACAAAATAAATGAAAAAGACTTTTCCTCTCTCTTTTAGGTACTACTTCACGCCTGCTGTCTAACACCAGCTCTGGCAGGATACACATTTCAAATCTGACATATTGTAATCACAAAACAGAAAATAAAATTATTTTTTCTAACTTTTGTTGTTTGGTCATTATTCAAATCATGTTGTAATCCCAGGCTCTGGTTGTCTTCTGATAACTCGCTTGCCAGGGTCTCCTTCTTTCTTCTTCCCTTCCGTTTTCCTTCCCTCCCCCGGAGGTCTGGCATCTTTCCTTTTGGCCATGTGTTCCTTCCCTCCCTCCCTCCATCCTCACATTAAAGCAGCCTGCAGAGGATCACCGGTCAGCTGTAGCGATCCTAGCAGGCTGCCGTCGGCCTACGCAGCACGTTCCCTCTGCTGCGGTCCCGCCCCTCCTCTGACGTAAGGGACCGCTGCTGAGGCTACAGCAGCCTGCTAGGATCACTACAGCCGACCAGCGATCCTCTGCTTTAATGTGAGACTGTGATGCCACGTGAACCTACAGCGGGCCAGTTTAAGTGCAAATTTGAATTGTTTGGCGGGCCAAATTTTATGACACCTCGGGCCAGACTTGGCCCGTGGGCCAGAGTTTGACATGTCTGCTCTAAGGTAAGCAGGTGTCTTCCAACTGCATTGGCGTCAGTAGAAGATGGTGCTTCATTCACTAGGTGCAGGCAGGTTCCCTGTCCTTCACTAGTGAAACAGTGCCCCCCGCTGGTAGGACTGTACGTGGAGGACTCCCACTCAGAGGGAATGGGGCGATCCTAGTCCTGTTGCCATGAAACAAGATTTTCCTAGCTGGTCGCTTCCAGCATTCTAACACCGAGCCAACGCGTTGACACGAAAATTGATGTTATTTATCTTTATGAATTCAAAGCGTTCCTTTTGCTTGCTTGTTTTTATAACATCTGATATCACAGGCCACTGCGGCTCAGTAGAGTTGAACACCCGATATAATGGGTCAAGCACTACAATCCCAGCAGGCATTTTAATCAAATATTTATTGGGTTTCTTGCTGGGTGCATGTCATAACACTGGCAAATGCACAGAAGAAGCACATTGAAGGAGAAGAAGGGGTGGAAGGAGGGGGAAGCTGCGACTCGAATTAAGTTATCTTTGTTTGTAGGACAGCACAGCGGATTCCGCTTCTTGCTGCATACCTGTGGTCATCTCTCCTGACTCACCTTTTTTTCTTGCTCTGCTTGATCGACGATGGAAAAAGAACACGATTATGAACGCCACGGCGTATTCTAGTTCAAGTTCAAGTTCAAGTTCAGGTTTATTTTGATTAATCGCCTATATAAAACTTTCTAGGCGATGTACAATAAAATACAAGTTATAAAAAACATAATATCATATTAGTATTATAAAACATCCAAAACATCAACACAAGCAATTATTAATTAATTAAATAAAATAGAGAAGATTTCTCTTTACCTAAAAGTTAACAAAACATAACAGGAGGGAAGGAGGGAAAGGGTTACAATATTTCTCTTAATAAAGGGAAAGAACATATGGAAGGGAAAGACAATATAAAGGAGGGAGAAAAGAAAGGAAATTAATCATTAAAAGCATCGTTAAATAAAAAAGTTTTCAACAATTTTTTAAAAGAAATAAGATCTTTTTCCTTTCTGATAAAAAGAGGCAGGGTGTTCCAGAGTTGGGGAGCTAGTACAGAGAACATATCATTTCTCCTTGTTCCAACAATTTTTAGCGAAGGAACCAATAATAAGTCTTGCTGAGAAGATCGAAGGAGTCGAGTTGTACAGTAAGGAGTTATCATTCTAGATATGAATAATGGCGTATTGAACAATAGTACCTTGAAAACTAAGAAAGCTATTTTAAAAGTTATCCGATGATTGATGGGTAGCCAATGCGACTTGATAAGAAGAGGAGTAACATGATCGTATTTTTTTCCTTTGTGTATGAGTTTTATGGCAGTATTTTGGATTATTTGAAGTCTTTTCTTTTCTTTTTGAGATATGTTATACAGTAAAGAATTACAATAGTCTAATTTGGAAATTATCATAGAGTGAATCAGAATATTGATAGATTTTGGTTCTAGAAAAGATGAAATAGATCGTATTAGGTGTAATTTATAGAAACAGGATTTTACCGTTTGACTTATATGATCGTGGAAAGATAGATTCGTGTCAATGATTACACCTAGAATTTTTATAGATGATACAGATTCTATTGGATTATTTTCAAGCATAAATGGTGATTTAGATGTAATATCATTTTTCCATGTAAATAACACAGTTTGTGTTTTTTTAATATTTAATGAAAGTTTATTGTTGTAGAGCCAGTTTTTTATTATATTTTTTATTATATTCTCTTTATTACGTCTACCTTCATAATTTGTCTGCTGATCGGAGAGGAAAAGAAACCCCCGCCCAGGACAGAATTGCCTAGACTGAGGGCAACACTTGGCTTGTACCATGGCTGATGAAGTACAAAGCTGTTCCAACACAGAAGCCACTGTTTTTACGATGATAAAAATTTGGGATTGCAAATATACATGGTGCTGCATTGGACAAGTTACAATCACAGGGACCCAGGACCATGAAATCTAGGTTTGAGAGCGTAAATGACAGGCAGCCTGCTACAGGCCATGCAACCAACCGCTCCAGAGATGCTGGTCCGGTGGTGGTGCTATGTATATGGAAAGTGCTGGATATTCTACTCCAGGTTAGCTGGGACTACAGATGTTAAGAACATAAGAATTATCAAGTGTATGGCCTAGAATTATTTCTGTAACTCATTTAGACATTCAGATTGCAATGCTTTTTACAATTCAGCACTACACTCGTTCGGGCACCAGATCCGCTCACAGATATAAACTATCCTTCCCCTCTCCACACGGCATCCTCCACGCTGGCAAACTGGGAAGATCCCTTCTCTCCAAAATCACGGGCCTTTGGAACGATCTCACTATCCCGCTGTGGAACCTGGGCTCCCTCCAACTATTCCGAAAACAACTGAAAACCTGGCATTTCTCTAACATCTAACATCTCTTCCCCTGTCCACATCCTCCTCTATTCACATGCTCTTGTAAATCTTTCTCCTCTCTCTTCCTATATTTTTAAACTTTGTAAACCGTGTCGAGCTCCACTTCTGTGGAGATGATGCGGTATATAAACTTAAGGCTTAGTTTAGTTTATCTACCACGGACCCCTGAGGAAGGTTTGTTGTCCGAAACACGGACCGTGTCGGGACCCTCGGTTGGTAATAAGGTTGTATACACCATTAGAGTTTGAAATAAACAGTGCCTGCATCTTGTACATAGTCTGCAGTTGTCTTTGGTTTTTGCCTATCTCTTATAGGGCCATTATTTTGCGCTCCTCGAACTCATCTATCTCAATTTCATCAAAGTTCTTTAAAATATTTAACTCTATGATAGCTCTGGCTGTCCATCACATTGCCTGCAATTGGAAAGACAATTCTAATCTCAGTTTTCATGAATGATGGAATCATTTCTCTATAATTAGAAAATTTAAAGAAATAATTGCTTTCAAACATAACATTATTACTTTTTTTTTTTTTTTTTAATCTTCCTAAAATTATACATACATTAATAATCAGAATCAGCACTTACAATCCATCAATAACAATACAAAATGAATTACCCCCCTCTCTTTCAGTACATCCAATCAAGGAATAAAACTAAAGAGATAACACCCCTCCCCTTCCCTGGATGTGTGTGTAAGTCAACAGGAAATTAAAGGTAAGAGACAACAACACTGAAGTAACAAAAGTCGTTAATGGACCCCCAAACTAATCTGAATAAATTATGCCCCAACTTATCGGCGTTCATTTTCTCATACTTATAACACAAACATAAATTCGCCCACCAAAAGGAAAAATTAAGGTGATCCCGACTTTTCCAATTCTGAGTGACCATTTGCATGGCAATCCCAGTCGTAGTGATGAAAAGCTGGCTTTTATGTCGGTCCAATGGGGGTTTAGTATGCAATAATGTCCCACATCATAGGTTAATGGAATCGATGATTCTAATATGTTAATAATTTGTCCCCATATCGACTTCCAAAAATTGAGTATCAAAGGATGAGCTTTAGTAAGAAATGGGCCCCGCTAGACAATTTCTGTAGAAACACTTATTGCAATCTCACTTGACTTCTCTATATCTGAAAAGATTATCCACAGCTCTTGTGCATTTTGTTTTATTTTATGTTTAATTTGTTTTAGGTTATTTCCTCTATTCTGATGTTTTCAATATAATAGTGTATTATTGTATGTAAAGTATCTAGACAACTGACCCACTCGTCTTCTTTCTCCTCCATAGTGATTCCTCTGTCCTATTAATCTCTTTCTCCTCAACAACGCATTTCCGGTCCTATTAACTCTCCTCTTCCCCCCTCTTAAATTCAATCAATTTGTACCTCGCTTAATCTATTGTAAACCGCATAGAACTTAACGGTATTACAGTATATAAACTGTTATTATTATTATAAGAATAGTCTTACTGGGTCAGACCAATGATCCATCAGCTCACAGTGGCCAATCCAGGTCACTAGTACCTGGCCAAAACTCAAAGAGTAGCAACATTCCAGCATCTCAAAGAATAACAAGATTCCGGAACCCCAATGAGAGCAACATTCCAGAGCTGAGATTGTGATGTCATAATGCCTCATTCCACAGTGCCTCAGAGCCAACCTCAGCAGTGATGTCACAATTGTCCTATACTTGGCACACATAAGAGCATAAGAACTCAATTGTTCCTAAAGTATCTGGACAACTGACCCACTCATCTTCTTTCTCCTCCATAGTGATTCCTCTGTCCTATTAATCTTTTTCTCTTCAACAACGCATTTCCGGTCCTATTAACTCTCCTCTTCCCCCCTCTTAAATTCAATCAATTTGTACCTCGCTTAATCTATTGTAAACCGCATAGAACTTAACGGTATTGCGGTATATAAACTGTTACTATTATTATTTGCATCTGATATATTTACGTGGTAAAATTAATAAAAAAATATTTGAGAAACAAGAACATAAGAATTATCCAAAATTTTGGAGAAAATGATATAAACTTGACATTCAAATGCTAATGCTTATTAAATCTAATGCCTTGTTACTTTGCTAAATACTTTTCAAATAAAATTTATGAATTGTGCTCAGTCACCTCCACCACGGTCATTTCTAAAGCAGACGCACTGACCACGATTACCGAGGAACCATCATGGCGCAATACTTCCTTCACCTTACTCCCTCAATATAAGATTTTGGGCTTTTACAAAGCCACGCTAGCGGGGTTAACGCGCGCGATTTTTCATCAGGCGCTAACCCCCACTCTGGCCAAAAACTACCGCCTGCTCAAGAGGAGGCGGTAGCAGCTAGCGCGTCCGGCGGTTTAGCGCCCGCTATTACGCGCGTTAACCCGCTAGTGCACCTTTGTAAAAGGAGCCCTTTATGTCTCTCAAATTGCACTTATCTTTTGTTGCGTATAGAGTCCAATGTCGTTCAAGTGCCTCCAAGCGTTATTCTCCCTGAAGACGCAGATTGAAACCCAGCTTGGGTCGGAGGGCAGTTAACTAACCTAGCAGATGAGCTACACCACAAAAGTTTTTTGGAAATAAAAGACATGCATTTATTGGGTTACAGGTCTGAGCACATCACCGTAATTATTTTAGATACATGAATATAAAAAGTCAAAGACTGTGAAATTTAGTAGTAAACTGTTACATTTTATTCACCATTTTCACATTAATGGAGCAGATAAGGCACATTTAAAGAGGGCGGCGTGGACTGAGTTTCAACTGTACGCAACAAAAGCTAAGTGCTATTTAAATCATTTGTTCCTGTCACTGCATTAATACAACTTACTGTCTGAGAGACATAAAATCTTATATTGAGGGAGTAAGGTGAAGGAACTGTACCGCGCCATGATGGTTCCCGGCAGTTTGTCCAGGTTTTGGAAGTCCCCAATCTTGGAGCTGCATCTGGAGGCCCCTCTGCGCATGTGCAGACGTCAAATGTGATGGCGCATGCGCCGAGGCTCTCTAGACCTCGGGGAGGAACACAGGAGTGTTCGGCTGGGGGCAGAATGGGAGCAGAGCTGGAGGTGGAATGGGGTAGGGCTTGGGGCAGAATGAGGTGCGGTAAGGGGTCCTCTTTTTTAAAGAGGAAATCTGGCAACTCTAGTCTAAATATATAAACTACTAGTCTTTAAGCCTGTTACATTAACGGGTGCTAGAATATATGTCCGTCTGTCTTTCTTTTCTTTCTGTCTCCCTCCCTCCCTCCCTCCCTCCCACTATCTGTCTTTCTTTCTATCTGTCTCTCTCCTTGCCCCCTATGCAGCAGCATTTCTTTCCTCCCCTCCACTTCCCTGTTCAGTAGCCACAGCAGCATTCCCTCCCCCTCCATTTCCCTGTGCAGCAGCATTTCCCACCCACCCCACTTCCCTGTGCATCAGCAGCATTTTCCTCCCACCCCCGCCACTTCCCTGTGCAGAAGCTGCAGCAGCATTCGCTCCCCTATTCATTTTCCTGTGCAGCAGCATTTCCCTCCCCCCACCCCACTTTCCTGTACAACAGCCACAGCAGCATTCCCTCCCCCTCCATTTCCCTTCCCCCACACCCCTTCCCTGTGCTGAATATTGACCCCTAAAACTCCTAAGGAAGAAACCAAATGATGCTACTGAAAAGCAACTAATGGCTCCTAAGTTTGAGAGTTATGCCCATAAATTAGTCTCTCTGAAAATTTAGTAGGGCTGAGTTCCTAAATTTATATTCAGAAGTTCACTAAACTCTCAAATTCAAGAGTATAAAAATGGGTGGCAACAGGGAAGGATTTAGGGCAGGGAAACGAAGTTAGAAGTTTAGCACCGATTTTCGGCACTACTAAATTAGACTCATAAATCTAGACAAATGAATGATAAGCCCAGTGGTGCGCGGTTAAGGCCTTCAGGGAATTCACATCACCCCCTAAAGGCCCTGAGGGCACTGCTCTGAATTCGATTGGTTGAGCAGGCAACAGGGCAGCTGCTGCTCAGCCAATCAAATTCAGATCAGTACTATCAGGGCCTTCAGAGGGGTTTGGAGCATCCTCAGCCCAAGAGGCCTGCCTTTTTGGGATGGTCTACTTTTTGTTTGATGCATCAAGCAAAAAGTAAACAAACAAACAAAAAAAAGCAGGGCTTTAGAGCTGGGATTCGCTGAATCCCCTGAAAGCTCTCACCGTGCGCCACTGGGCAGGCCTACATTTCTAAGCATGAATTTTCAGCTCCTATATTAAGATGAATTTTCAGTGAAAACTTAGCAGCTTAAGTTCTGAATTCAAGAGAGCTTGTTGCAAATAGGTTGGATTTCTAAGGGAGATGAGGGGATAGTAGATGAAATGATTCAGCTACCAAATGGGGGGATTAGTATTAGAGGAAAGTAACCTTGAAAGAGATTTGGGTGTACTGGTGGATACAACAATGAAGTCAACGGCGCAATGCGCAGCAGCCGCGAAGAAGGCAAACAGAATGTTGGGTATTATTAAAAATGGTATTACGACCAGAACAAAAGAAGTCATCCTGCCGTTGTATCGGGCAATGGTGCGCCCGCACCTGGAGTACTGTGTTCAGTATTGGTCACCGTACCTTAAGAAGGATATGGCAATACTTGAGAGGGTCCAGAGGAGAGCGACACGAATGATTAAGGGCATGGAAAACCTTTCATACACTGAAAGATTGGAGAAACTGGGGCTCTTCTCCCTGGAAAAGCGGAGACTCAGAGGAGACATGATAGAGACCTACAAGATCATGAAGGGCATAGAGAGAGTAGAGAGGGACAGATTCTTCAAACTTTCAAAACATAAAAGAACAAGAGGGCATTCGGAAAAGTTGGAAGGAGACAGATTCAGAACGAATGCTAGGAAGTTTTTCTTTACCCAGCGTGTGGTGGACACCTGGAATGCGCTTCCAGAGGACGTAATAGGGCAGAGTACGGTACTGGAGTTCAAGAAAGGATTGGACAATTTCCTGCTGGAAAAGGGGATAGAGGGGTATAGATAGAGGATTACTGCACAGGTCCTGGACCTGTTGGGCCACCGCGTGAGCGGACTGCTGGGCACGATGGACCTCAGGTCTGACCCAGCGGAGCCATTGCTTATGTTCTTATGGGAGAGGAGGAGATAGTGGATGCTCTGGATGGGCCATTTGGCCTTTATCTGCCATCATGTTTCTATGTTACTAAAGTTCTGTGACATCACAATGCAGGTGCAAAGAGCCTTAGCCAATGGGAAGAGGAGATGCAAATGTTAAGAGCCTTAGCCAATGCGCTTCCAGAGAGCATAATAGGGCAGAGAACGGTACTGGGGTTCAAGAAAGGATTGGACAATTTCCTGCTGGAAAAGGGGATAGAGGGGTATAGATAGAGGATTACTGCACAGGTCCTGGACCTGTTGGGCCGCCGCATGAGCGGACTGCTGGGCGCGATGGACCTCGGGTCTAACCTGGCAGAGGCATTGCTTATGTTCTTATGTTCTTATGATTAGGCAGACTAGATAAGCCATACAGAGCTCATTTTACAAAGCTGCAGTAAAGGTTTCTACCATGGGCTGGCAAGATAAATGCTCTGATGCTCATAGGAATTCTATGAGTGTTGGACCATTTACCTCACTGGCCCATAAGAATTGCCGCTGCTGGATCAGACCAATGGTCCATTGTGCCCAGCTGTCCGCTCATGCGGCGGCCCTTTGGTCAAAGACCAGCGCCCTAACTGAGACTAGACCTACCAGCATACGTTCCGGTTCAGCAGGAACTTGTCTAACTTTGTCTTGAGTCCCTGGAGGGTGTTTCCCCATATAACAGCCTCCAGAAGAGCGTTCCAGATTTCTACCACTCTCTGGGTGAGGAAGAACTTCCTTACATTCGTACGGAATCTATCCCCTTTTAACTTTAGAGAGTGCCATTTCGTTTTCCTTACCTTGGAGAGGGTGAACAACCTGTCCTTATCTACTAAGTCTATTCCCTTAAGTACCTTGAATGCTTCGATCATGTCCCCTCTCAATCTCCTCTGTTCGAGAGAGAAGAGGCCCAGTTTCTCTAATCTTTCGCTGTACGGCAGCTCCTCCAGCCCCTTAACCATCTTAGTCGCTCTTCTCTGGACCCTTTCGAGTAGTACCGTGTCGTTCTTTATGTACGGCGAGCAGTGCTAGATGCAGTACTCCAGGTGGTAGAAACCTTTACCACAGCTTTGTAAAAGCCAGTGATGGTCTTTATCTGCCTTCATTTCTCTCTATTTCTCTGTTTAAGTTGTACTCTTAAATTTGTGACCTATTTTCAGCTTAGAAATATACATAGGTGTATAGTGTGTATAGGTGGCTAAGGTAGGGGGACTGTGCATCTTTAATTTTCTTCTGGTTAGGGGTGTGGGGTGCCCTGGCTTGGGGACTCTCAGCTGTCTCTTTGGGGGGGTCAGGGAGGAGTTGGAGGGGTGTTGGGGTTCAGGGAGGAGAGTGGTGACGGGAGTTTCTGGGGGGGATTTTTGTAAAATCTGTTGAACACTGTTTTGAGCAGGTATGCAGCTTTGGGTTGTGAGGTGCTCCTGTGGGTGCACCGTTGTGATTTGTTTCTGAGAGTGTTATAAATAAAGAATTATATATAAAAAAAAAAATATATATATATATATATACATACTAGTCTTATAGCCTGTTACATTAACGGGTGCTAAAATATATGTGTGTGTGTCTGTCTTTATTTTTTTTTCTCTCTCCTTAGCCGCTTTCTGTATTTCTGTCTGTCATTTTTTTTTTTTTTTCCTTGGCTGTCCACTACCACCCCTTGCCTGCTCCCCCTGTCCATTCTCCCTTCCTTTTACCTCCCCTGTGTCCTCCACCACACCATCACTGCTCACCTTATCCAGCAGAAGCCCTTCTCCCTTTGTTTTACCTCCCCCCTGTCCATCATCACCTCCTTCCTGCCCCCCTGTCCAGCAGTAGGCCTGTCTTTATTTTTCTGCCCCCCCCTCCCTGTTCATCAGCACCTCTTCCCCTGTCCATCAATCCCTTTTCTGCCCCTCCATTTCCGTGTGTTGCAGCATTTCCCTCCCACCCCACTTCCCTGTGCAGTATTTTCCTCCCCCCATACCTTCCTCCTGAACTCCATGTTAAAATGCTTTCCGGGTTTGGCTGCCGCGACCTGCAGCTGCCGACAGCCGCCGCGGCCAGCAACCGCCGCGGCTGACATCCGACTCGGGCCGCCGCGGCCGACATCCGACTCGGGCCGCCGCAGTCGACATCCGCCTGGGGGGGGAGGAAGAGAGAGAGCGGAGAGAGTACCGTGCGCAAGGGAACGACGGCGGCGGGGACGGTAACTTACAGGAAGGGAGCTGCGTCTTTCAACAGGGAACAGGCCAGACCGTAAGCCGTGCATGCGCACTTCCTATGGGTCGCTACAGCTCGCGGAAAACCGGCGCACGCATAGGAAGTGCGCATGCGCGGCCTAGCGTTTTATTATATTAGATAGGAGCTCAGATGTTTTTTTGACTGCCATGCTCCTCGGTGGCTTAGTGAGGGAAGGAGGCGTCTGGAGCAGTGGCGCCTGTCATCACCTCTCCGTGTTCCCCCCACCCTCTTCCCCGCTGCGCGCCTCTCTGTGCTCTTCCCGCCACAACCAGGAAGTGACAGCAGAAGGAGAGATGAAGTCGATGCGAGCAGCAGCTAAGAGATGCTGCTTGCTGCCAGTGAAGACTTGGGGTCCTTTTACTAAGGCGTGCTAACCGATTTAGCCATAGAATATAATGGGCGCCTTGGCATTTAGCGTGCTCTAATCTTTAGCATGCGCTAAATCGATTAGTGCGCCTTAGGTAGGTGGGCGGAGAGGAGGAGAGACACCGCCCCCAACCCCCCACCAAGATGGCACCCAGGGGAGCCTGCCACTCACACTCCCTCACTGCATCACTGATGCTCTTTATATTCCTGTCTCCCTTGTATATTGATTTATACCTTCTAGGACTTCCTTTAATCCAACTACATTATCCTAAATTAACTCTTGAGAAACAATGCTTGGTATTTAGAATAGTTAATTTCAAGTTCCTGTGTGCAAAGAAACCCCCATCTCTTTTCTGCCTTTTCATTAAGATAATATGGAAAGAAAATGATCTTGAATTCAATCTTTTGCCTATATTTTAATTACTTCTGAAGCTGGCGTCCTCCCACACGCATGGCTATTCAAAAGCAATCCGGCGGCTGCTACAAAGCAGATGCTTTCTATCTCGCCAAAGCCCAGATCAATTAATACTTCGTGGTCTTTATAACAACTTTTCCTAAAGAAGAAAACAGACGGCTGTGTTTGAATGTACAATTCATGCTCTTTACTTGATCATACTGGAGCTTTGATGACAGAGATCTGTCATTTTAGCTATTTGAGACCTACAAAGTCGATATGACCTGATATGGGTAATCCCTTGCTTATTCCTAGGATAAACAGCATAAAATCTGTTTTACTACTTGGGATCTGGGTTGGTCAATGTTGGAAACAGGAGACTGGGCTAGTCTGACCTAGTATGGCTATTCTTATGTGAGCCAAGTATTGGACAATCAAGCCATGGGGACATTACTGATGAGTTTGACTCAGGCTTGGGTGGAATGAGGCATTATGACATCACAATATGAGCTCTGGAATATTGGTGCTATTTGGATATCTGCCAGGTACTTGTGACCTGGCTTGACCACTGTTGGAAGCAGGATACAGGGCTACATGGACCATTGATCTGACCCAGTATGGCTATTTAAATGCTCTTATGTGAGCCAATCATAGGACAGTCAAGCCATTGTGACATCACTGATGAAACTGGTCCTTAGGCATTGGTGGAATAAGGTATTATCACATCACAATCTAAGCTCTGGAATGTTGCTACTCTTTGGGTTTTTGCCAGGTATTTGTGACCTAGGTTGACCACTGTTGGAAACAGGATACTGGGCTTGATGGACCTTTGGTCTGTCCCAGTATGGCGGTTCTTATGTTCTTATGACTGCTTTTGAGAGAATCCCAGTGATTAGATGATTTATTGTTCTGGTGGGTTATGGTAGCTGGCAGTACCAAGGGGCATCTGTGTAGGTTATTAATTTATGCTTAAGTGCTTCATTGCCAAAGGTTTGGTTAATTGATGGGTTTGTGAGTTCCAAAAGTAAGATTCAAAAATGTGATTTTTTTTTTTTCTGCTTTATTTTACTGTCTCATTTACCTGAATTCTTGCATTAATCTCTAAAATTAAATTTATGTTTATTGAAAGCTTCTACACCGCTACTAAAAATTGGGGAGTCAATTCAGAGCGGTTTACATGAGCTTCTATAATGATGTTACAATACATGAGCTTCTGTAAATTTGTTACAATACAGAGGTTTTTTTTAGATGGTTATCAATAGACACATCTATGCCATAATCAATCATCCTACATATATACACATATAATACTAGTATCGTGTACTATCTTCATACTAAATCCTACTTATTTGCTCACCTTTTAGGTCGTCCAAGTGCTGACTTCGGCGAGTGTTTAGAAGTGTTTAAGTTTTGATCATGAACCTCATAATACCTGTATCGTGCTCTATGTTGTGTTCCTGATGGGGACTAAAACAAAAGAAACTGTGAAATCTGATGTCACTGATGCAGACTTTATTAAAACTTGAAAGCAATTCACAATCTTAGAACCAATAAAGTTCATCCACATCTTGAATCAAATGAAGAAGACCCAACATGGTCCCTATTTCGACCTGAAAGGTCTTTCTCAGGGGTCCCAAATGGTCTCTTCAAAGATTTTGTGGATTATGGCAATCTAGGTCCAACGTCGGTTGAGTGTGTTTCGTCGAATGAGTAGTTTGCGAAGTTTGTATTTGATATCTCTGAAGGAAGGTATTTCATAGAAACATAGAAAAAAAGCGGCAGAAAAGGGCTATAGCCCACCAAGTCTGCCCATTCCAAGAATCCCCTCCCCTGAATTTACTCCCTTAAAGATCCCACGTGAGTATCCCATTTTCTCTTAAAATCCGTCACGCTGCTGGCCTTTATCACCTGGAGTGGGAGTCTGTTCCAATGATCCACCACTCTTTCGGTGAAGAAGTACTTCCTGGAGTTGCCATGAAACTTCCCTCCCCTGATTTTCAGCGGATGCCCTCTGGTGGTCGAGGGTCCCATGAGCCAGAAGATATCATCTTCTGACTCGATGCGTCCCGTGATGTACTTATACGTTTCAATCATATCTCCCCGTTCTCTTCTTTCCTCAAGTGAGTACAACCGCAATTTTTTTAGTCTTTCTTCATACGTGAGATCCTTGAGCCCCAAGACCATCCTGGTGGCCGTTCGCTGAACCGACTCGATCCTCAGCACGTCCTTTCGGTAGTGTGGTCTTCAAAACTGAACACAGTACTCTAAGTGAGGCCTCACCATGGCTCTGTACAACGGCATCATAACTTCAGGTCTCCTGCTGACGAAACCTCTGTGGATACACCCCATCATTTGTCTTGTCCTGGAGGAAGCCTTCTCCACTTGATGTCCTCAACAGGTATTCTTGGCTAGACAACAGGGCGCGTGCTGGTGTATGGTAATTTAGTCTGGCCGCCAGACATTGCAGTTCTGAGAGACGAACGATTGTGTGTGTCAGCAACAAGATCTTGAATTTCACCCTGCTTTCAATTGAGAGCCAGAAGTACAATAGTTCTATTTTATCCTTGTTAGCTACTAGTCCGTTTGTATGGAGATTTTCTCTAGGCTGGCCCTGATCCACCATTTAGGGCTCCTTTTACTAAGCTGCGCTAGCGGTTTTAACGCACGCTTAGTGCACGCTACAATGCCGCGCGCACTGGATGCTAACGCCTCCACTGAGCTGGCGTTAGTTTTTCTGCGTAGCATGGGGGTTAGCAGCGCGCGCTAAAAAAACGCTACCCAGCTTAGTAAAAGGAACCCTTAGTCATCGCATCCCGTTTCTTCAGCGAGTTCCCGCGAGAACTGATGCCGGCCCTTCAGAAAGCGGCGCGGGCCCAAGCGGGAGCGCGGAATCTTGCTCCTGACATCCGCGCTCCTGAACCGTGTGCCGCTAGCGAGGGAGGGACCACCAGGTAAGGGAGGGATGATTTAAAAGTATTGGAGTGGGAGGGTGATTAAAAGAACTGGTGTGTGTGTGGGGGGGGGGGGGAATGATCTAAAAGTACTGGATGTTCTGCTCAATGCTTCGCCGGAAAAAGCCATTGCGCCCCTCACATGCATGAACCCCGTAGTGGAATCCCAATGCCACATCACTGTACACCTTGCAGAACAGCACCATCCCATTGCCGGAGGTTTTGCTGGGAGATATCCTGCTCCCGCTGTCCAGTACTACACTGTAGGCTGCTGGGAGACCCTCCGAAGATGTAGGAAGATGAGGGGGGGGAGACACATCCTCCCCACAGCTTGAGGAACGGGAATCCTGAGTCACAGAGCCCATGGGGGAAGGGGGGGAAGTAAGAGGGGGAAAGACTGACGTGGACTGAAAACTGCCATTGGAATTTTGATGTCAGGTCAAAAGCGCGCCGGGACAAAGGCACGCGCAGACAATTGAGCGCAGCGCGGAGGCACGCGCCGCAGAAAAGTACTGTTTTTACGGCTCCGACGGGGGCAATTGAGCGCAGCGCAGAGGCGCGCGCCGCAGAAAA
Organism: Geotrypetes seraphini; assembly: GCF_902459505.1. Classification (NCBI taxonomy): domain Eukaryota; kingdom Metazoa; phylum Chordata; class Amphibia; order Gymnophiona; family Dermophiidae; genus Geotrypetes; species Geotrypetes seraphini. The sequence goes on from NC_047091.1 coordinate 10,225,762, forward strand.
GTACTGTTTTTACGGCTCCGACGGGGTGGCGTGGGGGGGGAACCCCCCCACTTTACTTAATAGAGATCGCGCCGCGTTGTGGGGGCATTGTGGGGGGTGTGGGGGGTTGTAACCCCCCACATTTTGCTGAAAACTTCACTTTTTCCCTGTTTTTAGGGAAAAAGTTAAGTTTACAGTAAAATGTGGAGGGTTACAACCCCCCAAACCCCGGCACGATCTCTATTAAGTAAACTGGGGGGGCTCCCCAACAAAACCCCCCGTCGGAGCTCCTAAAAACTGTAATTTTCTTCGGTGTGCGCCTTTGTCTTTCGCGGGGTTGTCTATGAACCGGAATTTTAACTGTACATGGAAAGAGGACTGATCCTGCTGGGGGAAGAACCTGTAGAGCTGATGTAAGTGATCACTCCACCTGTACTGGCGTTGGAATCCAAAGGTGTCATTTAACAGTACTGGGGGGGGGGTTGTGATATAAAAGAACTGGCAGCGGGGTGGGGGGTGATTTAAAAGTATACCGGCAAATATACAAAAGAGGTAGAGTTGTGCTTTTGGCCAGAAATTGTGACCACAGGCTCCAATCTCTTTTTGGGATCCTTTGCTGAGCAACAGAGGTGTCAGTGAGGCAAAAAATTAAATTTAATCATGGATGGACTAGGCACAGAGGATCCTTGGTCATAAAAAATAATGTAAAATCTGAGATGATTTAGTAAAAGCACTTTTCTATGAAATATCCAAAATGGATAACAGTAGAGTAAAATATAATTAAACAGGTGCTGCAGTAGGTAGGGAAATGTGCAGACAGAAGGATCTAGCCCTGTCCCGACCTACCACTAGACCACCAGAGAGGGGACAGGGTACAGAGCCTGGCAGGGAGGAGGGAAAGGGTGCAGAGCTTGGCAAGGAGTGTAGAGTTGGGTGCAGAACCTGACAGAGAGAAATTGGTTCAGAAAGTTTTTTTCCTTGTTTTCCTCCTCTAAATCTAGGGTGCGTCTTATGGAGCGAAAAATATGGTATATTTAGTCCTAGGGATTTTTTAAAAAAAAATCTTAGAAGTTTCCTCTGAATAATTTGGGGGATACTGCTCAATTGGAACCAGCTTCTATTGGGACTGTGCTGTCAAGAACATTTGCATTACATTAGAGATTTCTATTCCGCCATTACCTTGCGGTTCAAGGCGGATTACAAAAGATTTATGAAAGGGGGGTTACAATGGAAGAACATTTGTCATTACTAGAGTTGTAAAGAGTAGAACATTTGTCAGTATTTGAATGGTAAAAAGTGGAGAGGAGTAGGTAGAGATTTAGGAAGAAAGGGAAACTAAGGAAGATCATTTGTAAATATCCATAGTTATTGTTCCTATCCAGTCTAGCAGGCCATTCGCTGCAGCCACAGTCCTCAGCCAAGAACCAAATATTATGATACTTTTCAGCACCTAGGACATACACTGGGAAGATGTGGTACAAAATAATTAGTATAATCTGTATTTTGAAAAAAGGTTTGGACAAGTTCCTGGAGGAAAAGTCCATAACTTAACCTTATCATTTTGTATAGCCTAGTCTGACCACTAGATGTGGCTGTTAAACAGTTGTTGGGAGTCCCTCCCCCTCGGCATTGCATCCTCCTGGCTGGGCTGATGTGCACAAACCAGGCTCTGAACAACCGGACCGGGCCCTCTCCATCTTTTTCAGCTGCTCACTGGATATCATCCGGATAACGATATTAAGAAAAACAGCAAGCAAGTTTCCAAAAGCACTTATAAATTTCAGTCTTGTTACAGTATTTCATGGCAGGCTTGGCACAATTTAATACGGCGTTCCACCACTGAAAATCATTGTTCCCAGTGGATTCCCAGTGCTGCTCATGAGAATAATGGCTCAATGCAAAGTGTCACCAAATGTTTGACAGCCCATTGAACTCATATTTTATTCACACGGGCTGCTGCTGTGCTTGAGGAAATTTTAGCACGAACCCCCTCCTATAGCTTGCGAGGAAAAAAAGGTAAAATGCAATAGCGCGCGCACACTTTCATTTCGGCAAATAAGGGTAATAAATGCAAATTATCTCGAAGGAATCGGATAACTCTGCTTTAGGAGACGTCGAAATGCAGCTGTCTAAGGTCAGTGACAGTATAATGTAATATATAGAGCTCATGTGCATACATCAGTTCGTACTGCGAGATGCCTTAATTTGAGGTGACGGAACGTGAAAACTTACTCTGAGTACAATAACTACTGCAATCCATGGTTTCCTTACAATGAGATTCTTGATAAGTAACCGCTTAGTTATACCTTCTTTAAAATCAATTAATACTTTACGCACCAACAATTTGGCTGTTACTGCTCCTTCTCTCTGGAATTTATTGCCTATATATCTTCGTAACGAATCAGATCTAAAACAATTTAAAACAGGATTAAAGACATTTTCATTCCGAGACGCTTTTGGTTAAAATGCCCTTTTAAGGGCCAAGTTTATCATTAAATCTTAACTGTTATTAATAATTTTTTACCTAACCTATTGTTTTAGCCATTGATGTTCTGCCTATCCTATATCAATTGTAGTTCTTCCCCATCCGTCCCTTTGTTGCCGTATGTCTGTGCAAGTCACGTGTTTTCCCTGTTTTAATACGTCTCAATCTAACTGTTTAACTTGTTTTTATGTACCGTATTTGCCGGCGTATAAGACGACTTTTCAGTACCTTAAAATCCTCCCCAAAGTCGGGGGTCGTCTTATACGCCGGGTACTGTTTACATGCCCTTACTTTACATGCCCTAACATCTCCTTCCTTACCTCCTTACGGTGCTTACGGTACTAGTAAACCTGCCGGGACATCAGCGGGGCCATGGCGGGACATCAGTGTGACAAGGGTGCCAGCTCCTTCATCCTGCGCAGCGGGAAGCAGCGGCGCTCTGGCCCCACCCCTTTTCTCTTTACTACGTCTCTCGCACATGCGGCCGTGTGTGGAGTCTAGCCCTTAAGGAAGTTGCGGGCGCGAGCAGGAGGCGTGCCGCTGTGTATGGCTGTGTAGGGCTGGCACTCCTGTCCCATTGATGTCCTGCAATTTTACAGTTTACATTAAAGGCAGTGTGTAATAAAATACATAGTGCAACTATTTGTTGTGCAGAAGGTGTGCGGAAGAAGGGGTAGTCTTATACGGCGAGTATATAACAAACTCTATATTTTAACTGTAAAAGTTGGGGGGTCGTCTTATACGCCCAGTTGTCTTATACGCCGGCAAATACGGTAATTGTAATCTAATCTAATCTAATCCTTAGGTTTGTATACCGCATCATCTCCACGTTCGTAGAGCTTGACGCGGTCAAACAAATATTTTAATAAACTTGAAACTTGAATTTTAGGGATAGGCACCCAGAATGATAGTTTGGTCTTTTACTCTTGGACTTTTTGGGGTGAATAAGCTTATGAAAGAACAAACTGGCCATTTCTAACTCCTTCTTTCTATCAATGGCACTCTTGCTTCTTTTTTTTTTTTGGGGGGGGGGGAGTTGACCACAAAGGTGCGCTAAGCGTTTTAGTGCGGATTTAGCGTGCGCTAACCGCTAACGCATCCTTTGTAAATGAGGGGGGTAAATAACCACGGCAAGGCTTCAGGCCTAGCGCTTGCCCATTTCCACAGCTTTCATATCTGTTCATAATTCACTTACATTAGAAAAATCATTTATTGGCTGGAATGGGAAATGCTAGCTCTAGATCTTTAAAGAACTTATTTTCTACCATGGGAATGCCACGCTTATGCATTATGGAGCAGAAGGTTGTATAATGTTAGAAAATTCCTCTTTACAGAGAGGGGGTGGTCGATGCCTGGAGGGAGGGAAGTGGTGGAGAGGAAAACGGTGGCAGATTCAAAAAAAGCATGGAATGAACACAGAGGATCTCGAATCAGAAAATAATGGTGTATATTGAAGAACTAAGGCCAGTACTGGGCAAGCTTGCACTTTCTGTGTCTCGTCTATGGCCCTTCAGTTGAGGGCTTCGACGGCTGGGATGGTTTAGATGGGCTGAAGTGAGCTCTGACGGAGACTCCGGTAGATGGAACTTAAGCACAGTAGAAACATAGAAACATAGAAATAGACGGCAGATAAGGGCCCACGGCCCATCTAGTCTGCCCACCTTAATGTCCCTCCCCTACCTTTGCCCTGTGAAGAGATCCCATGTGCCGATCCCATTTGGCCTTAAAATCAGGCACGCTGCTAGCCTCAATCACCTGTAGTGGAAGACTATTCCAGCGATCAACCACTCTTTCAGTGAAAAAGAATTTCCTGGTGTCACCTCGTAGTTTCCCGCCCCTGATTTTCAACGGATGCCCTCTTGTTGTCGTGGGACCCTTGAAAAAGAAGATATCTTCCTCCGCCTCGATGCGGCCCGTAAGATACTTGAACGTCTCGATCATGTCCCCCCTCTCTCTGCGCTCCTCGAGCGAGTATAGCTGTAATTTGTCAAGCCGTTTTTCGTATGGTAGATCCTTGAGTCCCGAGACCATCCGGGTGGCCATTCTTTGCACCGACTCCAGTACCGGGCAGAGCTCTGAGTTTCTGGCCCAGAAATATCTAAGAAAAAGAAGAATTTGAATTCAATCACTAATTTATAGAGAGTGTAGGGTTGGGCAGACTGGATGGACCATTCGGGTCTTTATCTGCCGTCATTTACTTTTTTACAGTAATGGAATATAGAAGTTCCATAATGTTCTGGTACATTTTATTTTTATGTATAAAAAGGATAATTACAGAAAGAAATGGCTTTATTGATCTGGTGTGTTACCCAACAGAAAAATCAATTCAGTAAAGTGCTTGAGGCACCTTTCAAGGAGAACTGATAATCGGAGACCAGGAGGAGAAATTTCATGACTCTTAGTTTGACATGATTATTTTCAACCGTTCTTTCCTCTCGTTCTCTTTATCTGTTGTCATTCCCTCCCCCCCCATCCTCTTTTCTGTAACTCCTTCCTCCATCCTCCTCTGTCAGTTACTTCTTACCATTTAAGACTACTTTATCACTTCTTAAGATTCACTCATTTAGGATAATGTTTGCCTTTCCTTGGTTTCTTTTCATTCTCTCTTTTTTTTTTTTCTCACTTTCAGTTCGCTTTATTGGCATGAGATGAAAGCAAGCACTGCCAAAGATATTACAAGCTACTTAGAAGCTTTATGTTGTCAAATACATGAATTACGCACATGCTGTGCTTCAGATTTTGTGCCATGTTATCAAAAATGGCACTGCGGTTTTTCTTATAATTACATAATGCACTGGGGTTTTTTATTGATTCCCCCCCAACACATTAAATTGGAGCAATGGAAATACTCCTTTTTTCACTGGTTTTCTTGTGATATTTTTATTTAATGTCCACTGAATACCTTACGAATCAATGTGACATCACCCAAGCTACTCTTTTAATAATAATAATAATAATAATAATTTATTTTTTATATACCGCTATACCAAAAAGTTCAAAGGGGTTTACAAGGACAATTAATACATACAGTGTGAGTAGGAATTACATAAGAGATAAAATAAGCAAATAAAATTGGAATCGATTTATTAAAACAGGAGATATTATGTGAAAACACGGAACGTATTAAGGCGTCAACCTATCAAACAGACGGGCCTTTAGCAGTTTTCTGAAATCAAAATAAGAAGTAGCCTCTAACACAGTTTTTCCAAGCCCCGTATTCAATTTAGCGGCCTGGAAAGCAAAAGTTCTCTCAAGAAACTTCTTGTATTGACAGGACTTAATAGAGAGATAGTTAAACAAGCTAATCCTACGTATACTCTTGTTAGAGTGACTCAAGAGAAAATGAAGAGCAAGATAGTCCTTCTTGAGGTACGGCGACCAATACTGGACACAGTACTCCAGATGCGGGCGCACCATTGCACGATACAGTGGCATGATGACTTCCTTCATCCTGGTCATGATACCCTTTTTGATGATACCCAGCATTCTGTTTGCTTTCTTTGAGGCTGTCGCACATTATGCCAATGCTTTCATTGTTGTATCCACCAGCACACCCAGGTAACCTTGAAAGAGACCTGGGTGTGCTGGTGGATACAACATTGAAAGCATCGACACAATGTGCGACAGCCTCAAAGAAAGCAAACAGAATGTTGGGTATCATACAAGTTTATTCCAAGTTTCCAAGTTTATTAGGTATTTTTGATTTATCGCCTATTCAAAATTCAAGGCGATGTACAAATAAAAATAGTTGGTAACACACTTGCAATTATTAAATTAAACAAACAATTATCTAAAATACAAACAATACATATTACATTACATTTAAAGGTAATTTAAATAGTTTATAGTGAAACATAAGGAAAAAATTATTTAATGGTTACATTCGGTAATACAATCACTAATTCAAATTTAAAATATTTAATTAAGTTTAGGGAAAAAAACAATAGGAAGGGGGACAAATTGACCTTTTAAGTTATGGATGCGGAAAGAAAAAAGGAAAAATTAGTTATTGAAGGCGTCGATATATAGAAAACTTTTAAGTTCTGACTTAAATTTTGTTAAATTTTTTTCCTGTCTTAGGTACAATGGAAGATTGTTCCAAGATTGAGGGGCTGTTATGGAAAAAATAGTATTACGCCTTGTGTTAATAACTTTTAGTGAGGGAATCGCTAAAAGTTGCTGGTCTTGAGATCTAAGAGATCTAGAGGTAGTATAGGGTATTAAAAGTCTAAATATAAAGGCAGGAGTTTTGTGTTCTATAGCTTTGAAAATGAGTAAACATTGTTTAAATACTATTCTATGTGCTATTGGGAGCCAGTGGGCTTTCTTAAGTAGGGATGTGACATGATCGAATTTTTTAGCCTTATAGATTAATTTAATAGTGGCGTTCTGGATTATTTGTAATCGTTTAATTTCAGTCATGCAGTGGACATGGTATTCGGTTTCTGATTGCAACTAATATCGCCACCATGTTCATTTTTACCATCTTAGTAGGTTGTTTGAACTCACCGCAGCTGCCCAGAGAACTCTTCCTCTGGTAGACAACCCCCCTTGCATGTCCATCACGGAAAAATTCTCTCACTCATCACCAAAGGGTTGTCTGTACCCATGTTTTCGATGACGGGAAGCACACACTTGAAAGAGCTGTATTATACGAGGAGATGCTGAACAATTCTCAGCCCAACTGAGAAGAGAAGGACATGGCAAATGAAGTTCAACGTGGATAAGTGTAAAGTGATGCAGGTCGGTAAGAAAAATCTCATGCATGAATACAGGATGTCCGGGGCGGTACTTGGAGAGACCTCCCAGGAAAGAGACTTGGGAGTTCTGATAGACAAGTCAATGAAGTCGTCCGCACAATGTGCGACAGCGGCAAAAAGAGTGAACAGAATTAACTTCAATGACCGTTTTTTCCTGTAAATAAATTTTTACCTTCCTATTGTACACTCTTGTATATTCCTGTCAACTCCAATGACCTGTACACTCCAAAATATGTTAATTCCAATGTTTTTCATTGTCTGTAATCTTAATTAATTGCTGTGAACCGCCTAGAACTCTCTGGGTATGGCGGTATACAAAATAAAGTTATTATTATTATTATTATTAATAATAAGAAGGGGATCACGAACAGATCGGAGAAGGTTATCATGCCGCTGTACCGGGCCATGGTGCGCCCTCACTTAGAGTACTGCGTCCAGCACTGGTTGCCGTACATGAAGAAGGACACGGTACTACTCAAAAAGGTCCAGAGAAGAGTGACTAAAATGGTTAAGGGGCTGGAGGAGTTGCCGTACAGTGAGAGATTAGAGAAACTGGGCCTCTTCTCCCTTGAAAAGAGGAGATTGAGAGGGGACATGATCGAAACATTCAAAATACTGAAGGGAATATACTTAGTAGATAAAGACAGACTGTTCACCCTCTCCAAGGTAGGGAGAACGAGAAGGCACTCTCTAAAGTTGAAAGGGGATAGATTCCGTACAAACGTAAGGAAGTTCTTCTTCTCCCAGAGAGTGGTGGAGAGCTGGAACGCTCTTCCGGAGTCTGTTGTAGGGGAAAACTGGGTTTCAAGACTAAGCTGGACAAGTTCCTGCTAAACTGGGACGTACGCAGGTAAGGCTGGACTCATTTAGAGCACTGGTCTTTGACCTGGGAGCCACCGCGTGAGCGGACTGCTGGTCAGGATGGACCACTGGTCTGACCCAGCAGCGGCAATTCTTTTGTTCTTCATTTCAGTCCACGTCCAGGCCCACTATCTCCTGACACATCTCACCGCCACTCAGTTAAGCAGTATCTACAGCTCTGTGAGAGAAATAATTTGAGGCACTTCTTGTTGGTAGGGAAAGACTGCACTTGGCCATCTTGCCGTGCAGGGCCGGAGAATGAGGCTTTGATTTGCTGTCAGACCATGCTCGGTATGTGTTCTGCACGGCTGCCAGTACGCTGATAAGTTCATTCTCATGATGGCTCAATACAAAAGCAATATTGACAGATCTTTTTTTTTTTTGTCTTGAGGCATCCCTGTTTCAAGAAGAAAGGGGGGCGTTTGATGGAGAAAGGCTTGGTTCTTGCAAAGTTTCCAAGACTTAAATCTGTCAGAGCGTAAGAAAGGGACGAAAAGATGGCTATTGAATTGTCTTATCCAGAAAAGGGCACTAAACTTCTCGACAGAGCCTACTCATCAGAAAGACAAAGCAGGAGAGGAAAGTGTGGGGGAAATAAATTTTCAGAGCTTTATTGTGTGTGACAGGAAAGAATAACCTTTTTCTGCCAACTTGCTACCTAAGCCTTTGTGATGGTGTAAAATAACCTCTCTTCTCTTCCCCCGTCTTGGAGAACAGTGAATCACAGCCGAGACCTTGGGCAGTGGTTGGTTTTATAAGAGGTTCACGGGATTGACTTAGGAAAGTTTGCTGTGCTTACTTGATGATCTGACTTCTCTTGTTGGCCTTGGATTTGCAGATCATGGGATTTGGGTAGTGTGACCCTATGGCTCCAGAAAAAAGGGGACGGATTGAGACATCCGGGTTTTACTTCCATTGAAAGCCATGGAAGTAAGGCGAACAGATTGAGACATCTTGGTGGCGTTCAATGGAAGTAAAACCCGGATGTCTCAATCCGTCCCCTTTTTTTCTGGAGCCATATGGTCACACTAGATTTGGGTGCCTCGCATTATACGCAAATCCTAATAGGTACTGATTAAGGTCAATAATTGGTTTTAGTATTTGCAAAAAAAAAAAAACCACAGGCCCCCCCTTTTATCGAGCCGTGATAGGGGTTTTTATCGCCGGCTACTGCGGTAAAAGCTCCGACGCTCATAGGAATTCTATAAGAGTCGGAGCTTTAATCACAGCGATCTGTGATTTAAAAAAAAAAAACAACGCCCTTCTGCAGCTGGAGAAAAGGAGGTCAAGGATAGTTGTCGATGGCCACCCTTTTACCAAAAAGCTATCTTTCTCCACTCTGATCTGAAGAAATTCTTTTGTTGCGCTACAGTAAAGCAAAAGTCAATACGTAAAGATCTGTTCTATTGAGATTTGTACTGACGGAGCAAGAGGCAAGGTTTGTAATAATGCACCAGGCCGGGGCTTGAAAGAAAATCTTCTTGGATTGATGACAGAAACTGAAAAAAAAAAAAAAAAAGAATACAAAAGGACTGAAAATAAGTGGAGACTTCCAACAGGAGATAAATCACAGGAATAAACTGCTTGGTCCCTACTATTTCTGGAATCCCATTACTAGTCTTCCACAAAGAAGATTTGCTTTAAATTTTCTAATGATACAGACTGCTAATCAATAGTGCCTTGTTAAGATATCCGAAGGGAAAGCCATAAAAAGTGATCACTTTTTTAGCTAGCTCTTCTCCCATGCCCTGCCGAGAAACGTTCACAAAGAAGAATTCATCTTGGGCTGACATGAACTGTTCCCGTGCTTTTTTAGCTAGAGTTCTGTCAACATTATTATTATTATTATGTTCTTGTATACCGCCATACCCAAAGAGTTCTAGGCGGTTCACATCAATTAAATTAGTATCCGATCTGAACACGGATTTACAACATTTTGTCGGAATTACAAGCAATAAGGAAGGAAGAGTTGGCGTTTTAGCAAAAATTTATCAGAGTTGGATTGGAAGGAAAGAGGGAGGGAGAAGAGAACCAAAGAAGGGGAGGGGGAGAGAAAGGAGGGGGTGGGGCGGGAGTTGGTTTGTTGCAGGGAATGAGGGTCAAGGGTCCTGTTCGCGGAATAGGTATGTTTTGAGAAGTTTTCTGAAGTCGAGTTAGGTCGGGGCCTCGAGAATCATTTGGGCTAGCCAAGGGCTCAGCTTAGCCGCCTGGAAGGCGAAGGTTTTGTCGAGGAATCTTTTGAGCTGGCATAGTTTTATGGGGGGGAAGGCGAACAGCTGGATTCTGCGGGATTTCTTATTGGTGCAATACATAGTGAAGTGGGGGGAGAGGTATTTTGGTGATAGACCAAATACTATTTTGTAGCAGATGCAGGAGAACTTGAAAAGGACTCTGGATTCGAAAGGTAGCCATTGTAGTTGGCGGTAGAAAGGAGTGATGTGTTCCCATTTGTTCAGGCCGAAAATGAAGCGTACGGCTGTGTTTTGAATCAGTTTTAGTCTTCTGGTGGTTTTCTTCGTGGAGCTCAGATAAATGATATTACAGTAATCCAGTAATCCAGTATGCTAAGTTAATCAATCAGCTGTCCGGTGAGAACCACCACCTTCAATTTTAGGCCAGTGTGAGCAAGGTCTATTGCAGTCATCATTTGACAACGTCTACAGCAGTGTCTCTCAAACTGTGCCCTGAAGAGATTTCGGGTGTGCCACGAGAGATTCCAGAATTTTTACTTTATTTTTTTTTAAATTCCCTTCATAAGTATACACTAGAATAGATGGCATGCACATCGCGTCCGCAAGAGTCTGTCAATGTTATGAGCATCTGCGTGGATAAGGGTTTAACCACCCAGACAAGTGCCATTCTTTGACCCGATTGGTCCTTAAAAACTAACCGCAAGTAATTTTATTTTTATTTTTTATGCAGTAGTTATCCTAACTTGAGCAACAAAGCAATAACATAAGAACCTAAGAATAGCCTTACTGGGTCAGACCAATGGTCCATCAAGTCCAGTAGCCCGTTCTCATGGTGGCCAATCCAGGTCACTAGTACCTGGCCAAAACCCAAGGAGTAGCAACATTCCCTACAGAAACCCAAGGGATAACAAGATTCCGGAATCCCAAAGAGTAACATAAGATTCTAGAATCCCAAAGAGTAGCAACATTCCATGCTACCGATCCAGGGCAAGCAGTGGCTTCCCCCATGTCTTTCTCAATAACAGACTATGGACTTTTCCTCCAGGAAATTGTTCAAACTTTTCTTAAAACCAGCTACGCTATCCGCTCTTACCACATCCTCTGGCAACGCGTTCCAGAGCTTAACTATTCTCTAAGTGATAAAAAATGTACTCCTATTGGTTTTAAAAGTATTTTCCTGTAACATCATTGAGTGTCCCCTAGTCTTTGTAATTTTTGACGGAGTGAAACATCGATCCACCTATACCCGTTCTACTCCACTCAGGATTTTGTAGACTTCAAATCATATCTCCCCTCAGCTGTCTCTTTTCCAAGCTGAAGAGTCCTAACCTTTTTAGTTTTTCCTCATATGAGAAGAGTTCCATCTCCTTTATCATCTTGGTTGCTCTTCTTTGAACCTTTTCTAGCGCCGCTATATCTTTCTTGAGATAAGGAGACCAGAATTGAACGCAGAACTCCAGGTAAGGTCGCACCATGGAGCGATACAGGGGCATTATAACATTCTTAGTCTTGTTAACCATCCCTTTTAAAAAATAATTCCTAGCATCTTGTTTGCTTTTTTGGCCGCCGCTGCACATTGAGTGGAAGGTTTCATCGCATTGTCTACAATGACACCCATATCCTTTGTTTGGATGCTAACCCCCAAGGCGGACCTTAGCATCCGGTAACTGTAATGGGTTATTCTTCCCAATGTGCATCACTTTGCATTTGTCCAAATGAAATTTCATCTGTCCCTTGGATGCCCAGTCTTCCAATTTCCTAAGGTCTGCCTGAAATTTTTCAAAAACCGCCTGCGTTTTAACAACTTTGAACAGTTTAATGACATCTGCAAATTTAATCTTTGCGAACTTGGGTTTTCAGCTCCGACAGAAATTAAATTGAGAAAAAGAGAACGACTGCAGACAGTGGCTGATGAAATGTGCATTTGCTTGTCGACTATCGAGCACGTTTTGAGTTAATTTTAACTCAAAAACAAGCACATCCATCGCATTGATTAGCAATTCTGTTCTATCTACTTTAGTTTCACCGTTGTTACAATTACCCATACATAGCTTAAAGAACTTTGTTGGTTTAGCAATTTTATAATATTAATTATAATGTGCTGCGAAAAAGATATGCTCCGTTTAGTGTGCCGGAGCTGAAAGAGTTTGCGAGACACTGTTCTATGGTATAGTCCCAAGCAGCTGAAGGATTCTTCTCCCCTCCTGTATTAAAACAGTTCCTGTTCACAGCTTACCTTATGAATCACCCCGAAATTGCTAACGAGAAATCCAATGAGCATGCTACCTTTCTGCCTGTTAAATTGTTAGGAAAAGTTCTCAACCTTATTATACATTGTACCCCAGTCTCTTAGATTAATTTTATTCAAACAGAAGGATAGCAACTCGGATCTAAAGTTCAGGTCACCCCAGGGTTTCAACAACTTAAGTAAAAGCTCCCCCTGAGCACAGTTTGCAATACAAAGTAAATTCAAAATTGCTTCACCTCAGTTCTGGTCTTAGGTAATTCTCTGTAACTCAGTAGGGATGCGCATTTGATTGAAATAACATTTCCCGTGTTGTTTCATGTCTTTCCTACCCCCCCCCCCCACCCCCAAATGACAGGGAAAAAACCCACTGAAATTTGGGGGAAGGGGTGTTATATGTTGTTAATGACTCATACTCTTTTGAATGAGTGTGGGCTATTTACAAAGAGGGCACACATGAAAAGTTTGAACTCTTTCCCGATAGCCTTGCATGTTTGAACCGATGCAAGCGTGTGAATTGGTGTCAGGTCAAAAGCGTGCCGAGACAAAGGTGCGCCCAGACAATTGAGCGCAGCGCGGAGGCGCGCGCCGCTCAAAATTACTGTTTTTAGGGCTCTGACGGGGGGGGGGGCGTGGGGGGGAACCCCCCCACGAAATGTGTATAGGACAATCAAGCCACTATGACATCACTGCTGAGGTGGCTTTGAGGCACTGTGGAATGAGACATTATGACATCACAATCTCAGCTCTGGAATGTTGCTCTCATTGAGGTTCCGGAACCTTGCTGTTCTTTAGGATCCTGAATGGAATATTGCTACTCCTTGGGTTTTGGCTAGGTATTAGTGACCTGGATTGGCCACCGTGAGAACGGGCTACTGGTCTGACCTAGTAAGGATATTCTTATGTTCTTATGTAATCAAGCCTGGACTCAAGGTCATCAATCTAGTCTGTAACAAGCAGTATTCTCATTTAGTACCGAGACTCTATCCATTAATTCATTTTGAACTTCATCTTGGCTCTTGGTTTCCAGGTCCAGCAGTGTGACTGAATAGCCCTTGACTTGCTGGCAACATCTCTTTTTCTAGCAACTCCTTTTCTAGAGCCAACATACCTATAAAATATCATAAATGAAAAAAATCTATAAAATACTATAAACATAAATCTTCTAGGATGAAACAATTTCCAGTTGACTTGTGTGGTGGAAGAAGACAGCCACCATTTTTGAAACATATCGGTAGATTCTTCCATAGGTCAGGCACACTGTCCTATTGCATGGGTTGAGATTTGACTGGAACTGGGGTGTTGGCAATCTGATGGTTTAAGGTGGTAAGGCGGTGCCATGGTTCCTCATTGCAGATGGCAAGGCTGGTGTTGGTTTAGAATTTGTGTCTACAGAGCAATGCTCCCAAATCTCACTCACTTATGTAACATACAGGTAGAGAATAGAAAAATAGAGACATAGAAACATGATGGCAGATAAAGGCAAAATGGCCCATCCAGTCTGTCCATCTGCAACATCCACTATCTCCTTCTCTCCCTATTGGCTATGCTCTTAACATTTGCATCTCCTCTTCCTATAGGCTAAGGCTCTTTACACCTGTATTGTGATGTCATAGAACTTTATGGTTATAGAAACATAGAAACATGAGGGCAGATAAAGGCCAAATGGCCCATCCAGTCTGTCCATCTGCAACATCCACTATCTCCTTCTCTCCCTATTGGCTAAGGCTCTTAACATTTGCATCTCCTCTTCCTATAGGCTAAGGCTCTTTACACCTGTATTGTGATGTCATAGAACTTTATGGTTATAGAAACATAGAAACATGAGGGCAGATAAAGGGAAAATGGCCCATCCAGTCTGCCCATCTGCAGTAACCATTATCTCTTCCTCTCTATATAAGATCCCACGTGCCTAGCCCAGGCCCTCTTGAAAGACCTGCATGGTCCATCCAGTCTACCTCATCTAGCACTTAGTGTTTCTCAGTGCAGCGCTTTAGACAGGAGAGTTTCACACCTGTTTCATTTGAGATTTTGTTTGTTTTATCCAATTTGGTTTTTGATAATCTATGTACTAAACATCTGGGACCCCTGAGGAAGAAGTGTTTTTCGAAACACGGACCAAGAGAGCATGAGAACAAGGACCAGTCTTTGGATACATTTATGTTATCTATGTTTCTATGACTTTTATTGAATAAATTCCTGAACCTTGTATATTTTTCTGCAGTTTTGTTTTGTTTTTTTTTGCTTTCCATCCAGTCTACCTGACAAGCATGTGGAATGTTTCACGGCTGGCTAAGTCCCGTTTGGCTGGCTATTCGCCAATATTTAGCGGGAGATGGCTGTCACCTCTTGAATATCGGGTTCCCTGGCCAGCCTGGTAACCAGCTATGTCTTGTGACATAGCCAGTTACTGCCGATTTTTATCAGCTGACCAGCTAAGGCACTTGGATAGATAGACTATAACAGGTTGGTCTATCTTTGGCTGCTAGCCTTAGCCAGCCAGCTGATGAAAATTGGCTTGGCTGGCTAAGTGAGAGTCGCTGACCTTTGCCCTGGTTATTCAATGCCGGCGATCCCAGCATTGAATATCCAGGATCGCTACCGACCACAGGAGGAAGCCTGGATGCCTCCTGCAGTTCAATATCAGGCTTATAGGTATGTTTGTATTTATATCCCAAAGTAGTGTGGTGTTTGTAGTCCTTAATTCTGGCCCTTGAAATCAGTGCTGCATATCCCATAATTCAACAGGACAGGATTGATTGAAATCCAGGACTGGTCTAACGTCTCCCTCCTGGGACTTCGTAAATTGGTTACTCTGAAATTAAAGTCACCATTTGGCTCCAGATCTTTCTGACATAGCTGATAAAGTCCTGGGTTTGCCGCCATCTTTCTGACAAGATTAGAGTTACCAGATTTTGCATCTGGTAAAGGAGGACCCATGGCCCCGCCCTTTTCCACCCTCAGGCCCACCCTGTTCCATCCATAGGCCCGCCCCATTTCACCTCCCAATCCCATCCCTACGCAAACCTTATTTCTTTGGACCATGTCTGGAATGCATCTGCGCATGCGCAGATGCACGCCAGACTCGGCCCCAATTGTACCAGCTTTTCAAAACTCAGACAAAGTGGATGTCTTAGTTTTTTGAAAATGCCTCTATATTGTAATACGATTTTTGCTCTTGGATAGTAAGGTCTAGATTCTCTGCAGGGCGTTGATATTGGTGACCACCTAAAAAGCGGCCACCGATTGCGTGTCAATCGTGCGATGGCACCCAATAGAGAACTGTGCCTCCGTGAAAGATAGGTGCCAGAAATGTAGGCCAGGGTTTTCCGGGCCTACATTTCTGGTGCCTATCTTTGTCGTGAATCTCACTTAAAGTAAAATCTGGTAACCCTAATCCTACAGCCCATTTTACTGTAATTCTTCACGAGATTCTCAACTAACTTCATGTCGTTTTTGGCCTAAAATTGCCCAGAAAACCTTGAACCACTGTGACAAAGCAGTTCCAAGCCACTTTCTCCTTCTTAGTTAGCTTCTTAGGAAATTCCTTGCACAGGGTACAGTACAGGGGTTTAAGAAAGGATTGGACAATTTCCTGCTGGAAAAGGGGATAGAGGGGTATAAATAGAGGATTACTGCACAGGTCCTGGACCTGTTGGGCCGCCGCGTGAGCGGACTGCTGGGCATGATGGACCTCAGGTCTGACCCAGCGGAGGCATTGCTTATGTTCTTATGTTCCAGTATCTTCTTTATGTGTGGTCCAAAGAAGACACTAGATTTGACCTTTGCCTCAGACAGATTAAGGAAGATGTCTTCAAGGTACTTGAAGGCTGCTGACTCCTTAACTAGAACTCTGACAAATTGTTTCATTAGGCCTAATTTGATATGAAGTGGTGGCATCAACACCTTCTGGGGGTCCACCAGTGGTTCCCATTTGATGTTGTTTCTCCTCACAGAAAACTCGGTCTGCTGTGGCTAGTCTCACCTTTGGTAGTACACCTTTGTGTCCCTGTTGTCCCAAAGGCAGAGATAGCAAGGAAACTTGGTAAAACCGCCTTGGAGACCCATTAGGAATGCCACCATTTTGAAGTCTCCGATGACTTCCCAGCTGTATTCATCATACTTCAAGACACCTAGTAAGGTCTTGATGTTGTTATAATCCTCTTTGAGGTGCACTGGGTGAGCCAGCCAGTGGAAGAGACAGGAACTTGTTCCCATTAAGGAGCAGCACGGTTTTGATGCTCCTGGATGAGCTGCCAATGAAGAGATGCCATTCTTTTGGGTTACAGGCAATTCCAGTTGCCTCAAACAGACTGTTCACATCGTGCCAGAAGCAAAGCCCATCTTGATGGGTGAAGAAGCAGCCTGCCGCTGATTTTGGTCTGCGGCAATTCAGAAATTATCCCGGGTCATAAAAGCGCAGCTTGTAACCGTGTCTTTCGAGAGGCAGGTTTCCGTCCACACACACTGGGTAATAGCACATCTAAAATTCCCTTACCACCTGCCTTTGTGTAGGCTGTAAAGGCTAATACGCTATTCCAGTGGTAAGAAGCACTGCAGTGCGCCAGTGCATTGTGTGTACGCATGTCTACCACATGCCCACCCATCTCCACCCACAGCCGCAGCAAGTCTTACCACCTGAATTGCCTCACGGTAAATCTTTTTCAACCCCAACGGCATGTGCGGCGCACCTGCGGTATTGTTTACCATGCAGCAATACCCTACCGTGCTTTAGTAGAAGGGCCCCTTAGTTTATTGAGCTTAGAATCAATCTGGAATGTTCTGCATAAAAAGGTAAATTTCAAAATATCAATGTTCTGGTCACAAAAGCGAGGTCTGAGGGGAATAATAGCCATTTTCTATACTTTTGTAGAATAGGCGATTAAAAAAGAACACATTACCCAGGAACATAGTGTTATCATTGGATGCATCCTCCAGGGACTGAACTGATTAACAAGACTTTCTTCTACTGCTAATTCCACAGTCTCTGAATTGTTGCTTTTCTTTCTCATTATGCATACTACAGTTTATTCATTTTGATTTTAGTGTTTGGACTTTACAGATCCCAGTGGTGTGCTGAAGCTCTTAGGCATTACATATGTCCAAGTTGTCCATTTGAGTGATTTCCTAAAATCATATCTCTTTACAAGCATGTCCTTGTAGGCTGTAGAACCAAACAGTAACATCATCACATCTAGAAAGAGGTTCTCGGGGTATTCCACAAAGGCCCACACTGGGGAGCCTGTGATAGCTGCCTCATCCCGGAACCAAACCTTGAATTAGAGAATGACACGGGGACAAATTTTTCCCCGTCCCCATGGGAACTTATTTTCCCATCCCAGAGAGCTCTTTTCCTGTCCCTGCCCCATGCCTGCAAGCTCCATCCTCATCTGCACAAGCCTCAAACACTTTAAAATCACAAGTGTCTGAGGCTTTTGCGGTCAAGGCAAAGCTTACAGGAATGGGGAAAGGAGGGAAAGATAGACTCAGGGATGGGGTAAGGGAGGGAGAGATGTCAGATTTGGGAGATGGATGGGGAGGACAGAGGGACTAGAAGGGGGATAGGCCTTGGGGGAAGGACAGAGGGGACAGGAAAGGAAGAGATGGCAAAAGGGGTGTGTAGTAAGATTTATGGTTAACTAATCAGTTACATAAACAAATATGTGCCTGTTAGTTTTCTAGGGAAGACCATAATATCTCATCCAGGTTCAGCAAGCTTTGCCTACTTACACGACACAGAGACCCAGGCTATGAGAAATACTTTATTATGAAAATAGAACAATATAATTCATAAGCCAGCAGCAATAACTAATTATTGTTCACATAATATCTGAATACATATATGAAACTCAGTACATAATTATCACACCACACTTGTTAGATAAATGAGTAAAACTAATTCTTACACTCTAAATAATTCCTTATAATAATAATTCTTGAATAGCAGCAACTAAAAATATAGCTTATCACCGCAGATGCTTCACTTCCTTATCCCAAAGACAATAGGATTCCCTCTCTAACCCAGCTGAAAAGACATATAATTCCTTATTCTCACCATTCAATTAGGCCGTGGCACAAAATCAGGTGAAAGGAAGACATCTTTTCTCAGCTTAGCAGATATAGAAATTCTTCTGTTGAGGGACAGTCCGTCAGCAACTGGAGAAGCTGTAAATTAGGTTGGCAGCAAAGGTTTCCTTTATGTGATGGAATCCAGATCTGTATAAAGTCCGGTTCTCTCTCTCTCAGGTAGAGAGTCACAAGAGGTTACTTTACATGTCTTAATTATTATTGAAGATGTGCAGAGAAAACCTATGATAAGATGCAAGTTCCCTCACATCTCAACACAGACTCAATTAATAAATAGGTACATTCCACTTGGTTCATCAGATGACCTCTTCGGACCAATCCAGAAACATAACTTAGATGAATAGCCTTTCTGTATAGAGTCTCGCACAGGCCGTGAAACAGAGGCACCTTCGTTAGATAAGACCAGCACATGAGCTATGACTCCCCCAAGATTCACACAGGCTGAGCATGTAGGCATAGCTGGATGTCCTTGACTAGAATACAGTTCTGGTACATACCCAGGATGCATCAGGCAGAAACAGCTAAGATGTATTCCTCTTTCTCTTCTTGCTAGGTTTAGGCTGGAATGATTTCTTACAAACAATGGTTCAGCTTGATGATGTCAGAGAGGCCCAACCTTAAGATGCAAATAAGGAAACACCCCTACAGGTGAAAGGGGGAGAGAGAGATGGACTTGGTTGAGGGGAAAAATAGGGGGGGGGGAGAGAGAAAGATGTGCTTGGTGGAGGGGGAAAATGGGGAGATAGAGATGGGAATAGCAAGATGGTAAATGGGAGAGCCAGGGAGTGAAAGGAGATAAAGTTGATAGGTAGGTGAAAAGTAGAAAGGAGTAGGCTGAAATTTGAGTGGACATGGGTAAAAAAAAAAAACAAACCCCAAACAAATAAAAGGAAAGAACTTAAAAGGAAAAATCAGTATGTCAGAGACAGATACTGTATATTGTGGGAACAAGACAGGAGGAGAGAAGAGACAGGAGAATTGACAAAGAGACAACAGCCACTGGAAATAGAAGAAAAACAGGAAAGCAGACAAGTAACTAAAACCACCATAATAGAACATGAAACTGTCCAGATAACAAAGGTAGAATAAAGTGTTTTATTTGGAATATATTCATTGAAATATGTTAGCTTTGGGAAATATTAATTGCAGATGTCTTTGCACTGTATTATGGAGCCCCTTTTCAGGTTTTGTATTTCATAATGTGCCTGGTAGCGGAGAGCTTTGTGTTGCTATTGCTCAGATAACATGAATTACAGGATTTTTTTTTTTTTTTGGTATGGTGACTTCCACGGAGAAATATTCTAGGTCTGATCTGCATGTTGTGGGGAGGTAGAATATCAGCTCCCATATAACTACACTTCCCCCTCCGTATTCGCGGGGGTTAGGGGCAGAGCCGGCCCTCGAATATTAAAAAACTGTGAATAATATTTTTGCCGGTTCTGCCCCTAACCCTCACTTCCCCTGGCTATTTTAAGCCCTGAGAGCCCCCTCTTAAGCCCTACCTGGTGGTCTACTGCAGGGGTAAGGAACTCCGGTCCTCGAGAGCCGTATTCCAGTCGGGTTTTCAGGATTTCCCCAATAAATTTGCATGAGATCTATTTACATGCACTGCTTTCAATGCATATTTATTGGGGAAATCCTGAAAACCCGACTGGAATGCGTCTCTCGAGGACCGGAGTTCCCTACCCCTGGTCTAGTAGGTTTTCAGGCAGGAGCGATCTTCCCACGTTCCTGCCCCATGCAGATCGCTCATAGAAATGGCTGCCTTGAGCTCCCGTAGTCTCTCGAGTCATTTCCTGTGAGCGATCTGCACGGGGCAGGAGCGTGGGAAGATCGCTCCTGTCCCGAAAACGCACTAGACCACCATGTAAGGCTTAGGGGGGGGGGGGGCCTTTCAGGGCTTAAAATAGCTTGAAAAATGAAAATGCATTTTTTGGTTTAAAACTGCGAATACAGAGGGGGAAGTGTAAATTTATTGTGGTATGTTAAACTGAGCTTTTCTTTAGCTTTCTTTCTCATTATGTTTGAGCATCATATATCGCCTTTCCCCCTCTTTTACTAAGGTGCGCCAATCGATTTAGCGCCTGCTAAACGCTAATGTGTCCATAGACTAACAAGCACGCATTAGCGTTTGGCTAAATCACTTTGCGTGCACTAAATCGGTTAGTGCACCTTAGTAAAAGGACCTTTTGGGTTAAAGAATGTGTGGCGAGAAACATGGTTCTTTGAGTTTGTCTGGCAGGATCTGTTGTTTTGCTGTAAACATGGGTGACCTGGGCCTACAAGGAGTGATGCGTGAGGCTCTGCGGTCATTTACTGTATTACTGAAGCTACAACCCTCTAAGAAGCTGCTGCCATAGGCAGCTGGCCAGTCTTGCCTAATAGTTGGGGCAGTCCTTGCCCCACCCCAAGTTAGGATGCTTGGGGAAGGGGACGCCAGCTCGCCCCTCGGCCCAGGCAGCAGATCGCCATGAGCCGCTCCTGCCTGTGGGGCTGCACCACTCGCCCTGTCTGATGGTTATCCCCTAAACCTGACCCCTGGGATTCATTTGGACCCAGTGGAGTAGCGAGGGTGAGGAGCGCCTGGGGCAGTGGTGCCCCTCCCCTGACCACCTACCACGAGCGTGCCCCCTTCCCTTTCCTCCGCGCCTCTGGTTGCTCACCGCTGCAACCGACTTCAACATGCTCCTCGCGACTACGTCGGCTCTCCCTCCGACGTCACTTCCTATGCACGGCACCCGGAAGTGACGTCAGCGGGGGCCGACACGGTGGCGAATGACTAGAGGTATGGAGGAAGGGAAGGGGGAGTGCGTGTGCGGCGGGGGGGGGGCGCGGAAAGGAGACGGGGTGCCGGTACCCCCACCATGATGGCACTCGGGACAAACCGCCATCCTCCCTTGCTACGGCCCTGCTTGGACCCACCCTTTTTTTCCTAAGAAACACAGCAGGAAGGATGCCCATAAACCAGTGAACCATCACACATTCTGCACGGTGCTCTGCGAGACGCTTGCGCTAATGATGCTGTTTCACAGCAAGCCAGGCCCGAATAATCATGTAATTCTTCCCAATAATGTCAGCTTGAGCAAGCTCGATAGGGTAATGTAGTCAGTGCACGGGGAAGGCGCAACGATTAATATGAAAACAGGCTGCGTTGCAGACAACAAACAGCCACATTCAACCTGCCACCGGTTCAAATTCTCACTCCCTGGAAGCTCTTTTAATGACTCCTTTTTAAATTAATGTTGTTTCAGGTTTCCACTATGCAGTTAATTAAAGTTTTGTACAAGTCAATGATGAGGGTCCCCAAAGTGTGTTAATGTTGTTTCTAATCTCTGCATATATTCAGCCTATGATTTATTTCAGGACATACGGTAGTCATAGGGCAGTAAATCCGCTCCCCTTAATCCCCCCTCGGCCCCACCAGACTTAAGAGGTATCAGCTAAGTCTGAAAGCCTCGAAGAAAGAAAACAAGGTAGCGGAAGGCATGCATTCACCTGGAGTTTATGGCTTTTTTTATTCATTCACTTGGACTTTACGGCTCCCTATTTTAATGATTTCTCATGTTTTATTTATTTTTCTTCCAATTGTTTTTCCATATTTCCTAGAAAAGCGCAGAGTGATTTCCATTAAATAAGATAAAATTGCAAATGAACAGAACCCCCCCCAACTACAAATTACAAATAACTAATGGTTAATAAGCCCACGTCCCCAGAAAAGAAGCCAAGCAACAGCTCTTCAGTGACCTCGAGAACGTGATTGGATAAATAAAAAGACTTTATTTTTTTTTTTTTGCCTTAACGAGACAGCTAGAGGGAAGTCTAGAAATGTCCACCCCCCCCCCCAATACCTCTTCAGATGATCACCTGCAGCAAGTGGCATCTACTAACGCTATTATTTATCACTTCTATAGCGTTGAAAGGCGTATGCAGCGCTATACATTTTGACCTGCAATAGTCTCTCCTCGGAACAGCTTACGGTCTAATTCGGACCGACAGACATAACATATAGGGTTGGGGATGCTGTACAGTTTGTACGTGTTGGAGCCACTATCAGATATGATAGTCTATCCTCCTAACAAAATGCCGGTTCATAGGCAACCCCGCGAAAGACAAAGGCGCGCGCCAACAACTGAGCGCAAGACGGAGGCGTGCGCCGAAGAAAATGACAGTTTTTAGGGGCTCCGACGGGGGGTTTTGTTGGGGAGCCCCCCCAGTTTACTTAAGAGAGATGGCGTGGTGGGGGGGTTTGGGGGGTTGTAACCCTCCACATTTTACTGTAAACTTAACTTTTTCCCTAAAAACAGGGAAAAAGTGAAGTTTTCAGTAAAATGTGGGGGGTTACAACCCCCCAAACCCCCCACAACGCCCCCACAACGCGGCACAATCTCTATTAAGTAAAGTGAGGGGTTCCCCCCACACCCCCCCCATTTCGGAGCCGTAAAAACAGTAATTTTCTGGGGCGCGCGCCTCCGCGCTGCGCTCAATTGTCTGCGCACGCCTTTGTCCCGGCGCGCTTTTGACCTGACACCAAAATGCCTACACGCGTTGCAGTGTCGTACAGAGATTTTCTCACGGCTGGGAAAAAGACTTCAAGCGCTCACAGGTGCTGAACATTAGATTGGACTAGTGCAGACCCTTAAACGTGAGCTATCATTAGTCTTTTTTTAAAAAAAACAAAACAAAACCTGGAATACTTATGTTTTAAATATTTAGATTTTTTTTATTTTTCTATTTTGCACTATTTAAAAAAAATTTATTCCACTTATACCTAAGTAAAGCACTTCGCTCAAAATGATGGCTCAAACTTTGATGGCTGGAGTGAGACGAACGCGTTAATAAAAGATACGTTCAAAACTCCGCTGGGAAACGGAAAAATAAGTCAAGTACTTCTATGAACGCTACAGTGAAATGGAAACTCCGTTGAATTGGCAGTCTTCATTTTAAGCGAAGTGCTTTACTTAGGTATAACAGAAGTATACTGTACTGACCCTAATAAGGAGGATTTGGCCTCTGAAAGCTAATTGAAAACTAAGAAGGTATTTTCTTTTCTTCTTGTTAATTTGTAGAGTGATGTTTGCTATTGCTCAGTTTTTTTTTCAAATTTACACCTACTATCTTTATATTTTGCACAATATTAGGGAACTTGCATCACTGCTTCTGTGGTTTTGCATTGTAAGCAAAGTCTGGCTTCTTTGTGGTTCAGTTTTTTTTGTCTACATATTTCTATTTTTAGTTTGTGATTACATATTCCATGCTGGGCGAGGGTGTTTCTGTGTTCTATGTGTACGAAAGACATGGTTTTTTGATAATACTGACTGTGCAGGATCGATCTGTACTAATCTGGCTTGTTTAGTTTTACAGTGGGTGTATTGATGTTCTGCTGCTCACTGCAGTATGCAAGATGCTGCCTTTTCATTGGACACTCTTGTTGTGCAATGTGTGGATTATTGCTAAAAAAAAAATAATCATATTTTTCATATAGAGGAGGGGTTGCAAGAAAATGATGGGCCCCAGGTGTCACATATGCCAGGTACACCACTGATTTTAAGTCATTAATTAAACCATATCCATGTCCTTCTCTTCTCGGTTGGGCTGAGAACTGTTCAGCACCTCCTCGTATAATACAGCTCTTTCAAGTGTGTGCTTCCCGTCATCGAAAACATGGGTACAGACAACCCTTTGGTGATGAGTGAGATAATTTTTCCGTGATGGACATGCAAGGGGGGTTGTCTACCAGATATAAGTGGAATAGATTTTTTAAAATAGTGCAAAATATATATATAAAAAAAAAATCTAAATATTTAAAACATAAGTATACCGAGGTTTTTAAAAAGACTAATGATAGCTCATGTTTAAGAGTCTGCACTAGTCCAATCTAATGCTCTGCACCTGTGAGTGCTTGAAGTCCTTTTCCCACCCGTGAGAAAATCTCTGTACGACACTACAATGCGTGTAGGCATTTTGTTCGGAGAATAGTCTTTCGGTGTCAGGTCAAAAGCGCGCCGGGACAAAGGCGCGCCCAGACAATTGAGCGCAGCGCGTGGGCACGCGCCGTAAAAAATTACTGTTTTTAGGGCTCCGACGGGGGGGGGGGGGCGTGAGGGGGAACCCCCCCCACTTTACTTAATAGAGATCGCGCCGCGTTGTGGGGGCGTTGTGGGGGGGTTTGGGGGATTGTAACCCCCCACATTTTACTGAAAACTTCACTTTTTCCCTGTTTTTAGGGAAAAAGTTAAGTTTACAGTAAAATGTGGACGGTTACAACCCCCCAAGCCCCCCATAACGCCGGCGCAATCTCTATTAAGTAAACTGGGGGGGGGGGGGCTCCCCAACAAAAACCCCCGTCGGATCCCCTAAAAACTGTAATTTTCTTCGGCGGGCTCCTCCGTCTTGCGCTTAGTTGTCGGCGCGCGCCTTTGTCTTTCGCGGGGTTGTCTATGAACCAGTCTTTCAGACCGTTGCGTTTTAGAGGAATTTAGATGATAGACTTCCATATTAAACAAGAGGTTCCCTAAGGCTTGTTCACATATGCTTTCGATTTTAGAAGCTGTCGAAGCCCTAATAGCTGATGCATGTTTGGCTTTGCTGGGCAGAGCGGCATTGTACACCAAAAGGCTTTAAGTATTATAGAAGTTCATCTAAGGGCACTTCAAATTTCAGATGCAAGAGTTGGTTTTTCAATCATTATATCTAAAATCGCAGTGGAGAAGAATGATTTTTTTATTTGAGCAATCATTTTTTCTACAAGTCAAAAGGGTAGCGATGGGGACCACCATGGCCCCCACTGTGGCGTGTTTGTATGTCAGCGCATTTGAAGAAAAATATCTGTACCCATCTCAGTTTTCTCAATACATCTACTTGTGGAAAAGATTTATTGAAAATATATTTATGGTCTGGACAATGATTTTTTTTTGTACTGGCTAAATAATTGTGATGCCTATTTACAGTTTACATCTATTGTCGACATGCATACAATATCGTTTTGGGGGTATATAGATTTCTAACCATCTCACAGGGTTTTCGACTACCATATTTTATAAACCCACAGATAGGAATAATCTGCTTCGGTATGGATCCTTCCATCCCTATCATTTGCGAGATAACTTACCAGTTGGACCATTTCTACGGTTACATCGATTATGCACTTCAGTAGATGAATACAAAGCAAGAGCATTGGATATGTGGCCATACCCCAGATCAATCATCAAGAGAGCCCATAAACGTGGATTATATGCGCAGAGATCTTTGTTGCTTCAGCCATCAAGCACACGTGAAAACTCACAGATAGTTTGCGTATTACGATACACCCACAGAGCTTTTAAAATCAATTATAAGACAGTTCTGGCACGTTTTACAGATTTACTCCGATGTTGAGTCACCGCCAAGAATTGCCTTTTCAAGAGGGCGAAATTTGAGGGATCTTGTCGCACGATCACATTTTCAGAGCAGCAAAACTTATAGTGGAATCCCTCAGGGCCTATGTAGAGATTGTGGGAACTGCTTTGCGTGTCCATATTCCATGCACATCTCGGTGATCAATCACCCTAGGTTGGGATTTAGCTATCAATTGTGGCAAAACTCAAATTGCAGCAGTGGTGTGTGGCGCAGTGGTTGGATCTACAGCCTCAGCACCCTGGGGTTGTGGGTTCAAACCCCGCGCTGCTCCTTGTGACCCTGGGCAAGTCACTTAATCCTCCATATCCCCAGGTACGTTAGATAGATTGTGACCCCACCGGGACAGAGAGGGGAAAAATGCTTGAGTACCTGATTGTAAAAACCGCTTAGATAACCTTGATAGGCGGTATATAAAAAATCCTAATAAACTTGAACTTGAAACTTGTGTACCTAATCCAATGTCCTTGTCATCTTTTTTGATATTGCATACACTACAAGGGCTCTACGAGTCAGGATTATTGAACATCTTAGCAAAATTAGATGAGGTGAAATTGAAGCCCTGTTGGTTCAACATTGGATCTTAAATGCTCATCAGCTTCAAGAGTAGCAATTTACTGGATTGGAGAAAGTCATCTTGCCCCAGGGAGGAAATATAGCGGCCCGATTGTGGCAGAAGGAGCAGGAGTGGATTTACCGGTGGCAAACGGTGGACCCTCACGGTCTGAACCGAGAAGTAGAGTGGCGAGCTCTTCTGCATTAACTTATGTCTGATAGCATCAAGACATGAGTTGGGGCCCTTTGGCCTTGAATTTCATTATGAATTTTATCATGAACTTCAGCGATATTGGCTTGGATTAAGATGGCACCGCTCTCTTTAGCACCTAATCATATCTTTCTTAGAACATCAAAGGGGTAACATATATAAGGGGGAGGAGCCTTAGGGTTAGTGTCTTGCAAACTTTGGAAGAACATGAAGCAGGTATGGAACCTTTTGCCCTAGTGCCGTGAATAATATTGTTGTTAAAACATGAATACTAAAGTGTCTTGAGACAAGTATTTATTGAGGTTTTGTATTTTTATTATAGAGTACTCTGCGAGTAAAATGATTCACGTTAAAATCGGGTTTCTCTGAAGCGGCCTGTTGGCGAAACGCATCAGGACCCGTTACTCAGCATTAAAGCTAAGTACAATTGTTGTTTTGACTGCGTTTTGACTGCATGAATATCTTCTATTAGTTAGCAAAAAAAGAACCAGCAAAAATGGCTGTGCAGTGATTGAGAACAATGAGCCGTCAACACAGTGGGTTGTTTTCTCACATAACGGTCTCGCGATCCAACATATCTCTGAGCACATCTGGTCTAGGTGGATGATGTCCTCTGATTAAATTTTGTCTGAGTGGCTTAAGTTCTGGCTGGGTAGGGCCTGGTTAGATTCTCAATACTAAGGGCTAGATTCACAAAGCTTACCGATCGTGTACCAATCAGTTTGCGACCCTGACCTGATTCACTAACCTCGTGGCTGATCCGGGGCTTCAATGGCTGTGAGGGTGTAGATGGGCTGGAGTAAATCTTAACAGAAATTTCGGCAGTTGGAACCCAAGCACAAAACCTGGTAAAGCTTTGGATTCTTGCCCAGAAAAAGCTAAGAAGAAAAAATTAAAAAATTTAAATTGAATCAGGTTGGGCAGACTGGATGGACCATTCGGGTCTTTATCTGCCGTCATCTACTATGTTACTATGTTACTATGATCCGATTCCGATCCGCTCATGCAAATGAGGGGAAACGGCATGCAAACCAGGAAGGACGCGATTACTAAACTTTTTCAGGAACACCAACTGGGCTGGCCGATTAAAAAAGAAGCGACTAGTGGAGACCAGTTGGTCACGACCTTTCCTGCTCTCTGCCGACTTCTCCTGCCTTGCCGCCCAGACTTCTTCTGCCTTTCATCCCTGACTTCTCCTGCCTTGCCGCCTGGGCTTCTCCTGCCTTTCAGCCCCAACTTCTCCTGCCTTGCTGCCCTGACTTCTCCTGCCTTGCCGCCCCGACTCTCCTCTCGCCACCCTGCTCTCTTCCCCGACTCTCCTGCCCTTCCCCTGCAGTGCGAGCCTGTGATTTTAACCCATGGGTTTAAAGCGGGATAAAACTACGGGCTCGCAAAGTATTAAAAAACAAAAAAAAAAAAGCAGCTCGCAGCTCTGTAAGCAAGCGCAGACCATCTGCAGACAAAGAAGCGATCCGTGTGGTCGGTGGGTAGCATTCCTCCCATTTCCCCCATTTGCATGCTGACCCTTGGTGAATTCGTCGGCCTGCCATGGATCGGCCACGGATCGGGCATGATTGTGCAGGTTAGTGAATCTAGCCCTAGGTATCGTCCTTGCAGACTGGGGGTATTTCACACTGTTTTTAGCTGAATATGGTGTTGACTAAATACCCTGCCATTCTTTGTTCTCCAGCACAGAAGCACTTAAACACTTCTGGGCAGATGGCTGAAAGCAGTACTGGCTCAAGTCTTTCAGAAGCCAAGTTAGAAATACAATCATTTGTTGGCTCAGGCAATAAATTTATAATTGAACGCTAGCAAAATTAATCATATCATGCTGCATTTGCACACTGCTGGCAACACAAGCGCACGGAGGCAAGTTCGCAAACTTAATTGTCAAGACCTCATGTAGGGTTGGGGATGCAGAACCCAAGGTGGGAGGAGTTAGGCGTTGAAAGCAGATCGCAGAAGGAGAGCTGTGGCCAGCGCAAGCGGAAGGAAAGAGGCGCTGCTTGCTCTGGGGACCATTTGAAGAGGTAGGTGGAAGCCAGAAAAGTCAGGAGGACACGTGCCCCATTATACTGAAGAATAGCTCTTAACGACGGTTTCCAAGCCCAACGCTTGGCGCTAGTGTAAACTGGTGTAAATCCTGGTGCTCAATTTGGACGCAAAGACCCACTTTTTTCTACGACAGCACGTGCACCTTCATGGAACGACCGTGACCATCCTAGGGCCACACACCCTTTTGGGTTGAGGCATGCAGAAATCCTAATTGGTGTTAATTAACGTCAATAATTGGTTGTTGGCATCCTTGGCCAATTAAGTTGCGTACACATCTTGGCAGCATGCCCAAATTTGGGCACCCATATCTGGGTGCCATATATAGGATCCAGAGGATAAGTCATATCCAGATATACCTTGAGGGAAGAGAAGTCCATAATCCCCCAAATTCTATAAAAAGCGTCAAAATGACATGTACAGATATGGGTACGCACCCAATTTGCACGTGCAATTTAATTGAACAAGCCAATTGATGCCAATAATTGAAATCTTGATGAGTAATTATTGGCGCTAATCAATTTTGATTACAATTTGCGCACACAAATTTATGCAAGGGACCTGCACCTAACTTTATGCATGTGTCAAAAAAAGGGGCGTGGAAATAGGAGAGTCATGGGAGGATTGGGGGCACTCCTTGGTCTTACAGATGTAGTTATAGAATCAGGGCAGTTTGGGCCTAATTTATGCGTGAGAGCAGTGTCTCGCAATCAATTTTTGCTCCAGCAAACTAGCAGAGCAAATATTTTTCTGTGGCACACCCACAACCCCGTCCTTCTCTGTCCTCAGCCCCACCCCTCCCCACTCCGTTCCCCTGCCCCACACGAACCCTGGCCTAAACTTCGGCACCTATTTTTCGCGGAGGCGTGATTCTCTATAGGGCACCGCCGTGTGATCGGTGGCCACTTTTTAGGCGGCCGCTGATACTTGCAGCCTATAGAGAATCCAGGTCCAAGTGTCTCATGTGCTAATGGAAAAATTAGCGAGGTAGCATGAAATATTGCTACTCCTTGGGTTTTGGCCAGGTACTAGGGACCTGGATTGGCCACCTGAGAACGGGCTACTAAGCTTATGGACCATTGGTCTCACCCAGTATGGCTATTCTTATGTTCTTACGTGATGAGGTGGACTCTGAGGCATTATGTCATCACCATCTCAGCTCTGGAATATTGCTCTCATTGGGGTTCTGGAATCTTGCTATTCTTTGAGATGCTGGAATGTTGCTACTCCTTGGGTTTTGGCCAGGTACTAGGGACCTGGATTGGCCACCGTGAGAACGGGCTACTGGGATTGATGGACCATTGGTCTCACCCAGTATGGCTATTCTTATGTTCTTATGTACTGGCAAGAAAACAACAACCCTCTTTTAAGGCAGTGTTAAAATGGGCTTAGTGTGTGATAAAGTCCTACGTTAAAACAAGCTTTTATTTAATATCGTATTTTAATGAAAGGGCCCCTACATAAATGTTTTAAAAGCACAGGCATCAAGTGCCTGCTTGTACAAGCAACATATTTTAATGGATCTGCTGGGTCAAATTTAGACATCCACATCCTCTTTGATGTTTAGAAATGATTAAATGATCTTTGGCTTAAAGCGCTACAAAGGCACCGGCATTTCCATCTTCAAGGCAAGCTCTAAACAAGACTTTAAAAAATGGTTAAAGCTGTCATATTTTATCTTGCTATTAAATGAAATACATTGAATAGGGTGACATCAAACATTTTTCTACGTCGGCTCTTTGCTGAGCTAAGGAACTGGGCCAATGCATTTTGCCACTCTCTTCATAAGAATCTTTATAAAATTTTCAAGAGAAGTAAGTTAGATTCTTTTTTTTTTTTTTTAACTACTCTCTCTCCAATGACATTTTGAAAGGTCTTCCAATAAAGAATTTGGCCACTGCTTTAGTCAAAGTACGTTTCGACTTTTCAAGCTGGCTCAATCTATTAAAAATTAAAAGACGATTGTTAAATTACACAATAACCAGAACAGAGCTAGTGAAATGAAACAAATGTACATTACATTACATTAGGGACTTTTAGTCCGTCATTACCTAGTAACATAGTAGATGACGGCAGATAAAGACCCGAATGGTCCATCCAGTCTGCCCAACCTGATTCAATTTAAATTTTTTCTTCTTAGCTATTTCTGGGCAAGAATCCAAAGCTTTACCCGGTACTGTGCTTGGGTTCCTACTGCCGAAATCTCTGTTAATGCCCATCTACACCCTCCCAGCCATTGAAGCCCTCCCCAGCCCATCCCCCACCAAACGGCCATACACAGACACAGACCGTGCAAGTCTGCCCAGTACTGGCCTTAGTTCAAGGTGGATTACATAAGAGGTTGTCTGGACATTTCCGGAAGAGTTACAGAGTTGAACGGGTTACTTCGGGGGACTGAAGTGCTTCCTGTGGTGTTAGTTTGTTTTGATGGATTTCTTGAACAGCAGGGCTTTAATTTCTTTTCTGAACGTTTTGTAGTCTGGAGTCGTGCTCAGTAGATTGGAGAGTTGGTGGTCTAGTTTCGCTGCCTGCGTGGCCATCGTACATTTTTTTTTTGCATTTGACGCCTCTGATTTGGGGGGGGGGGGGGGGAGTGTAGGAATGGTGCCTGAGTTCTCCTTTGCCTGGTCGTGTTAGTTCGATAGTTGTTCGATAGTTCGTCAACACACACTGCAGCGCTCAGCCTTTAGTCATGAGGTCAGAAACATAGATGCTCTATTGCAAGATTGCACCATCGAAGAACAACGTGTGCTTTCTTTGGACAGAGAGAGTGAACGTTGTAGAAATTCACTGTCCGAAGAACAGATGTAACCGACAAAGGTCATTCTGCTCGCCGATCAACATCGCGCACACAAAAGCACATTGACAGGATAACTTTTTGAATCAGCCATTCCTTGGATTTTCCGCTATTGGGAGGATTTTGTCGACTCTTCAATCCAAGCTAAGTTGAGTTTCTTTACTTCGGGAGTTGGCTGGGGGCTCTCAGAGTGGTATTTGCGTGACTTATTAATTGCTCACTGCACTATTTTTCACCAACTTTGGTTAGGCACACGTAAGATATCCAATGATAGTGTGCAGGTAGGGGCTTTCTGCCTCTGCCCTAGTGTGTTAAGCGCTGGAGGTTTCCCTCCCCTCCCTAATCCTTCACACTGAGGATATCCCGTTTCACAATTATAATACTTGATTTATATATATATTTATTGAGGGTTTGTTACCCTGTTCACACATCTTTTTGCCAGAATACCACTCTCAGAACTTGCAGACTTGACTGCCTTTAGTTTGTCTCTTTTGCAAGTTCCTCCGGCAGTTCTCTTTTTGGAGTTTTCTTCTGTTCTTATTCTAGGAATAAGCAGTGAATTTCACCAAGCCATCTCAATAATGGCCTATGGACTTCTCTTTTAGGAAATTATCCAAACCTTTTTAAACCCTGCTAAGCTAACTGATTTTACCACATTCTCCGGCAACAAATTCCAGAGTTTAATATTATCTCTGGTTTGTTTTCAATCTGCTACTTAGTAGCTTCATCGCATGTCCCCCTAGTCCTAGTATTTTTGGAAAGAGTGAACAAGTGAGTCACATCTACCCTTTCCAATCCACTCATTATTTTATAGACTTCTATCATATCACCCCTGAGTCGTGTTTTCTCCAAGCTGAAGAGCCCTAGCCGCTTTAGCCTCTCCTCATAGGGAAGACGTCCCATCCCTTTTATTATTTTTGTTGCCCTTCTCTGTACCTTTTCCAATTCCGCTATATCTTACCCTTCACAACATTTGAGGACTGGGAAAAGCAGAGGAAAAAACGTTTCATACAACCCAACTTCTCGGCTGACCCTTCTTTCAACCCAGTTCCTTATCTTTCCAGTTTCCAGGAGCTGTGGTATAGGAAACGCAGGGCTCCTTTGGTCAGTTTTATCATCCATTAGTTTGCCTAGACTTCCTCTGCATTTTGCAAACAATTTTCATATCCATTCTCCTGCACCCCAATTGCTAATATTTTTGATATCACAGCGATGCTCTAGAGGCCCTCGGCATTAACACACAGAGTTTTTATATTATACACTGCCATCTCATCAACTGTAAAACACTGCCAAGTAAAAAGTACAAAAGTGCTTTTGTGTTATATCCACTATTGTGTTTTTGACCTTGCCTAGGCAAAAAGAACACCGCGGAAGCTCAAGAGACTGAAAGAAACACCCACATATCACTGACTGTTCTCTGCCTTTCCACTCCAGAATTACAATGATGGAATTAGTATTCAGACCTTTTTGCATCTGTTTAAAAGCAGATTAAAAATGCATTAATTGGTCTTATTTTTAACAACCCCCTCTCTTTGTGTTTCAAATATTTAAGAGAACTTTCCTCATCACCCCCTACGTCTCCTCGAATAGAAGAGCCTAATTGGACTTGGCTTAAAAGAAGGCTTTGTGTTTATTGCTGATCTATGCTCTTTGTTCTGTATGTTGGGGCGATAGCATTGATAAGTATGATAAGCGAACAATTCCACTAGTTAATATGCATGTGATTGAAAAGTAGTGTTTAAGTGAGTGTAACTTATCTACATAGTAACATAGTAGATGACGGCAGATAAAGACCCGAATGGTCCATCCAGTCTGCCCAACCTGATTCAATTTAAATTTTTTTTTTTTTCTTCTTAGCTATTTCTGGGCGAGAATCCAAAGCTTTACCCGGTACTGTGCTTGGGTTCCAACTGCCGAAATCTCTGTTAAGACTTACTCCAGCCCATCTACACCCTCCCAGCCATTGAAGCCCTCCCCTGCCCATCCTCCTCCAAACGGCCATGCACAGACAGACCGTACAAGTCTGCCCAGTAACTGGCCTAGTTCAATCTTTAATATTATTTTCTGATTCTAAATCTTCTGTGTTCATCCCACGCTTCTTTGAACTCAGTCACAGTTTTACTCTCCACCACCTCTCTCGGGAGCGCATTCCAGGCATCCACCACCCTCTCCGTAAAGTAGAATTTCCTAACATTGCCCCTGAATCTACCACCCCTCAACCTCAAATTATGTCCTCTGGTTTTACCATTTTCCTTTCTCTGGAAAAGATTTTGTTCTACGTTAATACCCTTTAAGTATTTGAACGTCTGAATCATATCTCCCCTGTCTCTCCTTTCCTCTAGGGTAGACATATTCAGGGCTTCCAGTCTCTCCTCATACGTCTTCTGGCGCAAGCCTCCTATCATTTTCGTTGCCCTCCTCTGGACCGCCTCCAGTCTTCTTACGTCTTTCGCCAGATACGGTCTCCAAAACTGAACACAATACTCCAAGTGGGGCCTCACCAATGACCTGTACACGGGCTTCAACACCTTCTTCCTTATTTTTTAAGCAAAGAATTATCCTACTATGGGGTTAATTTTCAAAAGAGAAAAATGTCCAAAAAGTGACATAAAGGGGCAGATGGCGCTAAAAAAAACCGCTAGCGCGGCTTTGTGAAGGAGGGGGGTTAGGCAGCCTTCTTATTTTCAGTAATATTGTGGTTCGAAAGCCATGGCGGATGAGCTGGTGGGAAGGAGGCAAGAGAGAGCAGTGATACAGCCACTCTACATGGCTATTATACTTATCCTAGCCGTACGAAAATAGAAAAGCTGGATGAAAACAATCCCAGCGGACTGGATGAAAATGTAAAGACACATCTTAGAGACTAGAACTTCCACTAGAATCTGAAGCCACAATCTTTCCAACGGGGGCTTCATGCAAATTTATTTCTTGGGATTTATTAACGGCTTTCCCTACCTCTTTTACCGTTTTAGCGCCTGCTACATGCTGTCGTGCCCATTATAGACTATGGATGCGCTAATATTTAGCGTGCACTAAAACGGTTAGCGCGCCTTAGTAAAACAGGAGGGTTTACGAAGAGGTTCGCCCCCCCCCCATTGGTATACAGCAGGTATAATTCAACATTGGTTCCTTTCACTAAGGTGCGCTAGCGTTTTTAGCGCAGGCAGGAAATGACCACGCGCTACGCTTCTAGAACTAACGCCAGCTCTCAATGCTGGCGTTAAGGTCTAGCGCGCGGGGCAGTGTAGCGTGCGCGATCCCGAACGTTAAAGCCCTAGCGTACCTGAGTAAAAGGATCCCACATTTTTGTTAACAGCATAACAGTAATAAAATATCCAAATATATTCATAAATGCAAGGAATGAGGTAAAGTTAAAATCAGTAAACTGAAACTTAATAATAGTTCCAAAAATACTTATTAACAGCACTGAAACTCAAATGAGAGAGATATAATACATAATAAAAGACGTGAATTCATATGCAGCATCTCATAAGGACAAAGCAAAACATTCAAATAACATAGATATGACACTAATGCTTTTCTATAATACAATTTATTGTATAGCTGAGACGTCAAACGCAGATATTAGATGGGGACAAGACGGACTGTACAGAGTACATGTGGGATAAACAAGAGGGAGGCTAACGCTCAAGGCAAATTGTTTATACAATTAAACAAGGTACGAGGGGCATTCGATCCTTTCTCTCCCCGTGTATGAAAGAAAGCAGTAAGCGTGTTGAAACAAGTTTGCGCATGTTGTGACATGTCTCAAGGTTAGTCGTGCACCGTGGCGGATCAGTGTGAGCCTAACATTCCAAAAGACAGGATGTCAGGAGAGTCTTTGCGCGAATCGAGTATGAAACTACTAGATTTGGAGCACCGCTGGGCATTTCGGCAGGTACAGTTTGGAGACTAATTCATGAAAAGTTGGGCATGTCCAAAGTTAGTGCAAGATGGGTTCCAAGAATGCTGACACCATGTAAGAAGGCCATGAGGCTCCCGTGCTGTCAGGAGAACTTGGAGATGCTCCGTGAAGACCAAGTGAATTTTTTTTTTTTTCATTGTTTGGATACTAGAGATGAGACTTGGGTCTATCACAGAGATCCCGAGTCCAAAATGGAGTCAATGCAAGTGGAAGCACAAGTCATCCTCCACCGCAAAAAAATTCAAGACAGAAATCTCTGCAGGCAAAGTCGTGGCCACTGTCTTCTGGGATGATGAAGGACTTTTGCTTCTGGAGTTCATGCCACACAAGCCAACCGTAACCGGGGAGAGTTACGTCAACACAATGATCGCTTGCGGGAGTCAAACAAGGAGAAAAGGCGAGGAAAACTCACAGCAAGCGTGCTGTTTCATCACGACAATGCGCCAGTGCACATGTCACGACAATCATAGGCTGCCATCTGAGAATGTGGGTTTCAGCAGCTGAACCATCCACCCTACAGTCTTGACCTGGCTCCCTCAGATTATTTCCTGTTTTGAAGAAATCTCTCCATGGACAATGGTTTTCAAGTGATGAAGACGTCAAGGAAGCTGTGACGCCCTGGTTCGAAGGTCAAACAGAAGCATTCTTTTCAAAGGGGTTAAAGTCACTGCAGGAAAAGTGGATGATGTGTACGGAGCTATCAGAGGACTATACTGAAAAATAAAACAAATATTGTTTGAAAACTTTTTTCCTACTGAGGTTGATAAATCATTGAACACTCCTCACATAAGGAACTGATTTAGTTACAGTGTGTGAAGCAAGCTAGTTCTGGAGCAGAATGAGTGTTAATTCAATCATCCTATGTATTAAAAGCGGTTCATAGTCTTAAGCGCGTGAGACAAACCCACGCCGACACTTCAGCGTAAGACTTCAGCGAGCCGCAGGAAAACCTTCTTTTAAAGGGCTCCGACAGGGGGTGTTGGTGGGGAACCCCCCCACTTTACTTAATAGGGATCGCGCTGGCGTTTGGGGGGGCTTCGGGGGTTGTAACCCCACTTATACTGGAAACTTAACTTTTTCCCTATTTTTTTAGGGAAAAAGGTAAGTTTTCACTATAATGTGGGGGCTTACACCCCCCACACACCCCCAACACAGCAGCGCGAGATAGCGCGATCCCTATTAAGTAGAGTGGGGGGCCCCCCACGCCCCCCGTCGGAGCCCTTTAAAAGAAGGTTTTCCTGCGGCGTGCTGAATGGTCGGCGCTCATTTGTCGGCGCGCTTTTGTCCCCGTCACCATTAAAGGCTTGGGTGAAGAGCCAGGCTTTTTACCTGCTTCCTGCAGAAAAGGTAGACTGGAGTTAAACGTAGCTCCTCTGAGAGTAAATTCCGGCCACTCCTGAGGAGGCTCGCTGGCGGGTATCACATCGAACAATTTCTTTTCATGAGGGTACAGATAATGATGCTCCTCGAGAGGGCCTCAGAGGTCTTGGCGGTGTCTAAAGGCCTAGCTTGAAGGACATCGATGGTCTGCACTACAGCTGGGGCATGCTTTCAGATTGTTTTAGGAAGAAAAAGGATAATATTTCCTTTAGAAGATAAGTTAAAGATAATTACGCTAGAAGATAAATTTAATGGGCACTGAAGCAGGAGCCTGATTGCTTAAATGGGTTTCTTTTATTTTGCATCTATAGGACAAATGTATAAATAAGGTCAAAACTGTCTTGTTACCTGTAATGCACTTTAAAAATGTAGCATACTGTTGCCTAGGAAATGAGCAAAGAATGTTCTATTTTTATTACGTTCTATAGCTTATGGCATCATTGGCTCAAATGTCAAGCAAACGTACATTAATTTAAAAGCCTTAAGACGTTAGTTCAAGGAAGCCTATTGTTGAACTTAAAGGAACCAGTGTTAAAATATCCCCTTCCCTCTTTTTACAAGACGGCGCTAGTGGCTGCCACGGTACATAGGCGAAACCGCACGCGGACAAAACCCGCCCAGACGATTGCGCACAGGACATCAGCGCGATGGATTTAAACACTATTTAAAAATTCTCCGACGGGGGGTGTGTGTGGGAAAACCCTCCCCAATTTACGTAGAAATGTTGGCGCTCTCGTTGGGGGAGGGGGTGTTTTTTAGGGAAAAATTAATGTTTCCTCTGTAATGGGGGGTTCCACACCCCCCAACGGAAGCACCAACATTTCTAAGTAAAGTGTGTGTGGGGGGGGGTTCCCTGCCCTTCTGAGCACTTTTTAAATAGTGTTTAAATCCAGCGCGCTGACGTCCTGCGTACGATTGTCTGGGCGGGTTTGTCCGTGCGTGTTTTTGACTGGCACCGGCTGTCGCACAGGGCAGCTACTAGCGCGGCTATGTAAAAAAAAGCGTGTGTGGGGGCGGGAAATAATTTGTGTCCTGGAAGCCTGTTGCTTAATATGTTTCTAGTCTTTCTTTGTATTGATCTCAACGGGAACTCATCACAGGACTCTTATGCCATCAGGACGTGGCAAATTAAAGTACCTCACAGTTGGCAATACATAAAATCAGATGAAATTTTCCAGACAAATATATTATGGTACTCGATCATGAGATGCACAAGTACTGTATAAGAGGATAATTGGAGAGAGTGTTGGGCAAAAAAACCTACCACCCTTTCTGTAAAGAAGTATTTTCGCATTACTTGTTGCTCCTTTCTTCCCATCCTGGATTGCTCAAATTTAGCAAACAGCAACAAAAGGTCCGGAGAGCAGGATCAAATTATGCACGCGGTCAAGGCGTCTTCCCAGCGCGGTTTACAGTTGATCTAAAAAATGTGATAAAAGGGCTTATAAAACTTTCTAAGCGCTGTACAAAATAAAAAAACGGGGTGCAACACATTCAAGAAGGTACATGCGTAACATTCAATGGACAGCAGCTGACAGGAACGTAAGGGACAGGAGGGAAGAACTACAATGCTGTAAAGAAAAGTACACATTCAAGGTGGGAACGAGAGGAAGGGGACATAACTGGGAAAAAGAAGAAGAAAATAAAGATTTTAGGAAACTAGAGGGGAATACAGCGGACCCTCAATATTCGCGGGGGTTAGGGGCAGAGCCGGCCCGCGAATAGGAAAAATCGCAAATCAATTTTGGGGCCGGCTCTGACCCTCCCCCCAGCCTCCCTCCTGCATCCCCGACCTTACCTGGCGGTCTAGCGGCGACGTGGGGCAGGAGCGATCTTCCTTCGCCCCCCCTGCCCCGTGCAAAGCCGCCATCAAAATGGCTGCCGCAAGTTCCCGTTGTAGCCATTTTGATGACGGCTCTGCAAGGGGCAGGGGGGCGAAGGAAGATCGCTCCTGTCCCTTGTTGCTGCTAGACTGCCAGGTAAGGTCTGAGGGATGTCCGGGGCAGGGTTTCTGAATTAAAAACCATGAATCGGGAGGGGGAGCTGTGTAACAGAATAACTGTTCGATACTTTAGTACAGTGGTTCCCAACCCTGTCCTGGAGGAACACCAGGCCAATCGGGTTTTCAGGCTAGCCCTAATGAATATGCATGAGAGAGATTTGCATATGATGGAAGTGATAGGCATGCAAATTTGCTTCATGCATATTCATTAGGGCTAGCCTGAAAACCCAATTGGCCTGGTGTTCCTCCAGGACAGGGTTGGGAATCACTGCTTTAGTATGTGAGGATAGTAGATTTAGGTTTCAAACGCATCCTTAAAGAGGAATGTTTTAAGAGAAGTCTTAAATTTGCCTAGTATGGGTTCCTCTCTAAGGTAATTTGGGAGCGAATTCCAGAGCTGGGAAACGGTGTAGTAAGGGGGGGGTGGTCTGCCCAGTGCGCCGTCTTAATAGGGGCGCCAGCACCCATCCTCCCCTCCGCCTCCTCTGCTCCTTCCCTCCCTCCCCCCCACTACTGCTTGTGTGCACTCCTTCCCTTTCCCCGCACCTCTTTTACATTCAGGGCATGAGCAGAAACCACAACCTGCTGCTCACACTAGCGTCGGCTCTTCCTGTGACATCACTTCCTGGACCCGTGCCCAGGAAGTGGCGTCAGAGAAAGCCGACGCTGGTGTGAGCAGTGTGTGTGTGTGTGTGACGTCTTCGCGTCATGTCCACCCATGCGCGGATGCTGTCTGGGGGCAGGGCTGGGGGACGGGACAGGGTGGGAAAGAGGCAGAACTGGATGGTCCTGGGGGGAGCGGGGCTAAGGAAAATCCCTGAAGGAAAATCTGGTAACCCTGCACAGTCTAGGAGTAATTTTGAAAACTGTTTCTTTTCTAAGAAAGCAAATAGAATGTTAGGAAGTATTAGGAAGGGACTGGGAAAATGAGAATATTACCACACCTCAAATGCTGGTCACCGCATCTCCAAAAAGACATGGGGGGAATTCTACAAACAACGCCCCCCTCTGGCGCCAAAGTTAATTCAGAAGCACCATTTCAAACAGGGGTGGGGAGGGAGGACAAGAAAGATGGGAGATCGGGAGGCCCCCTTCTTAATTTCTGCCCAGGGCCCCACAATGTGTAAAACCAGCCCTGACCACTAGTGCGGTAGGCGTGCTGTTAGCTCCTTCGATGCGTGTCGCTGAGATCCGCAAGGCGGTTGTGGAGCACATTCCCATCACACTGCATGATATAAGACAGGAAGACAGGAGAAATAAAAGGAAACGAGTCTGTTCCAAAGGATAATATTAAAGTCATTTGGGCTGCAAGACAAAGAACATTACATTCATTTAAAAATCACTTAAGATAAGACGAGAGATATCTTGAGCTCAGTGGGGAGTTGGTAACTGGTCTCTGTTCATACTGCTGCTTTTTCTAATGAAAGAGCGCCTTGGCAGGATAGCTCCAGAGGGAGTCTGGGATGGGTTGTCAAGGCAGTCATATTACTGCATCCTTTCTGCGTTACTGTGGATCTGCAGGGCAGTCCACTGGGTTTTGACATGTGGGAAAGAGGGAGCATACACGGAAAGGCCTCTTGATGGAGAGAAAAGCAGTGTCAGGATTCAAGAAAGCCCGCAATGGTTATGGGGGGAAAGTGTGGCACAGTGGTTAAAGCTACAGTCTCAAACCCCCACTGCTCCTTGTGACCCTGGGTCAATCGCCCCCCCCCCCCCATTCCCCCAGGTACATTAGATCAGTGTTTCTCAACTTCTTTAAGCCAAGTACCCCCCTAAGCCTAACAAATATCAAACGAGTGCCCTGCCCAAGCTCTGCCCCAGACCTGCCCAAACCCCTCCCCCAAATCCACCCCCATAACAATAGTACTAATTGTAATGCAATTTCTTCCATCCATTTTTCATATACACACAATATAATCTTATTAATATATAATGGTAACCACAAAATGTCAAAATCCCAAAGCACACTGTTCGCAGAGAAAATGTTAATTATCATTTATATTCGGGTTTTCTTTTTTCAAAGAGGTCAAGGCAAATGACTTTAAAATATGCAATATCACTTCAGTAACAACTACAGAAATATAGTGCATAATATAGACAGCAGATATAAATTCTCAAAACTGACACATCAATTTTCCTACCTTTATTTTCTGGTGATTTCATGAGCCTCTGGTTGCACTTCCTTCTGACTGTGCATCCAATATTTATTTCTTTCTGTCTCCTGCACACTTTCTCTCCTCCAGATCTCATTCCCTTCCCCAACCAACATCTCTCTCTGTCCCTCCATGAGTCCAACTTTTCTTCCTCTCTCCTCCAACAAGTCTCCCTCTCTCTCTTTCACTGTCCATCTGTCTTGAGAGATCCAGGCATCTCTCCCACCCCCTCTACTATCACATCCAACATTTCTCCCTCTCTCATTCTCCGGATCATGTGCAGCATTTTTTCACCACTGCCCCCCAGCCCCATGCCCATTTCTCCTTCTATCACCCCTCTCCAGCACAATGCCACATCTCTCCCTCCATCACTATGTCTATCCTTCTGTTCCCTCTCCACCACCATATCCAACATTTATCCCTCTAATCCTTCTCTCTCTATGCATCTCCATTTCCTCTCTCTATGGTCAATTTTCCTTTCTTCCTTTCCCCATGTGCCACCATTTTTCCCTCTCACTCACACACTCATACCCAACTTTTCCAAGTTAGTGCCCCCTTCCTCCCTCGCTTCTGTGTCCCATGTTTATGCACCCTCCCTTCCATCTGTGTCTAGTTTGGGCCCCCTCCACCCATGAGTAGCTGCCTGTCTGTAGAAGCTGCCGCTGCCTCAGGGGATCCTGCTTTCCTGCCCGCCCCCTGCCGCAGCCGGGGATCCCTCCCTCCTTGCCTGCCCATCTCCCCCCAAAGCCAACCCAGTTCTTGTTCGAGCTGCACTCGCTCCTTCTGTCTTCAGCAGGGAAGACACAAGCAGCGATTCACATGCTGCACATGGCTGACCCACAAGCCTTTCCCCCCAAATAAGCCCTAATGCATTTTTTTGGACCCAAAATTAATATAAGACACTGTCTTATTTTCGGAGAAACACGTAATAACCTGGATTAACAGTAAAACAATCCATCTTAACAGTAGCCCATACTGATAATTTCCCCCTCCCAAAATCTTGCTGAAGTCCTCTGTCAGTTATAAATCTCATTCAGTCTTTCTTCACAGACGACGTGTTCAGCCGTCAATTTTCCTGATCAAACCGCTGAAACCTTTTCTGTCTCTGAGCATACCTTTCACCCATTTCTCTACCATAAACATTATTTGATATGCTGGTAACCTTTACAAATGATCACCTTCCTTATATAAAGTTTCTTTTAATGGCCCAGTCAGCTACCAGTGACTCTAATCTCCTTCTGGAGCAGTGACATGGGAAGATAATCATTTAAGATGCGGTGTCATTCAATTGGTGGTTCAGCCATTTGCATACACAAGCGAGCATAGTAATTCATCACCCGGTGATTTAGAGTCAAGCAATTTACAGGTTACAAATGAACTGCACACTTTGGAAGAGCTAAGTCAAAGGGCCTTCAGATGAGAGAGAAAACGTAGGCTAGGATTTAGTCCGAGCAGCGGAGAAAAAGGCAGATCTTCATGGCTGTTCCTAAATTTATTAGAGAGCAGAGATCCCAGGAGATGGTTTTAGGCACACGACAAGGATAAGGTGAAAGGTATATATAGAGAAAACCAAAAAAACTCTGTGGAGTGACGATGTTCCCAAATGGACTTTATTTGAAAGTATCAAAGTTCCAAAGGTCCACTGAAATCATCCACATAAAATAATTCCATCCACATAAAAGTAAATCATCCACATAAGAGCCTTAAAGGACCTAGTCCGCTAGGGATACAGGACCCAACACGGTCCGTGTTTCGACTAAAAGTCTTCTTCAGGGGTCCCTGGGGGTCCTATAAAGGTGAGTACGTGGGAAACAATTGTGTGGTGAGCCGGAAGTGAGACACTGCTTGTGTTTGCAACATTCTAGAGCTCAGACTGTGATGTCATAATGCCTGATTCCACCAATGCCTAAGCTCCGTCCTCATGTGCGCAAGCCTCAAACACTTTGAAATCCTAAGTAGCAAAAAACAAAAGGAATTGACCCCAAAATATCCACAAAGAAGAAAATCCAGAGAAAAACAAAAAAAACCTCTGTGGAGTGACGATGTTCCTAAATGGACTTTATTTGAAAGTGTCAAAGTTCCAAAGGTCCACTGAAATCATCCACATAAAATAATTCCATCCACATAAGAGCCTTAAAGGACCTGGTCCGCTAGGGATACAGGACCCAACACGGTCCGCGTTTCGACTAAAAGTCTTCTTCAGGGGTCCTATAAATAATGAGGGGTACATTAAAAATGCATGTAAG
Organism: Geotrypetes seraphini; assembly: GCF_902459505.1. Lineage (NCBI taxonomy): Eukaryota > Metazoa > Chordata > Amphibia > Gymnophiona > Dermophiidae > Geotrypetes > Geotrypetes seraphini. The sequence continues at coordinate 10,269,087 of NC_047091.1, forward strand.
AGAGGTCACGTGATGTCATGAGCGCGTGAGGACGTCTCCTCGCTCGCTCCGGGGCTACCCTGCATACTTTGGCATGCATACGCTTTCCCCACCGTTTTTGTGGAACCGCCGTTTTCCGGACCTGTTTCCTTGCATGGACAGATACATTACAAGATCGCGGGAGCACATGCAGCCGAAATCAGCGCGTAAAGACCGGGAACGAGTGAGGCCTAGTGAGAAAAAAATGGCGGCGAGCCCCGCGGCGGCGGTCTCGAATCTTACAGAGACCGCGCTGAGTGACATAAAGGAGGCGCTTGCTCAGGTACTGGGGCCCAAATTAGAATCCCTAACGGCGCAAATCTCGAATATTGAGACCCTGCTGGCGGCAGCGGCGGCCCGCACGAACGAGTTGGAACAACGGGTACCTCCACGGCCCAGGGTGCTGATCTTTGCACGTTGCAGGCGCAGGTTCGGGCGCAGGCTGAGAAGCTGGATGACTTGGAAAACCGTTCCAGACGCTCGAACCTGCGCTTGCTGGGCATTCCAGAGACGATATCAGACCGCTGCTTATTGGAGGTGCTGGAACGATGGCTGCGGGAGGAGCTACCACTTCCTCCTTCCTTGGGGCCCCTCCGTATTGAACGGGCACACCGCCTGGGCCCCCGCCCTGGTCTGGAAACACGTCCACGGGTGGTTATCATGAAGCTGTTAAATTTTAGACACAAAGTGGAACTTTTGCAGCTTTATCGAGCTAAGAGAGATGCTTTGAAATATGATGGAGCCTTGGTCCGCATTAGTCAGGACTTTTCTCTGGCGCTGCAAGAACGGAGGCGACCCTTTTACCCACTTTGTGCACAACTGTCAGAGCTTAAACAGAGATTTCAATTTAACTATCCGGCTCAGTTGCGGATCCAACGTAATGGAGTCTGGAAGTCCTTTCAGTCCTCTGAAGCGGCAGCTGAATTTATCAAACTGCTTGAAAAACCCAGTCCGGGGGAGGATTGACTTTGTGGACTATACTTTCTTTGCCAGGCTTGCTCATGAGACTTGATTGATAATGTTTTCTATTTACAGGGGGACGTCGTCTCATAGGCTCCTATGAGCTTTCTCTTTCTGCAGGCTGGGGTGGCCCTGGATGAGGCGTTTTTCGTGACCTGTTTTTCTCCCATATGATGGGGGCTGTTGGGAATGTTGGGGGAATGGGGGGAAGGGGTATTTCTGGGTGGCAGCAGCGGTACTAATAGGGCATTTTGTGTTCTTTTCTATTTGTCATTTGGGGTTTACTTTTTCAGGGTTGTGTGCATTGTTTGAATGGAGTGTGTATGTGGAGTCTTGGGGTGAGGCTGGGCGCCCTGGGACACCTTTTACTGGAGGGTTTCTTTGCTATGATATGAATGGTGGGGAGAGGTATGGGTGACCGGACGTTACGTATACTTTCCTGGAATGTATCGGGAATTACATCTCCTGCTAAACGTACAAAATTTTATCCCAATTGAAACATCACTCGGCTGATATAGCTTGTCTACAGGAGACTAGACTCACAGATTTAGAACACCAGAAACTTCAGAGAGGTTGGGTTGGGGATTTATACTATGCATCTTCGCCAGGGAAGAGGGCAGGGGTGGTCATATTGATTAGGAAGGGCTTACCATGCACTGTCAAAGTCCTGAGACGTGATCCTCAGGGCCGATATCTGTTGGTACAGGTGATTCGACCGGATGGGCCCTTTAGGTTACTGGTGGGATATGGCCCTAATGGGTATCAACATTCCTTCTTTCAAAATTTGGTTAATATTTGTTTACAGAATTCTGGTGGCCCACTAATCTTGGTGGGCGACTTGAATCAAGTATTAGACTCGGGCGTGGACCGCTCTGGGGGAACGGGAACTACGACTGTGAAACAAACGAAGGGCGTTCCTTATCTTTGTCGAGCTTTGGGGTTGGTGGACCCTTGGAGGTTGCTTCACCCCACTGAAAGAGATTATACACACCAGTCTAGAGCCCGTGGTTCTTTTTCCAGAATCGATTACACCTTACTTTCTGAACATTTGTTTGCTCGGGTCTCTGAGGCAACAATTGGCCCCCTTGAGGTATCAGATCATCATATGATTTGGCTAGATGTTGCGGTGGGAGGTCCTGTGGGTCCTGGGTCAGGATGGAGATTTCCTTCATATTTGCATGATGATTCTCATTTCCGGGAATTTCTGTCCGGAAAATGGGTTGAATATTGTTCCTTTAATGCTCAACATATAGATCAACCTATATTATTTTGGGACGCAGCAAAGGCAGTGTTACGTGGGGACGTGATTGCTTATGTTGCCTCTCGAACCCGACGAATTGCGCATCGTATAGTACAGCTCGAAAAACAGTCGGTGCAATTAAAACGTGATTTGTTGACCACCCCCTCAGTGGCGAATAAGGAAGCGTATAAAACAGTTCTGGCCGAATTAAATTCCCTTATACATGAACGTACAAAGAAATTGTTGTTTTTTCGTAAATTTCAATTTTATAAATATGGTAATAAAACCAGGAAGTTGTTAGCGTCTGTAGCTAAAAGCTGGAAGGGATCTAGATATATTTCTATGATAAGAGAGAGTTCGGGGAAGACGTTGACTTCAGCGGCGGATATTTCGGCTAGCTTTAAAAATTACTTTGAGGCTTTCTACGCCTCCCCAGGTCCTTATACGGGCCCAGATGTGTGTGATTACTTGGAAGATGCGGGGATGCCTAGATTATCAGCGGCCCAGATCTCCCGGTTGGATAGACCTTTACAACTCCAGGAGTTGCTGCAGGCGATTAAGAAATTGAAGCCCTGTACAGCCCCTGGGCCGGACGGGTACTCCCCGGAGTTTTTTAAGATCTTATCTTTATCTATAGGGGGGTCTCTCCTGAATTATTACACAGCGGTCCAGAATCACGGTAAATTCCCGAGTTATGCGAATGATGCCCTGATTACTCTAATTCCAAAACCATCTAAATCGCCCACTGATATCGAATCGTATCGACCGATATCACTGTTGAATGTTGACATAAAGATTTTAGCTCGTGTTTTGGCGGATAGGCTGGCGCCCTTGTTACCTACTATCATTGTGCCTGAACAGGTGGGCTTTGTTCGCACACGCCAATCTGTACTTAATGTTCGTCGTGTGTTACTGGCCTTTTCTAGAGCTCAACAGGCTCATTCTCCTGGTTTACTGGTTGGGTTAGACGCGGCAAAAGCCTTTGATAAGGTTCATTGGCATTATTTGTTTCAGGTCCTGCAACATATAGGGCTTCCTGATAGTTACCTGGCGCTGATCCGTACACTTTATTCAGGACCCACTGCATCCATATTGGTTAATGGGGTGCGCTCTCTTACTTTTCCGGTGGGCAAGGGGACACGACAGGGATGTCCATTGTCCCCACTTCTTTTTCTGTTGTACTTGGACCCCTTGCTACGTACACTTCAGAGGGATGATGAAATTGTAGGGTTGCCAGAGGGTTTTTCTCAGTTGCGGGTGTTGGCATTTGCGGACGATCTTCTGCTTACTTTGGGCTCTCCCCAACGTTCGTTGCAGCGAGCTTTGGAACTTCTGGATGAATTTCATCTTTACTCAGGTTTAGTTCTTAATAGGCACTGCCAACTTCGCCTGAGGTGCGTCAGACATGGCAGGGAGATTTTTCTTTAAAGTGGGCCCCTTCCCAATTGATGTATTTAGGGGTGGTTATCCCTCAGGACTTGGACAGGCTTTATTTTACTAATGTTTCGCCCTTACTCCGTCGTACAGCGACTACCCTTTACAATTGGAGGAGACTTCCCTTGTCCCTTTCTGGCCTAATTGCCTTATACAATATGATGATATTACCGCAATGGTTATATGTATTGCAAATGTTGCCTATTATGCTAACGCCAACACATTTAACACAACACAACTCCCACCTTTCCGCATACTTGTGGCAGGGGAAACGGGCTAGGATAGCGTTGTCCAAGTTGATGTTGCCAAGAACTCAGGGAGGGTTGGGTCTTCTGAGTGTTTCAAGATTTAACCTTGCATGTCAACTAAGGCATATCCATGACTGGTTTTGTAATTCTACATGTTTTTCATTGCCTGAGAATGAATGTTTCTCTTTTAGACCTTATCATTTTAGCTATCTTTTACATGCTCGTCATTTACCAGATTTGCCATTGTTACAATCACACCCTTTTTTACCTGTAATGCGTAAGGCTTGGAAAATGTTGTGTAAGTTGTTGAAAATTTCCCCCAGTGCAACACCTTGTCTCCCCGTTGCTGGTAACGGAGAATTCTTACCTGGCTTGGACTCTGCAGTTTCTGGCGTTGGACCTCTGTGGGTCTTCACTACATGTCTCAAGTGGTCCGGGATACGGGTCTTCCTGCCTCTTTTGCTGAACTACAGACTCAGTTCCATCTTTCCCCTGTGGATTGGTTTGCTTACCGACAACTCTCTGAGGATAGATTGGTTTTGTTTTGTTTTTTTTTAAAAAAGGGGATTTTGAAATTTTAGTTGTGCACAGGCTTTTACTTTGTAAACTATTGCAAAGTCTAAGGGTAAAAAGCAGCCACAGACTTTGCATTCTCTTGGGCAGCATGCACTTCATCAAGAACGTGAAAACCATGGCTTTGTGCATTTTACAGTATTTCGCTAGTTAAAAATTCAGGGAAGATTCCATTGTTCTGTGGTACCTCGCAATCAAACACAATCCTACAGGCATGCAGTCCTATCAAGCTGCCGCCGATGCCAATAAATCTTGTTATTGCTTTCTTGCTATTTCTGTAATAAGAAGGACAAACGCGTGGTCTCCAAAGCCGACTGCAAACAGCAGGGGGGACCCTGTACCAGCCACGTCTTTATTTCAGTGAGAGGTTTCCTGTGTCTGTTATAAGGAGAAAGGTCAAAGATGAAGGATTCCCAACCATTCAACAATGAAAATAAGTTAATGTGGTCACCACACCGACCTCAGTCTTTCACCTTCAGTAGGAAATTAATATCCTTTCATCACAGGGAGGATAATTTTAAAGTCTTTTCCACTGGCAAGGCAGTGCTTTACTTGCGGGCTTAGGCATTTTTAAAATTGCTCATTTTAACTGCGGGTAAAAGGACATGTCGAGAGAATCTATGGGGATATTCTATAATTGAAGCCCTTGGTGTGACCTCATCTGGAGTATTGTGTTCAATTCTGGATTTCTTATCTCAAGAAAGATATAGCGGCGCTGGAAAAGGTTCAAAGAAGAGCGACCAAGATGGTAAAGGGGATGGAACTCCTCTCGTATGAGGAAAGACTAAAACGGTTAGGGCTCTTCAGCTTGGAAAAGAGACGGCTGAGGGGAGATAGGATTGAAGTCTACAAAATCCTGAGTGGAGCAGAACGGGTACAAGTGGATCGATTTTTTTTCACTCCGTCAAAAATTACAGAGACCAGGGGGCACTCGATGAAGTTACAGGGAAACACTTTTAAAACCAACGGGAGGAAATATTTTTTTCACTCAGAGAATAGTTAAGCTCTGGAACGCGTTGCCAGAGGTTGTGGTAAGAACGGATAGCGTAGCTGGTTTTAAGAAAGGTTTGGACAAGTTCCTGGAGGAAAAGTCCATAGTCTGTTATTGAGAAAGACACGGGGGAAGCCACTGCTTGCACTGGATCGCTAGCATGGAATGTTGTTACTCCTTGGGTTCTGGCCAGGTATTAGGGACCTGGATTGGCCACTGGGCTTGATGGACCATTAGTCTGAACCAGCAAGGCTATTCTTATTTTCTTAAGTTACAGGTGTGATTCCCATGTAACCAAGTTGTACACAGCAACAAAACAAGGAGAGGAGGGTGGTCCCAACCTAAACTGCAGTAGACAACCAACCAAGAGCAAACAAAAACAAAACTGCAGATCTGTACAAGACGTAGGCAAAATTTATTGTGACAAAATAATTATATGCACACCCTTTTACCAATCCAGGGACCCGACACGGTCCGTGTTTCGGACAACCCTTCGTCAGGGGTCCATGGTAAAAAAGGAAAATAAAAAAAGTCACAAAAAATGTAGAGTAGCAGCAAGGTTTTGGCGACGGCTGTTTGCAGTGAGTGAGCCCCGACGTAGCCAAAACCTTGCTGCTACTCTACATTTTTTGTGACTTTTTTTATTTTCCTTTTTTACCATGGACCCCTGACGAAGGTTTGTCCGAAACACGGGCCGTGTCGGGTCCCTTGATTGGTAAAAGGGTGTGCATATAATTATTTTGTCACAATAAATTTTGCCTACGTCTTGTACAGATCTGCAGTTTTGTTTTTGTTTGCACCAAGTTGTACACAGAAATTGGCAATGCACACAGATTTGCATATGCAACTTAGGTCACGACAGAATCCAGGGGAAAGGGGTAAATATTCAGCTGGTGGCGACAGTCAGCTTTTTTTTTTTTTTTTTTTTTTGGGCAGCTGGTCACATTATTCTGGGATATTCAATGTCAGGCATGTCTATGCCTCAGCACTGAATCCCTGGGAATGTGCAGCCGGCTATCACTTATCCAGTTAAGTGCTATATTCAGAATTCAGCTGCATAAGAGAAAGCAAGGAGAGGGCTGTCATTTCTGCGGTCATATTTAATAATAATAATATAACTTTATTTTTGTATACCGCCATACCCCGAAGAGTTCTAGGCGGTTCACATCAATTAAACAGAGTAACAGCGGTTCAAGACCAACTTGATCAGAGTTGCCAGGGGGGGAGGGGGGAGGTGGTGAGGGGGGAGGTTTATTTAGTTAGGAAGGGGCATTAAGGATCCTGGTCTTGGAAGAGGTGGGTTTTGAGCATTTTTCTGAAGCCGAGGTAGTTGGGGGGCCTTGTCTGATTAACTTAAGTAGTTGAGACCTGAATATCGACACTTAACCCCATAAGTGCTAACTCTGCCCCCGGAATGCCCACAGTGCATGCCAAATGCTAAAATGCCCATGATACGAAGGGGTGCTGAAACGTTCTCGGTCAAGCCAACTTCCCAAATTCCGAGCGTTATTTTATTTTGCAAAGTGCCAATGTGCAGAATCGCGACGCTATGTTTGGACATGGTTTCACAGCTGCGTAATAAAATTTGCCCTTAAGATTTTTAACACTGGGGGCAGGTCAGTAGGCAGAGAATGGGTGTGTTCTCCTAGGACAAGCAGGATGAGTCAGCTACACAACCATATGTGGCCATATGTGGCTGACTATCCTGCTGTCCACGGAGAACCTACGTTACAGGTAAGTAACTACACTTTCTCCTAGGACAAGCAGGATGAGTCAGCCACATATGGCCACATATGGTTGTGTGGCTGACTATCCTGCTGTCCACGGAGAACCTACGTTACAGGTAAGTAACTACACTTTCTCCTAGGACAAGCAGGATGAGTCAGCCACATATGGCCACATATGGTTGTGTGGCTGACTATCCTGCTGTCCACGGAGAACCTATGTTACAGGTAAGTAACTACACTTTCTCCTAGGACAAGCAGGATGAGTCAGCCACATATGGCCACATATGGTTGTGTGGCTGACTATCCTGCTGTCCACGGAGAACCTACGTTACAGGTAAGTAACTACACTTTCTCCTAGGACAAGCAGGATGAGTCAGCCACATATGGCCACATATGGTTGTGTGGCTGACTATCCTGCTGTCCACGGAGAACCTACGTTACAGGTAAGTAACTACACTTTCTCCTAGGACAAGCAGGATGAGTCAGCCACATATGGCCACATATGGTTGTGTGGCTGACTATCCTGCTGTCCACGGAGAACCTATGTTACAGGTAAGTAACTACACTTTCTCCTAGGACAAGCAGGATGAGTCAGCCACATATGGCCACATATGGTTGTGTGGCTGACTATCCTGCTGTCCACGGAGAACCTACGTTACAGGTAAGTAACTACACTTTCTCCTAGGACAAGCAGGATGAGTCAGCCACATATGGCCACATATGGTTGTGTGGCTGACTATCCTGCTGTCCACGGAGAACCTACGTTACAGGTAAGTAACTACACTTTCTCCTAGGACAAGCAGGATGAGTCAGCCACATATGGCCACATATGGTTGTGTGGCTGACTATCCTGCTGTCCACGGAGAACCTACGTTACAGGTAAGTAACTACACTTTCTCCTAGGACAAGCAGGATGAGTCAGCCACATATGGCCACATATGGTTGTGTGGCTGACTATCCTGCTGTCCACGGAGAACCTACGTTACAGGTAAGTAACTACACTTTCTCCTAGGACAAGCAGGATGAGTCAGCCACATATGGCCACATATGGTTGTGTGGCTGACTATCCTGCTGTCCACGGAGAACCTACGTTACAGGTAAGTAACTACACTTTCTCCTAGGACAAGCAGGATGAGTCAGCCACATAT